>NC_083348.1:7861250-8198750 GCF_019175385.1 Lycium barbarum | reverse complement strand
AACTCAACAGGTCCTTCTCCTTTGAATCAAACAAACAAAGAAGGGAATCTCGTTGAGTTCTTACGCTTTCATGTTGACAACTCAATTCATTCGATTACTACAG
The DNA here is from genome assembly GCF_019175385.1 of Lycium barbarum. NCBI lineage: Eukaryota > Viridiplantae > Streptophyta > Magnoliopsida > Solanales > Solanaceae > Lycium > Lycium barbarum. Next base: position 8,198,647 of record NC_083348.1, on the reverse strand, counting down.
GGATAAATCCAATCCTACTCCTCTTAGAAAGGGGAATGAATCATTTTTCTGATTTTTCATTTTGTTTTAAGGCCTAATCGACGAAAGAACAAATTGGAAAATAGTAAATTTGATGAATATTCATTTTATACGTTCTCTTCTTTATCACACTTCTTTGTCTTTCAAGTCAAAAATAGTTTCGTTCTAAATTCCTTTCTATTTCCATTGAACTTTTATTGTTTGTTTGGGTTTGTAACTATGTATCAAGACAAAGAAGCTGCTTATTTTTGGCATTAGGCCTGATGAATACACCAAAATCTCTTTATGTAAAACTGCCAAAGAAGTGTGGGACACCTTACAAACCGCACATGAGGGAACAATTTAGGTCAAGAAGTTCAAAGTTGCTTTATTTAATAGACAGGATGAGTTTTTCAAGAGAAATGAAGGAGAATTCCTTCAAGAGACGTTCAATGAATTCAGAGATATCACCAATGAATTGAACTAATTTGGAGAGGATATTTCTTTAAGAAAAAGAATTGAAAAAATTCTTGATATATTACCTGACTCTTGGGAGAGGAAAGTAAATGTTTTTATGGAGGCAAAGGATCTAGATACAATGACCATGGAAGAACTCATGAGAAATTTGAAAACCTATAAGATGAAGAAGCTCTAGATTCAGAAGAATAATCCCCCAAATAGAGATGTAAACCTGGTCCTCACAACTATTCATGGTCAATATTTTGGTGATGAAGACATGGGATAACTCACTAGAAGGTTCCAAAGAATGATCAAGAGAGGAGAGTTCATAAATAGAGGAAGCCATCAAGGCCAAGAGGACCTGATTTAAGTGTAACACCTCGTACCTTCAAACAGAGCCTTGTGCATGATTCGAGAGTCAGAAAACCAAGATGGGGAGTGTTAGGATTAAAATCTATTTCAGTTCGGCGATATGCGTTTTACACCTATTTATACGGACAGTAAAATGGTTTACGGGCCGTACATTGTACCGTAAATAGACCCCCAGAAATCTAGTTTACTATTAACGATATACGGTGGGTATTACGGGCCGTATAGGTTTTACCGACCATAGATTGTATCGCAAAATTATTTACGGACCGTATATTTGTACCATAGGAGAGCAGGAGAAATTGAAGTTTCTGGAACCGATTTACAGAAACATTTTACGAACCGTAGATATGTTTTACGGGCCGTAAAAGTGTACCTAAAAGGCTCGATGACTGAACAGTATAAATACGTATTTTCAAGACTTCTATGTTATTTTTCATTCTCTTCAAGCCCTAGCGCGAAACTCTTCTCCTCTCATCATTATTCTACATCAAAGTAAGCCTATTACAAGTGTACTTACGTCCCTATTGCTCGGGGCCTACTTTTTACAATGCAGGTACTGATTTACAGGACGAAGGATCTGTTCGCTAGGATTCTCTCATATCAGCTATTGGTGAGCCTCACTTCATTCGGGGTGTTATTTATTTCATGTTCATGTCATGTTAGGTAATAGAGGTATGCTATGGTCCTTTTCCCATTAAAACAATTTAGTATTCAGATTCATGATTTAGAGGTTTCATAGACTGGTCTAGCATGTTATATCAGATGTTCGGTGTTGTATAGCCAGTGTTGGCTCTGTAATTATCATGTTTTCAGACTAATTCTATACATTTTCAGTATTATTATGATGCCAAGTGTTTTATTTAGACTTTTCATATTTTAGCCTATATTCCATATTAATACCTGCCCCACGATGATTCAGCAAGTCATGTGGTTCGCTCGGTGACATACAGCAAGGCACCGAGTGCTGTGTTATGCCTAGGCCATGGTTCGAGGCTTGACAAAACTTGGTATTAGAGCCTTAGGTTTAAGTGTCACAGGGAGTCTATGAAACCGTGTCCAGTGGGGTCACTGTAATGTGTGAGCGCACGCCACACATGTAAACAGTTAACCACCAAGACATTTAGGATAGTCCCATTTCTTTCATACTATGGATCATGCAATTAGAGCTATGCCTTCAGGAATTCTTGTAACTCAGGCATATTACATATTTCAGAAAATGCCTACCAAAAAAAAAGTCAGCAACAAGCAAGAGGGCTGCTGCTAATGCTATCCCAGAGGTAGGCTCTCAGGCTCAGGGAGTTGCATCAGATCAGCACCCCCGACTGCTTCCCTACCTACTGATAGGCGTGCGGAAATTCGTAATACAGTCCCGTTGCCAGTCAGTTCCACAAATATAGATGTCAGGGAAGCTATCCAGTTGCTCACCCACATTGTTGCTACTCAAGTTTAGCGTCAGGGAACGACTCCAAGTGTAGGTACTAATGAGGGGTTGTCTACTTCCAGGACCCAGGAGTTCATTCGTATGAAGCCTCCAGTGTTCATAGGGTCCAATAAGAAGGAGGATCTAAATTTTTTTATGATGAGGTTCAGAAATTTTTTCATGTTATGCATGCTACTGAGATAGAGGCAGCAGAGTTGATAGCTTATCAGTTGAAGAACGTTGCTAACATTTGGTATAAGTCGTGGGAACAATCTCGAAGGGAAGATGCACCTTCTGTGACTTGGGATGAGTTCACAGATGCATTCATCGAGCACTTCCTAACCCTAGAAGTCAGGGAGGTTAAGGCCCTAGATTTCAAGAGGCTCAAGCAGAACAACATGAGTGTGAATAAGTACTACCACAAATTTGTTTCTTTGGCTAAGTATACTCCGTACATGGTTGCCAATATGAGGGCCAGAGTTAGGCACTTTGTGTTGGGTCTTATACCCGACTTGTACGGTGATGCTAATATCGCTACCCAGAATAAAAACATGACTATCACCAAGATAGTTTCTTTTGTACAAGGTAATGATGACAGAATGAAGGAAGAAGAGGCATTGCAGAAAGAGAAGGACAGGGATCACTACAGTTAATTTCACCCATAGGGGGATCTCAGGGAGGTAGAGGTAGACAATTTTTGTCACGCCCCAAACCATGGCTTGGGCGTAACACGACACTCGGGGCTTGACTGCATGTGACCAAGCCCGTACCTGCATTGTGAAATGTAGGCCCTCGGGCAATAGAAAGGTGACATCAACACATTAAATGTACTGGTATGTAAAACACCTGAATGAAATAGAAATAACACATGAAATAACATGATAAGGGCTAAAACTGAAACTGAAACCTGATCATGAGCATGAACGTGAATACATATATACATAACATGAGAAAAGTATCTATGGGAGATCATTACTATAACCGACATGTAACCAGCACGTTAGTATGTGGCGTCTGATCTTTGCCCGACCAGCTAAGCCATCTTGTACCTTGCCGGGGTACAAGACGTAAACATGAACATGAATGGATCCAAAATCCCTCAATGGGGAATATATGAAGGAATCATCCTACTGGGTGGAGCGATCCTTATCCTACGTTGGCATACGTAGTTTCAGGTATAAAACTTTCTCGATAATCTATGCAACTCCCAAATTACATGAATATGGATATAATTGGCTTAGTAGCCCATGAATTATATAACTTTCTTGGAAACATGATTCTTGATTATATTATAACATGAAGGTGATATATATAAGTACAACTTGTATGAAAACATGGAGACATGTAGGATTTTCAAGAAAATAAACATAATGTTTCATATTTTGCAAGTAAGAACCCATAGAATACAAAGTATGGGTTTCCATGGATTACGGACAAATTCTCAATAACCAAAAGGTACTATTAAGAACACAATAATGAAGTAATCATACAAACATAGTATATCATGGTACATGTACTTAGGGTTATCATAAACATGGCTAAAATCCTTGTTTGATATAATCTCATACTTTCATGGAAGAACGTGGCGTGGGGAAGAACAAAGATGTTCCCACACGTAGATAGAAACTCTACATACCTAGTAATGCTCTATTCTTGTAGTAAAGTTCTGGACTTGAAGAGCAGCTCCTAAAGCCTTATTCTTGAATCCCTTTAATTGGGTTTTCTTGAAAAACCTAGGCTAAGAACGCTGAATTTCTACTTAATAATCATGAAAGTATGTTGGGATTACTTGGAATGCATTGGAATCGGCTTACCTTGAAGTATCATGAAGGTTAGGGGAGAAAAGCTTCGTCCTTAGGGCTTTGAGAGACTTCTTTAGGGTTCTTTTCCTCAGAAAAATTGGTTTAAAACAAAGTGGGAATGTATATAACGAAGTTAGGCTTTCAAAACGTCATGCTCGGTGTGCGACCATGTAGTTGGAGGCCCACTTCACGCAGGTGATCGTGTAGTGAAGCCAGTAACACTGCCTCTGGTGCGCCAAGGGCACTTCGCGCAGATTGCATAGTGTTTAGTAAAACGGACATAACTTCTAGAACACACCTATGTTTGACCTCCATAATATATGGTTGGAAAGTTATTTCAAACACCTACAACTTTAATGTTTTGAGTTTTCTCCAATTCCTAACGATAGTACCCGAAAAATGGCTATATGTACAGATTGTCTCATACTTAGACAAATTTAGAAGGCCTTAAGAACTTCACTTTTTGGTTTGACTTCAAAATGAATGTTTATCACTTGAGTTTATCCCGAATGGATTCATATAGCTAACATATCATCGTTATAATATTTTCATACATTCACACCTAACTCGAATTTACAGGATGTTACATTATCCCCCCTTAGGATCATTCATCCTCGGATGATGGGTCATGGTTAAGAATGGGACTGGACATGGCCTGAATACATATGTGTGAAGAAAACATGACATGAAACATGGGGACTGAGCTGGCATGACATGGTTACATGGAAACATAAATACTGAATATGTGAACGTGAACGTGAAGCATAAGGCATGAATACGTAAGGGACATGACATGGATATGGAGGTTAGTTACCTTGAGCATTCTTTGCTAGTTCCTCAAATAAGTACGGATACTTGGATTTCATATCTTCTTCGGCTTCCCATGTAGCTTCTTCAACTTTCTGACTCTTGCATAAAACTTTTACTGAGGCAATTTCCTTAGTCCTCAATTTGCAAACTTGACGATCAATGTGGCTACGGGGATTTCTTCATAAGTCAAACCATCCCTAACCGTTATAGTATCAGCAGGAACAACCAACAACGGCTCTCCCACACACTTTCTCAGCATAGACACATGGAATACGGGATGAACAACAGCCAGCTCTTGTGGCAATTTAAGCTCATAAGCTAATCGCCCAGCCTTTAACAGGATTCTGTAAGGTCCAATATATCTAGGACTAAGCTTCCCTTTCTTTCCAAATCTCATGACAGCGTTCATAGGTGAAACCTTAAGGAACACACAATTATCAACTTGAAACTCTAAGTCCCTTCACCTCACATCTGTGTATGACTTCTGGCGACTCTGCGCCGCTCTCAAACGCTCTTGAATTAACTTGACTTTCTCCATAGCCTGGTAGACCGAATCTGGTCCGAACAGTTCTGCTTCACCAACTTCGAACCAACCAATTGGTGATCTACACCTTCGCCCATACAAAGCTTCAAATGATGCCATCCTAATAGTAGCATAATAACTATTATTATAAGAAAATTCAATGAGAGGTAAATGATCATCCCAGTTACCTTTGAAATCAAGGACACATTCCTTCAACATGTCCTCAAGAGTCTGAATAGTGTGCTCTGCCTGCCCATCTGTCTGAGGATGAAAAACTTTGCTGAGATTTACCTTGGTAACCAATCCTTTTTGAAAAGATTTCCAAATGTTCGTTGTGAACTGAGCACCATGATCTGAAATAATAAACAAAAGAGTCCCATGCAATCTGACAATCACTCAAATATACAACTTAGCATAATGTTCTGCTGAATCTGTTGTCTTGACTAGCAAACAGTGTGCTGACTTAGTAAGTCGGTCCACAATCACCCAAATTGAATCATGTCTGTGGGATTAACGAGGTAGATCTATTATAAAGTTCATGTTTATCATCTCTCATTTCTAAACAGGAATATCAATATTTTGAGCTAACCCACCAGGCCTCTGGTGTTCGGCTTTCACTTACTGACAATTCGGACACTTAGGCACAAAATCTGCTACATTCTTCTTCATATCATTCAACTAATAATTCTCTTTAAGATCATGATACATCTTAGTAGATCCTGGATGAATGGAATACCTGAAATTGTGAGCTTCTAACATAATTATCTCTCTGAGCCCCTTTACATCTAGAACACATAATCTGCCTTGGTACCTGAAGATACCATTATCTCCACCTTGTTCAAAAGACGTTGTCTTATGCTTGTGAATCCCCTCTTTCCACTTTGAAAAATAGGGATTACTAAACTGCTTCTCTTTAACTTCAACCACTAAGGAGGAATGAGCTCTGTTCTGAACAAAAACGCCACCATCTTACGAGTCCAAGAGTCGAACTCCTCGATTGGACAAATGGTGAACTTCCTTGGTCATAGTTCATTTATCTGCCTCAACATAAGCTAAACTTCGCATAGAACGCCGACTAATAGCATTGGCTACAACATTTGCCTTCCCTGGATGATAGAGAATAGCTACATCGTAGTCTTTGAACAATTCAAGCCATCTTCTATGTCTAAAGTTCAATTCAAGCTGATTGAAAATATACTGCAGGCTTTTGTGGTTAGTTCATATATCTACATGCACTCCAGATAAATAATAACGCCATATTTTAAGTGCAAAAACCACAACTTCCAACTCTAAATCATGAGTCAAAAATTCTTCTCGTGAGCCTTAAGCTATCTAGATACATAAGCGATAACTTTACCATACTGCATTAAGACACTTCCGAGACCAACTCCTGAGGCATCACAATAAACTACAAATCCTTCAGTTCCTTCTGGTAGCGGCAAAACTGGAGCAGAAGTTAGCTTCTTCTTCAAATCTTCAAAACTATGCTCGCATGCATCTGACCACTGAAATTTGACCTTCTTCTGAGTCAACTTAGTTAACGGGGCTGAGATAGAGGAAAATCCCCTCTACAAAATGTCTGTAATAGCCTGTCAGACTCAAGAAACTTCTAATATCTGATGCATAGGTGGGTCTGGACCAATTCTTAACAACATCAATTTTCTGAAAATCAACCTTAACACTTTCACCCGAAATCACATGGCCTAAGAATGCCAACGACTCAAGCCAAAACTCACACTTTGACAATTTTGTGAAAAGCTCGCGATCCTTAAGTGTCTGCAACACTATTCTGAGATGTTCTGCATGATCAACCTCGCTCTGAGAATACACCAAAATGTCATCAATGAAGAATAAATTGAGATAAGGCTGAAAAACCCTGTTCGTAAGGTCCATGAAAGCTGCTGGTGAATTCGTCAATCCGAAGGATATGACAAGGAATTCAAAATGTACATAATGAGTTCTGAAGGCGGTCTTTGGAATATCAACTTCCTTAACCTTTAACTGATAGTAGCCTGATCTGAGGTCAATTTGGGAATAACACTGGGCACCCAGAAGTTGGTCCAATAAATCATCTATTATGGGGAGAGGATACATGTTCTCAATGGTGAACTTATTCAACTGACGGTAGTCAATACACATGCACAAAGAACCATCCTTCTTTCGGACAAACAAAACTGGCACGCCCCAAGGTGAGACACTTGGCCTAATGAATCCCTTGTCGAGAAGATCTTTTAACGGGCCTTTAATTCTTTCAACTCTACTGGGCCCATTCGGTATGGCGGAATAGATATCAGCTTAGTATCGGGAAGTAGATCAATTCTAAAGTCGATCTCCCTGTCAGGAAGGACTTCTGGAAGATCTTCTGGGAAGACTTCTAGAAACTCATTAACAACTGGAATAGACCGGAGGGCTAGAGTCTGGGCATCTGTATCCCTGACCCAGACTAAGTGATAAATATATCCATTGGAAATTATTTTTCTGGCTTTTAAATAGGAAATAAACCTACCCCTGGGTATCACTGAATTACCCTTACATTCTATAACTAGTTCGTTAGGAAACTCAAATCTCACTATTTTGATTCTACAACATAACGTGACATAACATGACTCTAACCAATCCATGCCCATTATCACATCAAAGTTTACCACCTCTAACTCTGCTATAGTTCTGCGGTGACAGACCATTACTGGATAACCCCTATAAATACGCCTAGCCATAATTAATTTTCCAACTAGAGTGTATACTTCAAAGGGTTCATGCAACTTTTCACGTTCTATCCCAAATTACTTAGTAATAAAAGGGGTTATATAGGATAGGGTGGATCCGGGATCCATGAGAGCATAAACATCATAAGTGAAGACGGTTAGCGTACCTATGACCACATCTCCATGGGCCTCTGTATCTTGACGGCCTGTCAGCACATGCAAACGATTCTGAGCACCGCCCGTATTGCCGTACTTTACTGTTCCACGACCATGCTGGGCCTGATTGCTACGAGGAGCTACTAAATTTGTGGAATGAGCCACATTACCTCCGTTACCTTTCCTAACAGACGGACAATCTCTCTGAATATAGCCCCTCTGGCCATAATAATAGCATACATCCATACCCATATGATACTCACCTAGGTGTCTCTTACCATACTTGCTGCAAACTGGATTAGTATAGGCCTACTGACCCACACTAGTCTGAGAGTAGGAGCCTGCTGGTATGAAATTTTATTTCTTCTGATCATTCCTGAACTTTAGGGCTGGGGCACTGGCTGCGGATAGAGCGGGTCCTGCTGACCCCTAATTAAAGTTACCTGAAGACTTGGCCCTTTTACTGAATTCCCTATCCTTCTACTTCTGCAGTGCTTCTTCTTTCTTCAGTTTCTCCTCATTGCCTTGCACAAATGCTAATAATTTGGAAATAGTCATCTTGTCATTTTCAACAGCTGTATTATCATCCCTATGCAATTCGGGTTTATGCCCGAGCACAAACCTTCTAACCACGGCTCTCATATCGGGAACCATGTGGGGAGCATGTCTGGACAACGACACAAATTTGAGATAATATTCTTGAACAGTCATGTTATTCTGCCTTAACCTCTCGAACTCCATAGCTTTTGCTTCCCTGACCTCAATTGGCATGAAGTGGTCAATGAAGGCATCATCAAATTCATCACAAGTAGTGGGAAGTCCATTCTCCCCTTGGGACTATTCCCAAGTCTCATACCAAATGTGAGCCACATCCTGCAACTGATAGGCTCCAAACTCTACTGCCTCTGTCTTCGTAGCATGCATAACACGGAATACCTTTTGCAACCCATCAATGTAATTCTGTGGATCATTCTCCTTTTTAGACCCCGTGAATACTGGAGGCTTCATGCGAAGAAACTCTTGGGTTCTAGAACTGGTTGACCCACCACTAGCACCTGAGCTAGGAGCCGTTTCCTGTCACTGTGCCTGGTTAGCAACAATCTAAGTGAGCAACTGAATAGCTTCTCTAACATCCAAATCTGGAGCATTAGGAAGTGTAGCTGTAGGAGCAGTTGGGGCTGCTGGGCCTGTAAAAGCTGTCTGAGTTTGAACGATTTCTTCCTGAGCTGCATCAGCAGCAGCCCTTTGGCAGGTAGCTGAGGTCCTCTTCGTGTACTTTCATTTCGGAGCCATTTTCTGAAATATGTAATTCACACGAGTTAGAAGAATTCCTGAAAGTACTGCTCTAACTGCATGATCTAGAGAATGAAAGAAGTGAGACAATCCTGAATGTCTTGGTGATCAATTGTTTATATGTGTCGGGCCCTCACACATATAAAAGTGACCCCACAAGACACAGTTTCATAGACTCCCTATGACACTTGAACCTAGGCTCTTCTACCAAGCTTTGTCACGCCCCTAACCATAGCTTGGGCATAGTACAACACTCGGTGCCTGACCACATGTGATCGAGTGAACCACATGCCTTGCTGAATCAACATGGGACATAAACATGAGCGGAATATAACATGAAACATGATGAGCCTTAATAAAACATGAGAAGTCGTATTATTTAATAAAATACTTGTATAAAACGTGAATGCAGAAATATCATAAACTGAGCCAAAGATGGCTACACAACTCCGAGTATCTGACATAACTAACTGTCTAGTCTATGAAACCTCTATCATGAATCTGAACTGTAAAACATACTTGCTGAGACAAGGCCCCCAACATACCTTAACTTGCTAAACATGACATGACAATAAATAAGGATAGCACCCCGAATAAGATGGGGCTCACCAACAAGCTGAGACGAGCAAATCCTACTGAGCAGATGTGTCATCCTGTAAGTTCGTACCTGCATTATGAAATGCAGGCCTCCAGGCAATAGAAAGAGGATGTCAGCATATTGAATGTATTGGTATGTAAAGCAACTGAATAAACTAGACATAACACATGAAATAACACGATAAGAGCTGAAACTGAAATTGAAACCTAATCATGAGCATGAACGTGAATACATATACACATAACATAAGAAAAGTATCTATGGGAGAGCAATAGTATAACCGACATGTAACCACCACGTTAGTATGTGGCGTATGATCTCTGCCCGACCAGCTAAGTCATCTTGTACCTTGCCAGGGTACAAGACGTGAACATGAACATGAATGGATCTAAAATCCCTCAATGGGAAATATATGAAGGAATCGTCCTACTGGGCAGAGCGATCCTTATCCTACGTTGGCATACGTTCAGGTATAAAACCTTCTCGGTAATCTGTGCAACTCCCAAATTACATGAACATGGATATAATTAGCTTAATAGCCCATGAATTATATAACTTGCTTGTAAACATGATTCTTGGTTGTATTATAACATGAAGGTGATATATATAAGTACAAGTTGTATGAAAATATGGAGACATGTAGGATTTTCATGAAAATAAACATAATATTTCATAACTTGCAAGTAAGAACCCATGGAATACAAAATATGGGTTTCATGGATTACAGACAGATTCTCAATAACCAAAAGGGACTATTAAGAATACAATAACGAAGTAATCATACAAACATAGCATATCATGGTACATGTACTTAGGGTTATCATGAACATGGCTAAAATCCTAGTTTGATATAATCTCATACTTCCATGGAAGAATGTGGCATGGGGAAGAACAAAGATATTCCCACATGTACATAGAAACTCTACATACCTAGTAATGCTCCAGTCTTGTAGTAAAGGTCTAGACTTGAAGAGGAACTCCTAAAGCCTTAGTTTTGAATCCCTTTAATTGCATTTTCTTGAAAATCCTAGGTTAAGAATGTTGAATTTCTACTTAATAATCATGAACGTTGGGATTGACTTGGTATGTATTGGAATAGGCTTACCTTTAAGTATCTTGAAGCTCGGGAGAAAAGAGCTTCGACTTAGGGCTTTGAGAGACTTCTTTAGGGTTCTTTTCCTCAGAAAAATTGGTTTAAAACAAAGTGGGAATGAATATAACGACGTTAGGCTTTCAAGTTCGATGCGTGAACGAACAGCTGGAGGCCCACTTTGTGCAGGTTATCATGCAGTGAAGGTAGTAACACTGCTTGTGGTGCGCGATTGCACACTTGAAGAGCACTTCACGCAGACTGCGCACTATCCAGTAAAACGGGGTTAACTTCTATCACACAGATTCGTTTGAGTTCCATAATATATGGTTGGAAAGGTATTTCAAAGGACTACAACTTTCATGTTTTGAGTTTTCTCAAATTCCTAACGAAAATACCCGAAAACTGGCAATAAGTACAGACTGTCTCATACCTAGACGAATTTACAAGGCCTTAAGAACTTCACTTTTTGGTTTGACTTCAAAATGAATGTTTATCACTCGAGTTCATCCCCGATGGATTCATATAGCTAACATATCATTTTTATACTATTTTCATACATTCACACCTAACTCGAATTTATGGGATGTTACAGTTTTAAAAAAAATAAGTCATTAAGACCCGCTCCTTGTGTTGTTAGTGCACCAGTCCCGAGGTCTAGGTATGATTAGAAGAGATAGATCTTTATCCAGTGCACCGATCCTGAGGTCCAAGTATGATCAGAAGAGATAAAGTTTTGGGGTAGCAGGTTTTGAATCTCAAGCAGTGTGGGTCAAAATACCTATGTCCGATCTGCAGCAAGTGTGCGAAAAGACATGGAGGGCACTGTTGCATGGGCATGGATATATGATTTAGGTGTGGCCGACGAGATCCCTATCAGAGGGACTGTCCATCAGCTAGACAAGGTACCATAGGTAATGTTGCTCAGTCCACAGATTCAACAGCTCCTCGTAATTTTCAGGCCCAATCAGAGCGTGGTGCAACTAAGTCTGGTAATGCAGGTGGAGATCAGAACCGATTGTATGAACTATCAGGTCGTTAGGACACAGAGGCACGTGTATATGTTGTTACAGGTATTCTGATAGTTTTCACTTTTGACGTTTATGCCCTTATGAATCCTGCATCCACCCTATCATATGTAACCCTTTTTGTTGCTAAGAAATTTGGGATAGGACCAAAAAAGTTGCATGAGCCCTTTGAAGTGTCCACTCTAGTAGAGTCAGTTATAGTTGGACGTGTGTATAGGAGCTGTCCAATTACAGTCTACCACCGCAATACCGAAGTTGACCTAGTAGAATTGGAAATGGTAGACTTTGATGTAATTATAGGCATGGATCGGTTGGCGTCATGTTATGCCACTGTAAGCTGTAGAACCAAAATTTCAGGTTTAAGTTTTCTAACGAACCAGTTATAGAATGGAAGGGTGATACAGTAGTACCCATGGGTAGGTTTATTTACTCTCTTAAAGCCAAAAAGATATTCTCCAAGGGGTATATTTATCGCGTAGTCTGATTTAGAGATACAAATCCCAAAACCCCAACTCCTCAGTCCGTACCAGTTGTTAACGAGTTTTCAAAAGTTTTTCTAAAAGATCTTTCTAGAGTTCCTCCCTATAGGGCGATAGACTTTGTAATTAATTTACTTCCTGCCACTAAGCTGCTATCTATTTCGCCATACTGAATTGCTCCGGCAGAGCTGAAAGAGTTAAAAGTCACTTGAAAAACCTTCTTGACAAGGGATTCATTAGGCCAAGTGTCTCACCTTGAGGCATACCGGTTTTGTTTGTCCGAAAGAAAGATGGATCCTTACGCATATGCATTGACTACCGTCCATTAAACAAAGTCAACATTAAAAACATTTACCCACTACCCAGAATTGATGACTTGTTCGACCAACTTCAGAGTGCCCAATGCTATTCCAAGATTGACCTCAGATCAGGGTATTATCAATTGAATGTTAAGTAATTTAATATTCTGAAGAACATTTTCAAAACTCGTTGTGGTCATTTCAAATTTCTTGTCATGTCGTTTGGGTTGACGAATGCACCGGCAGCTTTCATGGATCTTATAAACAAGGTTTTTAAGCCTTGTCTTGATTTATTCATTATTGTTTTTATTGATGACATCCTGGTTTATTCCCGTAGTGAGGATGACCATGCATAACATCTCAGAATAGTAATGCAGACACTCCAGGACCGCAAGCTTTATGCGAATTTTTTAAAGTGTGAATTCTGCCTGAATTCACTTGCATTTCTATGCCATGTCATTTCAGGGGAAGGCATGAAAATGGGTTTTTAGAAAATAGACACCGTGAAGAATTGGCCCACACCCGCTTCAACAACTGAGATAAGAAGTTTCTTGGGTCTGGCAGGCTATTACAGACATTTTGTAGAGGGTTTTTCCGCTATCTCAGCTCCGGACTAAATTGACCTACAAGAAAGTCAAGTTCCAATAGTCAGATGCATGTGAGAGAAGTTTTGAAGAGTTGAAAGCAAGGCTAACTTCTCCTCCAGTTTGACACTGCCATAGGGAAACGAAGGGATCGAGCTGTATTGTGATACTTCTGGAGTTGGTCAAGGATGCGTTCTAATGTAGCATGGAAAAGTTATAGCTTATGCGTCAAGACAACTTAAGGCTCACAAACAGAATTATCCAAATCATGACTGGGAGCTCGCAGCTGTGGTATTCACGTTAAAGATATGGCGTCTCTATTTGTATAGAGTGCACGTTGATATTTTCACAGTTCATAAGAACCTTCAGTATGTTTTCAAGCAATGGGAGCTAAATCATAGACAAAGAAGATGGCTCGAATTGCTCAAGGATTATGATGTGGATATCCTTCATCATCCAAGGAAGGCTAATGTGTTAGCCGATGCTCTTAGTTGGAATTCTATGGGAAGTTTAGCTCACGCTGAGGCAGAAAATATAACTATGGTGGAGGAAGTCCACCACTTAGCGAATGTTAGAGTTTGACTTTTGAACTTTGAAGATGGTGGAGTTGTTGTTCAGAACAGAGCTGAATTAGTAGTCGAAGTGAAAGAAAAGTAATCTAATGCTCCCAATTTATTGCAGTTGAAAGAAGGGATTCACAGATATAAGACGATGACTTTTGAATAAGGGGGAGATGATGGTACTTTGAGGTACCAAGGCATATTATGTATTCCGAATGTAGATGGAATCAGAGAGCGAATTATGTCAGAAGCACACCATTGAATGTATTCCATTTATCCAAGCTCTATAAAGATGTTCCATGACCTTAAGGCGGTATATTGTTCGAACGACACAAAGAAGAATATAGCAGATGTTGTGGCTAAATGTCTAAATTATCAACATGTAAAAGTCGAGCACCAGAGCCTGGTGGGTTGGCTCAGGACATAGATATTCCCATTTGGTGTTACACCCGATAGTTTCGTATGTTGAGATTCGAGCTACCTTTCAGGAGTTATGTGAGCTTATATATGTTTAACTTATGGTTATAAGGGTTTAAGTGCATATAGTAAGCTAAGGAAGGATTGAAGGGCAAGTGAATTAAGGAAATTAAATTTGTTAGAACTTGGAAGAGAATATAAGGGGTAATTTTGGCCCAACTTGGAAAAAGAATATCTTGTAGTAGATGAGGAGTTTTGAAGCAAAGTAAAAGCCTAAAATAAAGTTCGTCGTGTTTAGTTTCGAGCGCAACAAACCGCTCGTCGATACGGCATCGAAGTGGAGAATTATTTCCGTTACAAATTAGGCTGACAGAGCAGAAACGCTGCTACAGTAACCGGGCTGCTACAGTGCTGCTACAATACTGCTACAGTAGATGCTACAGTGACTTTGGCCCACTATTTAAGGATCAAATCTGATCCTAAACCTCATTTTCAGCCAAGAACACTCCAAATATTTCCCAAATCTTCTAGAAAACTCTCCCAACTTCTGTCCACTAGATTTTAATGCAAATTAAGTGAAATCCCCGAATTTAAGTCTAGACAACACATAGCTGCGATTATAATATCGAATTGCGGCGAAACTTGGCTTAGATTCAAGGTAGTAATTGAAGATATTGCAATTCTAGCAGGTGAAAGGTATGAATCTTTCCTTATTAGTATTGATTTAAGCTTATCTAGGGAGGAAAAGTTACTAAATGAGCGTATAATGAATTTATGGGTCAAAATATTGGATAAAACATCGTGTGGGATGTTTATGGAATATTTTGGTGTTGATAATACTGTTGTTGATATTGTTTTTGTTGTTGTTGTTGTTGTTGGTTACTGAATTGAGATTTTGGTCTAGGCATATAAACAGAGGAGATGCTGCCGCAATTTCGACAGATTCTAGAAATATTTATCTGGAGGCTTAGGATAAGTATATAACAACAGGCTTAACAATAGTATGAATGGTTTTATATGTAGATTTCAAGACGGGAGGTAGGTTGGAAAGTCGAGAAGCGAGCTTCCATGTATGTTAAGGCTCGTCCCTTTGTTTCAAAGGCATGATTCCTATGTTTTGATTCCATACATGACATCCATAATATTTTTACTCCTAGAAATGCCAGAATTCTATAGTTTCTGAAGAATCTTACGATGACTCCAATCCTAGAGATTTTCAAGCCTAAGGTTCTAGATGATTTCATGACGTAACTGAGCGTGCTATATAATATATGGCCTCAGCTTATGTTTGAGTGTGCTATATAACATATGGCCTCAGCTTATGTCTGAGTGTGCTATATAATATATGGCCTCAGCTTATGTCTGAGTGTGCTATATAACATATGGCCTCAGCTTATGTTTGAGCGTGCTATATAACATATGGCCTCAGCTTATGTTATGGATCATTCAAAGTGAGACGTGATAGTGGTGATGATTATGGTAGAGGTCAAGATCCTTATTATCCAAATGAACCTAGCAAATAAACGGATTCCGAAGACTCTATTCCCAGACAGTGTAGGGATATTCGTATCCTTGAACTCTTAAGTCCCGAAGGGGCATCCATAAGTTGTACGTTTTCATAATGATGTCTAAATCCCGAAGGGGACATTCATAAGGTTTTCTATCTCCTATGCATTTTACATTTAAATTTGGAGTCTCGAAGGAGATAAATGAAAAGGGGAAGAGGTTCCCATTTTTAAGAAAAGGGAAGAAGTTCCCGTTTTGAACTAAAAGTTGCTCTGAAGGGAGTCTTTTGATATTTTTCAAAGATTTTCATGCATTTGCATATTTACATACATGCACGACATCATTTCATGGGGAAGGGAAAATGGGCTAAGGCGTTATATACGCAAACCACCTGATCAACTGGTATTCGATGATTTTGATGCCCGAAGGGGCCATTATGCTATTATGCCCGAAGGGGCTGCGAGCAGGGTGAACGCAGGTGTATACAGATGAGTAAAAGACATTGGCTATAGGATATTCCCAGGCTATCAGCTGGATTGGTGAGCTCCATCTCAGTTCAGAGTGTTGCCGAGTCAGAGTACTTATGTTATGGTATCTCATTTATGTTAGAGACTTTTACAGATAGTGTCCTATGGATAGTGAGTCGAGATGTCGACAGTCGTGTCAAGCGACCATATAGGTCGATGTGTTTTTATGCTTGTTTTTTAAGATTTTATTGTGACTAAAGGTTTTCTTCGAATTAACGATAAGGGAGAATTCCCTGATTTGACGAAAGAGTTTTACTGAAAAGTTTATCCTGTTTTACTTGACGGAAGAGTCATTTCATAAATTAAAGGTTCACAAAAAGTTGTGACTCATGGATGGAATGGTAGTATGGCACTCAGCCGAGTAGGGTCTTGGGTGTTAGTCACGGTCCTCCGGTTTGGGTCGTGACATTTGGAAATGGGAGATGATAAACATGGACTTCATAATAGCTCTACCTTGCTCATCTCAACACGATTCGATTTGGGTAATTGTGGACCAACTTACTAAGTCCGCGCACTTTTTTCCCGTGAAGACCACTGATTCAGCAGAACATTATGCAAAACTATATATTTAAGAAATTGTCAAGCTTTATAGAACCCTAGTGTCCATTATTTCAGATCCTGATGCTTAGTTCATAGCGAACTTTTGGATGTGCTTTCAGAAAGTATTGGGTACCAAAGTAAACCTCAGTACCGTTTTTCATCCTCAGATAGATGGCCAAGAAGAATGCACTATTCAGATATGATCACTTGCACCGCATTGAATTCTCTTATAACAACAGTTATCATGCCAATATCAAGATGGCACAGTTTGAGGCCTTGTACGTGCGAAGGTGTAGATCACCCATTGGGTGCTTTAAAGTTGGCGAAGAAGAGTTGTTAGGGTCAGCCTTGGTCCACCAGGCTATGGAAAAAGTCAAATTGATTCCGAAGTGTTTGAAAATAGCTCAAAGTCACCAGAAGTCCTATTCAGACGTGCGACGTAGAGACTTGTAGTTTGAGGTTGACGATTGGGTGTTCCTTAAAGTTTCACCTATGAAGGGTGTTATGAGAATTATAAAGAAAGGGAAGCTTAGTCCAAGATATATCGGGCCATATAGGATTGTGCGAAGGATTATTCAAGTGGCTTATGAGCTTGAGTTACCGCAAGATTTGATTTCCGTGCACCCAGTATTTCATATATCCATGTTGAGGAAGTACGAAGCGTGTGGAAGACCTGTCGTTGGTTTTTCCTACTGAAACTATAATGATTAAGGATGGACTTATCTATGAAGATATCCCTGTGGCTATTCTGGATCGTCAGGTTCGCAAGTTGAGGAATAAGGAAGTTGCCTCAGTAAAAGTGTTATGGAGGAGCCAGAACGTCGAAAAGGCTACATGGGAAGCTGAATAGGACATGGAATCTAAATATTCGCTCTTGTTTGAGGAGCAAGCAGAAAACACCCTAAGGTAAAATACCTTTCGTATCCATGTTGAATCCCCATATGTATTCATGTCTCATGTTTTATGTTCACGTATCCACTACTAATGTTTCATGTCCCTACGTTCATGTTTTTATGTAATCATGTTGTTTCAGCTCCCCATGTTCTATGTCATTTTTCCTCACGTTCATGTACTCATTCCATGTCTATAACATTCCAGAGTTAGTCCTATTCCTAACCATGATCGATCAATCAAGGATGAATGATCCCAAGAGGGAGATATTGTAACACCTTGTACCTTTAACCAGAGCCTTGTGCCTGATTCGAGAGTTAAAAAACCAAGATGGGATAAACGGACCGTACATTTGAACCATAGAAGAGCAAGAGAAATTGAAGTTTCTGGAACTAAATTACGGTCACCTTTTACGAACCGTAGACATGTTTACAGGCCATAAAAGTGTAGTAAGAGCCTCGACGACCGACCAGTATAAATACCCATTTTAGAATTTTATGTTATTTGTCATTCTCTTCAAGTCCTAGCACGAAGCTCTTCTCCTCTCATAATTCTCCTACATCAAAGTAAGCTTATTCTAAGTAATTCTAAGTGTTTCTACCATTCATACTTGGTTATTAGTGAAATTCCATCCGACAGACCTAGGGTTTTCAAGAAAACCTCTCTCAAGGTTCAAAGTTTAGGCTTTTGTAATTCTTTTTCAAGGTCCAGAATTTATTACGTGTTTTTGAACGATTAAGGTATGTAAGGCTTCTGTTATACCTCAGAAGATTTTGAGATTTTGCATCGTTGTGCCATAATTCGATTAGCATAAGCTTGAGACAAGGTTACTGGCCTCTTAGATGTTTAATAAATTTTACATAAGTATTAAGGATATATCATAAGGATTGGAGGTCAAATGAATCGAAAAGAACACATTTTCACCAAAAGAGGTATCAGAGCAATTCATCCTAGGGTTGTTTACGAGCCGGGTCTAGTAGAGTCTTGTTTATGGGTGTATAGTGTACCCCACTTATAAATAAGAGGCTACAGGACATTTTGGAAGATTGACCTTTCTTTCTCATCTTAGATCGTGCGATAGAGCTATGTTATTACTTGACTGTGCGCTATGATTTCAGTGATGCCTGTGAAGAGGAAAGCTTCGGCAAACTAGAAAGGCAAGTCAGTGGCAGGTAGGAGAACTGGCCAGGTATCACTTATAGATGTAGAGGTGGAGGAGTCCCAAAGAAAGGTTCCATCTTGATCCTCTCATACTCTACCAGCTCCAGAGGAGCTCCAACCCCGGCTCTAGCTCCAGCACCCCCAGTTGCTCCACCTAATACCTCGGGTTAGGAGATGCTATAGGCTATTCAGTTGTTGACCTAGTTAGTATCCACTCAGGACCAATGTCAGGGTACGGGTTATTATGACAGGGCTGTTAGTGCCAGAGTTCGAGATTTTATTAATTTAGACCCTCCAGAATTCTTTAGGTCAAAACCAGACGAGGACCCGCAGAACTTTACGGATGGAATATTGAGGACATTACGGGTTATGCATACTTCATACAATGAGTCAATGGAGTTGGATTCCTATATAATACGGGATGTTGTCGTTCATTGGTATTAGATATGAGTGTCATTTAGAGGGACTAATGCACCTCCACCCATGTGGCAGGAGTTTGTAGACACCTTCCTTTGACATTATTTTCCAGCAAAGATTCGACGGGCCAGAGCTGATAAGTTCCTGAACCTTAGACAGGGGAACATGAGTGCTCGAGAGTATAGTCTTCGTTTTAATTCATTGGCTAGGTATGCTTCAGCTATGGTAGCTGACATGGGAAATCGTGTATATCGGTTTGTGAGTGGATTGGGACTACATTTGATTGTTGATTGCTTGATGGCCTCACTTTAGACAGATATGTACAGTTAGATATTCTGTGACCTTCTTGGTCGCTGTTGTGTTGTGTCATTGCTTTGGTAGCCTTGTCAGTTTGAGTACTTGAGACCAGTTTGATGATGTGTGTGTGTGTGTGCGTGTGTATATATATATATATATATATATATATATATCTTTTGGGCATGCATCCCTTACGATTTATGGAATTTAATAGTTAGCATCATGGCCCATGCAGGTATGATAATGAGATGCATATATGTCATATGGTGCTAGGTAGTTTAGCTCCGGTGCCCGTCATGGCCCTCCGGTTGGGTCGTCACAAAAGTGGTATCAGAGCAGTTCATCCTAGGGCTGTCTACGAGCTGTGTCTAGTAGAGTCTTCTTTATGGGTGTGCAATGCACAACGCTTATAAACAAAAGGCTGCGGGACATTTTGGAAGATTGGCCTTTCTTTCTCATCTTAGATCGTGTGATAGAGTTATGTCATGAGGATTCCTTTTTCCTGACTCTGTGCTATGATTTCAGTAATGCTTGTGAAGAGGAAAGCTTCAGCGACCTAGAAGGGTAAGTCAGCGGCAGATAGGAGAATTGGATGGGTACCGATTGTAGATGTAGAGGAGGGCGAGTCCTAAAATGAGGTTCCATCTTGATCGTCTCATACTTAGCCCGCTCCAAAAGAGCATAGAGAAGCTCCAGCCCTGGCTGCACCTCCAGCACCCCCAGTTCCTCCACTCGATACCTCGGGTTAGGAGATGCGACAGGCTATTCAGTTGTTGACCCAGTTAGTAGCCGCTTAGGCCCAATGTCAGGGTACGGGTTATGGTGACAGGGCTGTTAGTGCCAGAGTTTAAGATTTTATTAATTTAAACCCTCCAGAATTCTTTGGATCGAAACCAGACGTGGACCCGCAGAACTTTATAGATGGAATGTTGAGGACATTGTGGGTGATGTGTACTTCAAACACCAAGTTAGAGGAATTGGCATCCTATAGATTACAGAATGTTGTTGTTCATTGGTATGAGACCTAGGTCTCATCTAGAGGATTTAATGAACCTCTATCAGTGTGTGGCAAGAGTTCGTAGATGCCTTCCTTCGACATTATTTGTCACTAGAGATTCAACGGGCCAGAGCTGATAAGTTCCTGAACCTTAGATAGGGGAACATGAGCGTTCGGGAGTATAGTCTTTATTTTAATTCATTGGGTAGGTATGCTCCAACTATGATAGATGACATGGGAGATCGTGTTTACCGGTGTGGGAGTGGATTGGGACCACATTTGATTGATGACTGCTTGACGGCCAGATTTCAGATAGATATGTACAGTTAGATGTGATGTGACCTTCTCGGTCCTTGTTGTGTTGTATCATTCTTTTGGTAGCCTTGTCAGCTTGAGTACTTGAGACCAGTTTGATGAAATGTATATATATGCATGTATGTATGTATTTTTTGGGACTGTGCCCCTTGCTATTTATGGCATTTAATAGTTAGCATTATAACCCACTCAGGTATGATGATGAGATGCATGTATGTCATGTGCTGCTCGGTAGGTTAGCTCCGGGTGCCCGTTATGGCCCTCCGATTGGGTTGTGACAGCTTCTATCTATGTGTGTGTCACAGCCCAACCGAAGGGCTATGACAGACACACAGATGCTGACCTCCTAGATGCCACAAAACATACATAACATACCTGCTCATGCTCATTCTTGTCCACCTGAAGGCGCTCACAACATGATCTGCTGACTGATAGATATCATAAACTGGAGGGTCACAGCCCTCCAAAGATATATATACATGCATCACTAAACTGAACCGGGGTACAAGCCGACAAGGCTACCTGATAAAACTATGTAACCAAACATGTGCTGAGCGGGCCACACTGTCTGACTGAATGTAGGCTTCTATGAGCCTCTACTGACATACTTGACATGCTATGAACGGGACAGGGCCCCTGCCCTACCCATATACATCAAAACATATATTCGGTCTAGACGGCAGCTCCGGTAAGAGGGGAGTGCTCCGCTATCCAGCTGAAGAAGCAGCCTAAGGATGTGATCTGTCTTCCTGGATATCTGAACCTGCAGGCATGAACGCAGCCCCCCGAACAATAGGGTAGTCAGTACAGATAATGTACTGAGTATGTAAGACAGAAGAGTAACATACACATAGGAGTCCTGAAGAAAATCTGAAAATCATAAGCTAAACTGACTGACTGAATACATATGTATGAATGCATCTATATGTCTGACTATCTGAACATATCTGTATATCTCTGCTTACTAAAAATGCCTCTGAGGGCATATGATATGCATAGGTCATAGTGCCAAGGAACGTACGGCCTGATCCATATCCCATATAATAGTGCCGAGGAACGTACGACCCGATCCATATATTATATAATAGTGTCGAGGAACGTACGGCCCGATCCATATATCATATAGGACCCTTCGGGCAGCCCCTTCGGGCAGCCCCTTCGGGCATCATAATCATCATCACTGTGCACCAGCTGATTAGGTGGTAATGCGTATATAACGCCTCGCCCTTTCCTCATACCCCATATACATATAATATACACGTATATAACGCCTTCTGGTCATGGGTCAATGTGCATATATATATAAATGAATGCAATGCATAAGTATGAACTAGCATTATTATCATACAAAATCTCAGGACCCATGAACTGAAGGGACCATCATAAAAAGGGATATAGGATCATCAAGAACTAAGATCCTCCTAGTACTTCTAAGAGTAGAGTAATATGGAGACTCGATTACTCGTTGTTTGCTCGTATCAAAGGATCATGCCAAAATGAAAGAAAAGGATAAGGGCCATCTATTGTTGAAATATTGGGTCGGACATAATCACAGTGAGTCTGGGCTAGCCCTATCCCTCCCCCAGCTGTATGCTCTCGCGCGGGCTGGCGCTCTGGAGAAGCTGATCTAGCACACCTCTGTCCAGCCTCGGGGGCCATGCCCCTGGCTGGTGCAGCACCCTAACCTCTAGCCCCGCTGTAGCCTTTAGCCTATCCTCGTCCTGGCGTGTCGGCCCCAGAAGTGGGCTCAACCGCCTCGTCCCTAGCAATGGTATCTCGAGTCCTCACCATCTGCTAGAGAATAGAAGTGATTCATATACCAATTTGAGTATTCTAGCTACCAAATTGAATAAAGTAGCATGAAAGAATGAAAGACTTTGAAGTTTCCTAAATTTCCCATAGCCTTTTGCAGATTGGTACGGAGCTTATCGTACAGATCTGTAAGACTCTACTAGTTGTGCTACCACCTACCATTTCCCAAGACTCTTGTACTTATAGATCGGGTAACCTAAGGCTTTGATACTAACTTGGCACGACCCAAATCACTAGTCGTGCGGGAGCCAACCATTTCCCACCTTGGTAGGCAAGCCCGTCCCTTAATCATTAAACCAACAATAATAAGATAAATAGAACAAAATAAATAGAAGTCTAAATCATAAATAACATAAGTGCGGAAATACGAATACAATTCCCAAGGAACTGTTCTGAATACAGTACAAGAGCCACTACAAATCCACTACAAGTCTGGAATAATACAAAGTCTCAAAATATGAATACAGTCTCGAAATGCAAGAAAAGACAAGTATAAAGGAGGAGTCTCTGGGCTGCGGATCCATTAAGCATGCTCACCCTAGAGACTCAACAACAAAGACTCTAGATCAGTCGCAAGGAGTGGATGTGAAACCTGTCACCTACTCTGCACTTAGAAAAGAATACAACAAGGTAGTATTAGTACAAACACTACGTAGTAGTAGGGTTCATAGGCCGACAACATTTAGCTAACATATATAAAGGAAGAAATTGAAGAATAGACATGCTCACAATCAGGTAAAAACACAACACAGTCCGAGAACAATAAATCAAGTATAGTAGTATCAAGTCACAGCCTAGGTGAAAGTATGTAATCCTCGAGTCTATCAAGTCTCTAAGTGAATACCTTATGCAGCCACTCAATGAGTCATCAACCAAGGAATCAAGGGAAAGTTTACCATACAATGATAAGAATGCAAATCAAGTGAGATGTGATGATATGCAGTGGTCAAATGTAATCTCCGTACATACATGCTACGGACGGAATACCTTTACATCTTGATAGTCATGACCCATGGGGGACCCGCAAATTCCATGTACCAGTCACTCTGCACACAGCCTAGAGATGAATTCGCAACACCAACCACACTGCTAGCCATTCCGTACACAATCCGGAGATGGCTACGCTATCAAATATGTCTCAAGATTTACATATGTTTCCATCTCACTTATCATCACCAACACCAATCACTGATAATATCACTGTATCATGGAAATGAGGATGAATGCAATGAAAAATAATAACATCAAGTGTATCATATCAATCCCAATCGGGCCACATATGGACACATAACCCCATATCAATATCAACTCAAGTCCTTTCCTCTATCCATGATAATGTCAAAATAAGTGAGAGAAAATCCTATTATAATCGTAATGTAACAACAAAGGTACAATTCAATATCACAAACATGGAGACGATCCAATAAATCACAATGAGGCGACAAGCCCGCAAATAAGTCAATAATACCAAACCTGAGTAATCCATCCCAACTTCATACCTGAAGGCGTAACATGATTTCTCCGACAATCACTAACTCTACATATGCTTCACTAATACTAATTGAAGTCTAACCAGAAGTAAGTCATAACAACGATACCCATATTGCTATACTATCGTTCGAATGAAGAACAACTATGAAAAAGGGGGAAATTGTCCCACAAGGGTAAAACGGGTATTTTGAAGGTGGAATTGGTAACCCAACATTCTAGAAGTCCAATATTACTCTTCAATTGCTAAATTAACTCAAATATAGGTCAATTTCATCATTCAAGTCAAAACCCCCAATTTGGGTATAAACCTTAACTTTCAATCTTTCAATTCTCAAGCACAATGGAAGATTCAGGCCTATTGGTCACTAAGTCATCAAATTCCATGCTTAAGTTAGTCAAATCTATCAAAAAATATCATATTGAAAGACAAAATATCAAATAATGAAGTAAGTGTGAAAACCCATCTTCTACCTTAAGTTTTTATAGATTTTCTATTATGGATTCATACTTAATAAAGTTAAATGAATAAAATCTAGGTTATAGAACTGACCCTCAAGAAAAATCTACTTAGAACCTCTTCAATTCACCTCAAAGACACTTAGGAATAATAAATGTAAGGATAGGAAATGAAGGTTTTTAAATAGGCATTAAATAGGACTCTGGTCCACGCCATCTGCCGTAGCAGTCGAGGGTCCGCTACAGCGAAGCCGCTCCCGTGGCCTACCCTTCACCATAGCGCACCACTACGAATCACCATAACACACCATAGTGGACCAGGCCTACAACGCACACTAAGGCTACCACAGCGGGCATCAGACAGAAGTAGAAATGCCAGTTTTTCACTAACTCATTCCAAAACCTGACGATTATCTGAGACCTCCCACATGCAAACCAGGTATGCAAACACATATAAAAATGTGTTGTAGACTCGCTCATGGTCTCAGAATTTCCAACGGAGGTATATTTAATCCGGTCAACACCTAATGGCCAAAGGCCAACTTTCCAACCAATAACCCAAAATGCTCCCGAGTGCCTCGGGAACAGAACTGAACATCCCAAAAAGTCATAATTGACCTTTCAGACCTCTCGGAATAGACAAATTTTTTGAAAAGGTCCGTTTACCCAAAATTTAACTATCGGTCAACCGTTTTTCACTTTAAGACTCTATTTCGCATAAGTCATCATAAAACTCACCCGGCTACCTCAGGAACCATGCACCTATTCCCACGGGTAAAAATCGCACTAATAAGGCTCGAGGAAGGGTCAACAGGTGTAAGTGCATCAAAAACACTATAGCGACCAAACGGGTTGTTACACTACGCTATCTCAAATTGACGTCCTTTTTATTGAAATTATACCGAAGGCAACGATGGTCCATGCATACCTCACAATGAACCCCATAAAGGTAATTCCTTCAAGTCTTCAACGCGAATACTACCGTCGCCAACTCCAAATCATGAGTGGGGTAGTTCATTTCATGCCCCTTCAACTTCCTCGAAGCATAAGCTAGATCCTTTCCCTTTCTACATTAACACACACCTAAGACCTATTCCAGAAGCATTACAATAGATCATAAAGCTCTTCCCCTCAATAGGTTCGGTCAAGATCGGAGCTGTAGTCAACAAATTCTTGAGCTTTTGAAAGCTTGCCTCATACTCCTCGGACTAATGGAATGCCACCTCCTTCTGAGTCAATTTGATCAACGGGAATGTAATGGATGAAAACCCCTCTATAAAACGTTGATAATAGCTCATAAGACCAATAAAACTCCGAACCTCAGTGATCGAAGCAGGTCTGATCCAATCACGAACTGCCTCAATCTTCTTAGAATCAACCATGATACCCTCCTTAGTCACTTTAAGACGCAAGAATGCCACCGAACTAAGCAAAAACTCACACTTTGAAAACTTCAGATAAAGCTTCTACTCCTTCAAAATCCCAAGAACAATCCTCAAATGTGGCTTATGGTTCTCCCTACTATGAGAGTAAGTAAAACAAGATATCATCGATGAAGACAATTACAAAGGAATCTAAGTAGGGTATGAACACCCCATTCATCAAATCCATGAAGTCGGCGGGAGCATTTATCAACCCAAATGACATCACCAAAAACTCATGATGCCTATAACGCATCCGGAATGCTGTCTTAGGAACATCCTCAGCCCTAATCTTCAACTGGTGATAAACGGATCTCAAGTCAATCTTAGAAATGACATATGCACCCTGAAGTTGATCAAATAAATAATCAATGCGAGGAATCAGATACTTGTTCTTGATAGTCACATTGTTCAATTGTTGATAGTCAATACACATGTGCATAGATCCATCCTTCTTCTTCACGTATAACATCGGGAACACCCTATGGTGAAACACTAGGCCGAATGAACCATTTGCTCAACAAATCTTACAAGTGCTCCTTCAGCTCGACCGGTGCCATCCGATATGGCGGAATAGAAATGGGCTGAGTGTGTCACGACCCGACTAGGGGCCATGACAGGAACCTGGAGCTGACTATCGAGCACCCCTCATTACGCCAATCATTATACCAACCTGAACATACACAATCTCCACTGCACCACATATATATACATAAGTCCTCACGACTGCAGAAATGATATACAAAAATATACACTGATGTATCCATGAGACAACTACTGCCCACGCATACCTATCTACGAGCCTCTACTAGAGTACTGAGACATAAGGATGGGACAGGACCCCATCATACCAGAATATGTACACAAAAGAATATATCAAAAACTGCACCTCCGGAGTAGAAAAATGCTCATGTGCAAGCGGATCTGGCTCCTAAGGATCTGGACTGTCTCCCTGTCTACCTGTGGGCATGAACACAGCGTGCAAAAGAAAAGGACGTCGGTACGAACAATGTACTGAGTATGTAAGGCATACATTGTAACATAATAAGAAAATGTAGAAAGCATGAGAAGAAGAGATAACTGTAACTGCTTGCCTCTTGAGGCGGAATCATGCATGCTTACTTTTTTTTTACCTTCATAACATATCACACATACATGCATGAACTATCTGAATCAATAACATCATTAGCCCGCATCCGGGCCTCCCGCGTCTGGGGTAATCATGTCATGCCGCCCACTAGTGGTGTCATGTAATGCTTCTTTAACATTATTTATATCATTTATAACAAGATTATACTCATAACATGTCAAGAACTATAATTCAAGTCAAGTTACTATTTAAGAATACCATTATTTTCATATTTGAGCTCTATATTCTACTTTCTTCCTCAATCCAAGTCATTCAACCATTCAATATTCTTAGTAACATGAAATGGTCATAAAACTCACCTTTTATTATGTAGGAATGGCTTTGGATGAAAATACTTCACTTGGAGAAAACCCTAAGTTCAATTCCAAGGAAATATCTAGCTTCCATGAACCCTTGTTAGCCTCCTTGCACTTGATTTCACTAATTATTAGTGTTTGATCTTGGATTCACCTTGAGTTTATGTTAATGAAATGTATGGAACCTTCTAGAGGTCTTGAGAGAAGTGGAGAAGATGTAAAATGAAAAATTAGAAAGTGGGACTTACATTTATACTTGGAAAATAGCTCAGCTCGATAGGATTATACGGACCCTTATATAGTCCGTATAATATTATATGGTCCGTATAAATGACCGTATAACTCCATCAGTGATGGCCCTTCACTGTAACT
Organism: Lycium barbarum; assembly: GCF_019175385.1. Classification (NCBI taxonomy): domain Eukaryota; kingdom Viridiplantae; phylum Streptophyta; class Magnoliopsida; order Solanales; family Solanaceae; genus Lycium; species Lycium barbarum. The sequence goes on along the minus strand of NC_083348.1, from coordinate 8,170,406 downwards.
GTTATACGAACCATTATACGGATCGTACAATATTATACAGACCGTATAAATGGTCGTATAATCCACATTCTCCCCGAACTTGTTCCTGTCGATTCGTTTGATCTCCAATCCTTATGGAACCTTATTAACATTTGTTTAGCACTTCATTAACAGTCTAAATATCCTTATAACTCTTCTCCAAGGAATTACCAATCAATCCTTAACTCGATAGTTGCAAAATCTTCCCCAAACACAACTTATACCTCTATTTCCTTTGACGAACTTAGTCTCACTAAATTATATCACTTCAAAATCTTATCACATACATTCTAAAATTACTTGTACCCTTCTTATAGTCATAAGAACTTGATATTGATCTTAAGCTCGTGTTAGTCTACTTACGACACAACGACATGAAATTTTTGAGGTGTAACAGAGTGATCGGCTCCAAATCCATACAAAGGTCAATTTCACGGTCCGGTGAAACACCTGAAAGATCCATCGGGAAAACCTATGGAAATTCTCTCAGCACTGGGATCCGACTCTAATGGAGGAGTCTTCAAACTAGCATCTCGAACATACGCCTAATAGGAGTGACGCCCCTTCTCCACCATCCTTTGAGCCTTAAGAAACGATATAATCCTCTTCGGATATTGGCTAAGAGCACCCTTCTACTCCAATCTAGGAATGTCCGTCATGGCTAAAAGTAACTGTCTTGACATGACAATTCAAGATCGTGTGATACGGAGATAACCAATACATCCCGAGAAGAGCATCAAAATTTACCATATCCAAGACTTTCAGATATAACCGGGTATCGTACCCCATCAAAGTTACTACACAACATCTATATACTCGGTCTACCACTAGAGAATTCCCAACAGGTGTTAGAAACATGAATAGGAAAATCTAGAGAATCACACATCAAATCCAAGCTCATCAAAAAGTACGCATATATATAAGAGTAGGTAGACCCAGGATCAAATAATACCGCAGCAGAACAATGGCAAACCAAAAGAATACCTGTAACATTGGAGGCCTCTGCCTGGAAAAGTATAGAAATAAGCACGATCACCCGAAGTCTGAGTACCCCCAGGACCACCACCTCAGTCGGGCTAAGTACCACCCCTACCTGCTGAGAGCTACCTCTACTACCATGACAACCACCTCTAGCCGGCTATGCCGCTATCTAAGGCATGAGAACCTAAGAACTCTGGTGCTAGCCACCATGCCTAAGTTTGGGACAATCCCTCTTGAAATGTCCAAAGTCATCACACTCATAACATCTTATAGGAACTGCGGATTGCTAAGAAGAAGAACTGGCAGCTGAATGTCCACCACGACCAGATGGTCTATGAGTACTTGGAGTTAGCTGTCCGGAACAATAAGAAGTACGCACAGAATGACCTCCCTCAGATACTAGAATAGCTGCATAGAATGGCCTGCTAGACGGACGGTAATAACCATTACCATGATGTCTTCTACCTCTAGATGAGGTACAAACACTAGGGGAAAAGTGGGTCCTCTGACCACTTGCTCCTCATAGTCCATATGCTTAATAAACTCAGCCTCTCGAACAGCATCCACGATCTGCTGAAAAGAAAAACTCGTGGCAGCCATTTGTGTGACAATCAAACGAAGGGGATGAATCAACCCATTGGTGAACCTCCTCACCCTCCTAACCTCATCAGGAAGAATCATCAAAGCATAGAAAGATAAAGCGTGAAACTGGGTCTCATAATTTGTCACAGACATACGCCCCTGGCTTGACCCTTCTAACTGAGCCCTCGTCTTCTCTCTCACACTGCAAGGAGCGAACTTGTCCTAAATTTTTGGAGTGAATGAAGTCCAGGTGAATGGAGGATACCCTACTAGTCTACTCTCAACCAACGACCTTCACCACTACTTGACTAGGCCAACAATTTGAAAAGTAGTGTAGTCCACACCACGAGACTCTACTAACCTGAGGTTTTGCGACCTCTCATGAAAACTGATCAAAAATCATATGCGTCATCCTCGAGGTATCCATCATACTTGGGAGTATCCATCTTTCTAAAATTCTTAAACATCGTTTGCTCTTCCACGGAGCCCAGCCCTTGGAGTTTGATATTTGAGAGCAATCATAAGATCAGGAGTCTTTCCTCCAACCCTAGTCTTATCGTACGTTCATATTCGTATTTAGGTGAGCCGCATGGCCTAGGCATGATTTCTATACATCAATAATACTAATCTCATTGGGAAACGACACATTTATATCATCATCAACAACCATGACCATATCCATATACACAAGCCGATGAGGCCAACAAAATGATATACAAAATTTAAGCCGACAAAGCGAAAAGACATTTAACCATACACAACTGTCTACGAGCCTCTAAGAGGGTATGTAACATCATATAGACGGGACAAGACCCCGCCATACCCATATGTATGTACACAAAAGAATAATACCAACAGTTGCAGCTCCGGATCAAATAGAGCTCATCTATGCAGTCCCTGAGTAAGTAATCTATGGATCAAGTCTATCTCCCTGTCCACCTGCGGGCATGACGCCACGTCCACAAACAAAAGGACGTCAATACGAATAATGTATTGAGCATGTAAAGCATAATCAACATCATAGTAGAAGCATAAGAAGTAGCATAAGATAAAAGAATCATGAAGTAATAGAGCCATTTGTACTTCTAGTGGCCCTCATCATATTTACTTACTTGTCTCTCATAGGGACCTTCCATTTCTAATGCTTACTCATACATTAGTACTATACCCGACCATGAAGGTTCGGTGTTTCACATACCCGACCATGACAAGGCTCGGTGTTAAACATATCTTGCCCTACCAAGGCTCAGTGTTATCCGTACCCAACTGCAGTGGTCTGCACGCGATAGGTATCATACCCGGCCATATAATCTCGGTGTTACATAATAGCAGAAGCATAAAAGAATAGCATAAGAAATAGCATAAGATAAAAGAATCATGAAGTAATAGAACCATTTGTACCTCTAGTGGCCCTCATCATATTTACTTACTTGTCTCTCATAGGGACCTTCCATTTCTAATGCTTACTCACGTATCAGTACCATACCCGACCATGAAGGTTCGGTGTTTCACATACCACGGCCATCACAAGGCTCGGTGTTAGACATACCTAGCGCTACCAAGGCTCAGTGTTATCCGTACCCAACTGCAGTAGTGCGCGCGCGATAGGTATCATACCCGGCCATATAAGCTCGGTGTTATATAATAGTCATACATACTTAGACACGTATACATAAGAGTCCATAAGTATCATCAACATCATCACCATCATCGTTTTCGTTACATCTTTCCTTAGAGGATCAACTATCATGTAAAGGAAGTAATAGCATCGTGAAAGTATCGAGAATAATGGGCTTTAGGAATTTTAGAGATAGAGTCATTTGGGAGACTTTTTTGGAACCTATGAGAAGGTATATAACAAAGGAATCATGCCATAATTAAAGAAGGGTTATCCTTACATACCTCATTGTCTTCTTGACTACTTAACGTTCACCATCGAAGCTTGGACAATCTACATTTAGAAGGATTCTGTTACACCTCGAAAAATTTCATGTCATCACATGGTAGATAGACTAACGCATGGTGAGAAGTATACGATGTTTCTATAAGTAAGAAGTAGTACTAAATCTTTCTCATAAGATTCCAAAGACGTTTGAGGTAAGTGGATAAAGTTCGTTGAAGAATGTAAAGTATAAGTCGTGTTTGAAAAAGGGTTGCTGTTATATCCCGTGTTTTCGCATAATCGGAAATCGTGAAAATAATTAAGACTTGCATGTTATAAGAAAATAATTGATTTTAGTTAAAATGTCTATGTTGTTTATGAAAATATTGGTGTGGAAATGTGGAGGAGGTCCAAGGGCAAAAATTGGAATTTCGGAAATTAGTTTCGGAATTATAAAAACGGGATTTTAACGAATTGGGCCAAGAAAATTGAACAACAAATTGAGGCCCAAAGACCATGGGGTGGTCGGCCATAAGGCAAGGCCCAAGCCCCTTTTTAATGGTCATGTGATATACATGTGACCATTAAATCAAGATATATATCATATGTATTCTTAGAATCTTCAAGAAACCAAATCAAACTCAAAGAAATTGAAGAACACCCCCAAAGGAGGCTCTCGGCCGAACCATTGAGAAAAAATAAATAAATTCCCAAACCTTTGTTTTAATCCTAAAAATCGTGTCCCTTTTGTAGTTATAGCAAGTGCAAGACGCTCTTCGACGGGATACAATTAGTTTGGCGAAAGGAGCATGTTTGCGACGAGTCGGATTTTCAAGAAAAGGTAAGAATTTTGCCCTTTTAATGTTATGGAATTGGTATGAATATGATAAGGATTGAGAATAGACGAGAACTTCGTAGTTTTGGTGTGTGTATGAAACCGTGGGTGTGTGTGAATATGGTGTAGTGGCCGTGAGTTAGGTGAAGTAGAAGGCAAGGGGAATTGAATCCTATCTAGTTCGTTAGTTGCGTCGTTGTGGCATTTATGAAGTAAATGAATATTTAACGAGTTGATTTGGCATTGAAAATGGTTGCGGGTCCTTATGGGAAATTAGATGATTTTTTTTATATTTTATATAATTGTGAAAGTAAGACTTTAAATGTGAATTATGGTTGTCGCGAATGGATGTGGAAGGAAACAATGTGAGTTAGTAAGTTCGTCGTAGTTGTTGACGTTTTGGGATGCAATATGGAAAGTAGCGAATCGTTTGAACTTATGTATATTGCTTGGAACGTAATTGGAATGTGTTTGAATAACCTTGAACGAGTAAATGAATACAATAGCGTGGACATTAGTTTGGTATCGTGACGTTTGAATGAAAGTTGTCGATTTATATAGAAAGAGAGAATATTGTCCTTAGAGTGATTTTGTTATGACTTATGATGTTCGTGATCTTGTGGGCTGTTGTGTTGATGTATATTGAGCCGAGCTAAGTCTCGGGGGGTGTTACATATATAGGGGAAGTGCTGCCGAAATTTCGGTAGACAAAATGAAGTTAAGAAATTCTTAAGCCTTGAAATCTCTAATTGGTAACTTTGACCATTTGCAGATTCCGGACGAAACGGAACTTAAGTTTTGGGCAAGCGTAAGTCGTATATAAGGTATGTAAAGCTCCCCACTTCTTCTTTTGGCATGTCTTAGTAAGTTAGGTTGATATCGGAACCCCGGGAGCAATTCTGCTCCTCGAAATCCGACCTATAAAATGGCTACTATTCATTCAATTCAACTGAAGCCTAATGACCCTATTTTGGCTAGAAAGCAAGTAAGCGTCCGAAACTTATGCAAATGCAATCGGATTACTTCGAAATCTTTATGTATGATCCCATAGACACTAAATGTTCGTAATTTATGTTCGCCACCTCGACTTGACCCGAGGTGGGCCCGCTAACCCCGAGTTGCCTTATTCGTTCTATTAGGCTCTCTTTTTGGATAAGTTTCGATAGAGAATCTTCGATTTTGAGATTTTCCTCTATGAAATAATGTTTTGACTACTATGATATACTAAGCTATGTTGTGAGCCATACGTACCACTTTGGAAACATTTTTGTGAAATAAACTTCCGTACTAACTAATTATCCGACTAGTTTGGTTAATGAAATGACTTATGAAGTACTCAAGTTTTGCAAGGCTATTTTGATATACAAATTGCATTGTTTGCTCACGACTCCGCTCGTGCCTTATTCTAACTTCGTTCACCGGTTCCCGGGCCGGTTATGATTCGTGCGCACTATGATAAATTCGGCCGTATGCTGTGTTACGGTTCCCGAGACCTCGCCATAGGGCCGGGTTCCGTTTGGAGTTATGTTGTGATATGGCTGGTGATATGATATGTTGATATGTGTGTGCTCGGGGATGTACGGAGATTTGAACCTTCTGGTGTTATGCTGTGTGTGGCACCAGCGTCGGAGTGGTGACCACGTTCTTGAGCGTTGCATGATTTTGTTGCATTATATATATATATATATATATATATATATATATATATATATATATATATATATATATATATGATTTTGATACAAGATTTTGATACTCCGTTTTGTACTTCTTCTTTGTATCTTGTTTATGCTCAGTTGTGGCCTATACTTCTGTACTCCATGCTTTACATACTCAGTACATCTTTCGTACTGACCCCCTTTCTTCGGGGGCTGCGTTTCATGCCCGCAGGTACAGACGCCGGTGATCCACCACTGTAGGCTGCACTTCTGCTATTTCGGAGTACTCCTTTTGATTCGGAGTCCACTTTTGGTATATATATCTTTCGCCATGTATATATTTCTGCATATCTGACTATTTGGGTACGGCGGGGCCCTGTCCCGTCATATGATTCTGTCGGTCAGTTTAGAGGTCTGTGGACATGTTTGTGGGTTATGGTCTTTCTGTATGGTTATGTGTATATGTTGTTTGGGCGATCCCATACGCCGAGGCGGCCGGTCCGCATATGTTTATACGTTGCTTTGTTAGCCCTGTGTGGCCTTTGTTGGTGTTTGCTGTGTACATGGCTATTTTGGATAGTCTTTAAAACAAAGGAAACTCTGCCGAAATATTTCTAGAAATTATCTAAATTTGAAATATAGCCTTGTCGGCTTCTGCTATATATTTGAATGCATTTGATAGATGGATTTGGGTGCCTAGATCGGGCACTAGTCACGGCCTACGGGGTTGGGTCGTGACAAAAGTGGTATCAGAGCGGTTTGTCCTCGGAATGTCCACAGGCCGTGTCTCGTAGAGTCTTGTTTATCGGTGTGTTGTGCACCACATCTATAAACAGGAGGCTGCAGGACATTTAGGGTGTTACTTTTCTTTGGAATCTTAGATCGTGCGTTAGAGCCGTGCTATTAGGATGATTTTGATCTGATTCGTTATTGTGTTTGCAGTGATGCCTCCGAAGAAGGCAACGGCGGCCCAGATGGGCAAGGCAGGGATGGCAGGGACTAGTCAGGCACAGCGAGTTACCCGGGCTCATGTTTATGATTTGCTCGAGGTTGTACCCCATTCAGAGGGATCCGCTACACCACCGGCGGAGCCTGGAGCAGGTCCATCAGCAGCTCCAGGGGCCCGAGTACCCGCACCCGAGCCTCCAGCTCCTCACCCAGGGGCGGAGGACAGGACACTGAGAGAGGCTGTGCAGCTATTGACCACTCTGGTAGCGGGACAGGCTCGCAGGAGCGGGCGGAGAGATGATGATGATGACGACAGGCGTGATAGCCTGAGAGTTCCTATCATGTGGCCCTCCAGAGTTTTTCGGGTCTAAGCCCGATGAGGACCACCATGACTTTATTCGGGGGATGCGGCGCTCACTAGACTTGGTCAGGGCTTCAAAGACTGAGTCTGTTGAGCTGGCTTCGCATATACTACGGGATGTTGCTGCTCACTGGTATGAGTCCTGGGAGCTATCCAGGGGTGAGGGTGCTACCCCAGCTACTTGGGATGAGTTCGTGACTGCTTTCACTCACCACTTTTTGCCCCCAGAGTTACGGCGGGCGCGGGTTGACCGATTTTTGCATCTGCAGCAGAGGGGTCGGAGCGTCCGTGAGTATAATATGGAGTTTGATTCTTTGGCCCGGTATGCACCTGCCATAGTAGCAGATATGGCCGATCGGATGCACAGATACGTGATGGGGTTAGACCGCTATTTGATTGATGGCTGTATGGCGGTGGCATTGCAGGCAGACATGGATATTGCCCGACTACAGGCTTATGCCCTGGGTATGGAGGACCGACATAGAGCTGATTATTCTAGCAGCGATCGGGACAGGAGGCCGCCCAAGAGGGCCAGATCCGCAGGTTATTCTGGAGATTCTCGAGGCGGACAGCCTCAGCAGCAGCAGTCAGGCAGACATCCTCCTCCGTCAGGCCGGGGTACACAGCCGGCCGGTAGGAGATTTGACAGTGCAGGACCGTCTGGGGCCGGTCAGAGTTCCAGAGCGTCAGGTTCACAGGTATCCAGAGGTCCCAGTCAGCCCAGACCACCCAGGCCCCGTTGTTCCCATTGAGGGAAATCGCACCCGGGAGAGTGTTATCGACTTACTGGAGCCAGTGTTTCATGCGGCCGTCAGGGCCATATTATGCGAGATTGTCCGTTGGCGAGCGGTTCTGGTAGTGTAGCTCAGCCGACGGGATCAGCCGCTGGTTCATCATCTGCTCCATCAGTTGCACGCCCTGCGGGGCGAGGTATGCCTGCACCGGCGGGACGCGGTCGAGGTCGTGGCAGTGCTTCAGGTTCTAGCGGTCCATCGAACCGCATATACGCATTGGCCAGCCGCCAGGACCAGGAGGCTTCACCGAACGTCGTCACAGGTACATTACTGGTTTTCTCCAGATCTGTATATGCACTGATTGATACTGGCTCTACATTATCATATATTTCCCCGCTCGTTGCTAGTAAAATTGGGATAGTGTCTGAGCCTATAGAGCCATTTGAGGTCGCTACACCAGTCGGGGATTGTATTATTGCAAGGCAGGTATATAGGGATTGTTCTGTGACTATATGTGATCGCTGCACTAAAGCTGATTTGATAGAATTAGATATGCTGGAATTCGATGTCATTATGGGTATGGACTGGGTAGCTTCCTGTTATGCTAATGTCGACTGCCAGAAAAAGGTAGTCCGTTTTCAGTTTCCAGGGGAACCAGTTATAGAGTGGTTCGGATGTACAGCATTGCCGAGGGGTAAGTTTATTTCATACCTCAAGGCTAAGAAGATGATCCTCAAAGGTTATATCTATCACTTGGTTCGTGTGCACGATACTGCAGCTGAGACACCTACCCTTCAGTTTGTTCCGGTCGTTAGTGAATTCCCAGATGTATTTCCTGATGAGCCTCCTGGTCTTACGCCTGAACGGGAGATAGATTTCGCTATAGACTTGTTGCCAGATACGCAGCCTATATCTATCCCTCCGTACAGAATGGCACCGGCAGAATTGAAGGACTTGAAAGAGCAGTTGAAAGATTTGTTAGATAAAGGCTTTATCAGACCCAGTACATCACCCTGGGGAGCGCCGATATTATTTGTAAGAAAGAAAGACGGGTCACTGCGAATGTGTATTGATTATCGGTAACTAAATAAGGTGACTATAAAGAATAAATATCTCCTCCCCCGGATTGATGATTTGTTTGACCAGTTGCAGGGTTCTAAATATTTTTCAAAGATAGATTTGCGCTCGGGTTATCATCAGGTGCGAGTGCGAGAATCAGATATCCCGAAGACTGCTTTAAGGACCCGGTACGGGCATTATGAATTCAGAGTTATGTCTTTCGGGTTGACTAATGCTCCAGCAGTATTTATGGATCTGATGAATCGGGTATTTCGGCCTTTCTTGGATATGTTTGTTATTGTATTTATCGATGATATTTTGATTTATTCGCGATCAACAGAGGAGCATTCAGATCATTTGAGGACTGTACTTGGTATTCTTCGCCAACAGAAATTATATGCTAAATTTTCTAAATGTGAATTCTGGTTAACTTCGGTGGCATTCTTGGGGCACATTGTAGGCGCAGATGGTATTCCGGTCGATACGCAGAAGATTGAGGCTGTAAAGAATTGGCCCAGGCCTACTACACCGACAGAGGTACGCAGTTTTCTGGGGTTAGCAGGATATTATCGGAGGCTCGTGGAGAATTTTTCTTCTATTGCAGCACCACTGACGAAGCTTACTCGGAAAGCCACGAGATTTCAGTGGACCGATGCCTGCGAGCTCAGCTTTCAGATGTTGAAAGAAAAATTAATTACAGCTCCAGTTTTAGCTCTTCCAGAAGGATCAGATGGGTATGTTGTCTACTGTGATGCCTCTGGTATTGGGATAGGTTGTGTGTTGATGCAGCATGGTCGAGTCATAGCCTATGCTTCTCGGCAGCTCAGATCGCACGAGAAGAATTATCCCACTCATGATCTTGAGTTAGCCGTGGTAATTCATGCTTTGAAGATTTGGCGGCATTATTTATATGGGGTCCACGTTGATATTTATACAGACCACAAGAGTCTCCAGTATATTTTTAAGCAGAAAGAATTGAATTTGCGGCAGCGAAGATGGCTTGAATTATTGAAAGATTATGACGTTGATATCCTGTACCATCCTGGGAAAGCCAAAGTGGTAGCGGATGCACTTAGCCGCAAGTCCATGGGTAGTTTAGCTGATGTACCATCTGGTAAGAAAGACTTGGTTCGTGAAATTCATCAGTTAGCCAGCCTTGGAGTTCGTTTGGCAGATTCTGGAGATACTGGGATTTCTGTTCGTGCAGTTGCTGAATCATCTATTATAGAAGAGGTAAATCAGCGTCAGTTTGAAGATCCTATTTTGGTTCAGTGCAGGAATGTGGCTCTTAATAAAGAAAAGACTCCGTTTGAAATTTCACCTGAAGGGGTATTATTATATGAAGGCAGATTCTGTGTTCCGGATGTTGCAGGCTTACGGCGACAAATCATGATCTCAGAAGTTTGTATTGGTGGGACAGTATGAAGAAAGATATTGCAGAGTTCGTTAGTCAGTGCCCGAATTGCCAGCAGGTTAAAATCGAACACCAGAATCCCGGTGGGTTATTACAGGAGATGGAAATTCCAGCCTGGAAATGGGAGATGATTAATATGGATTTCGTCGTTGGGTTACCGCGCACTCCACGCAGGTATGATTCTATTTGGGTTATTGTTGACAGATTGATGAAATCATCCTATTTTCTTCCAGTCCGGACTACTTATTCGGCTGAGGACTACGCTAGATTGTACATCAGAGAGATAGTCAGACTTCACGGAGTCCCTGTATCTATTATTACCGACCGAGGTGCCCAGTTTACGGCAAATTTTTGGAGGTCATTTCAGGAGGGACTAGGGACTCAGGTGATCCTCAGTACAGCTTTTCATCCTCAGTCCGACGGGCAGGCCGAGCGCACTATTCAGACTCTGGAAGATATGTTGCGGACCTGCGTTATTGATTTCAGAGGCAGCTGGGATGATCATTTGCCGCTTATTGAATTTGCCTACAATAACAATTATCACTCCAGCATTCAGATGGCACCATACGAAGCCCTCTATGGTAGGAAATGCAGATCTCCTATTGGTTGGTTCGACGTGGGCGAAACTAAATTAATTGGGCCAGATGTGATCCAGGAAGCAGTCGATAAAGTAAAGCTTATTCGGGAGCGATTGTTGGCTGCACAGAGTCGACAGAAATCTTATGCAGATAGACGACGTCGACCGTTAGAGTTCCGGATTGGCGACTGGGTATTTCTGAAGGTGTCGCCTATGAAGGGTGTTATGAGATTCGGTAAAAAGGGTAAGTTGAGCCCACGATATATTGGGCCATACCAGATTGTTCGAAAGATAGGCGAAGTCGCCTATGAGCTAGACTTACCATCCGATTTGGAGGCCGTACACCCGGTATTTCATGTGTCTATGCTGCGAAAATGTATTGCTGATCCTTCCAGGGTATTCCCAATGGACGATATTCAGATAACGGAGCACTTGTCTTATGAGGAGCAGCCTATAACCATTTTGGACCGACAGGTACGGAGACTACGCACTAAGGAAGTGCCTTCTATTAAAGTCCTGTGGCGCAACAACAACCGGGAAGAAATGACCTGGGAGTCAGAGGATGAGATGAAGAAGAAATACCCCCACTTGTTCCCGACGTCCACAGGTAATCTAAACTTTTCAGGTTGTTGTGTTGATTGACAAAATGAATTACGAATGCCAATATACACAGGGACTCCCCTGTTATATTATAAGCCTAATTTAACATTCGGGGACGAATGTTCTTAAAGGGGGAGAATGTTATATCCCGTGTTTTCGCATAATCGGAAATCGTGAAAATAATTAAGACTTGCATGTTATAAGAAAATAATTGATTTTAGTTACAATTTCTATGTTGTTTATGAACATATTGGTGTGGAAATGTGGAGGAGGTCTAAGGGCAAAAATTGGAATTTCGGAAATTAGTTTCGGGAATTATAAAAAAGGGATTTTAACGAATTGGGCCAAGAAAATTGAACAACAAATTGAGGCCCAAAGACCATGGGGTGGCCGGCCATAAGGCAAGGCCCAAGCCCCTTTTTAATGGTCATGTGATATACATGTGACCATTAAATCAAGATATATATCATATGTATTCTTAGAATCTTCAAGAAACCAAATCAAACTCAAAGAAATTGAAGAACACCCCCAAAGGAGGCTCTCGGCCGAACCATTGAGAAAAATAAATAAATTCCCAAACCTTTGTTTTAATCCTAAAAATCGTGTCCCTTTTGTAGTTATAGCAAGTGCAAGACGCTCTTCGACGGGATACAAATAGTTTGGCGAAAGGAGCACGTTTGCGACGAGTCAGATTTTCAAGAAAAGGTAAGAATTTTGCCCTTTTAATGTTATGGAATTGGTATGAATATGATAAGGATTGAGAATAGACGAGAACTTCGTAGTTTTGGTGTGTGTATGAAACTGTGGGTGTGTGTGAATATGGTGTAGTGGCCGTGAGTTAGGTGAAGTAGAAGGCAAGGTGAATTGAATCCTATCTAGTTCGTTAGTTGCGTCGTTGTGGCATTTATGAAGTAAATGAATATTTAACGAGTTGATTTGTTATTGAAAATGGTTGCGGGTCCTTATGGGAAATTAGATGATTTTTTTTATATTTTATATAATTGTGAAAGTAAGACTTTAAATGTGAATTATGGTTGTCGCGAATGGATGTGGAAGGAAACAATGTGAGTTAGTAAGTTCGTCGTAGTTGTTGACGTTTTGGGATGCAATATGGAAAGTAGCGAATCGTTTGAACTTATGTATATTACTTGGAACGTAATTGGAATGTGTTTGAATAACCTTGAACGAGTAAATGAATACAATAGCGTGGACATTAGTTTGGTATCGTGACGTTTGAATGAAAGTTGTCGATTTATATAGAAAGAGAGAATATTGTCCTTAGAGTGATTTTGTTATGACTTATGATGTTCGTGATCTTGTGGGCTGTTGTGTTGATGTATATTGAGCCGATCTATGTCTCGGGGGGTGTTACATATATAGGGGAAGTGCTGCCGAAATTTTGGTAGACAAAAATGAAGTTAAGAAATTCTTAAGCCTTGAAATCTCTAATTGGTAACTTTGACCATTTGCAGATTCCGGACGAAACGGGACTTAAGTTTTGGGCAAGCGTAAGTCGTATATAAGGTATGTAAAGCTCCCCACTTCTATTTTTGGCATGTCTTAGTATGTTAGGTTGATATCGGAACCCCGGGAGCAATTCTGCTCCTCGAAATCCGACCTATAAAATAGCTACTATTCATTCAATTCAACTGAAGCCTAATGACCCTATTTTGGCTAGAAAGCAAGTAAGCGTCCGAAACTTATGCAAATGCAATCGGATTACTTCGAAATCTTTATGTATGATCCCATAGACACTAAATGTTCGTAATTTATGTTCGCCACCTCGACTTGACCCGAGGTGGGCCCGCTAACCCCGAGATGCCTTATTCGTTCTATTAGGCTCTCTTTTTGGATAAGTTTCGATAGAGAATCTTCGATTTTGAGATTGTCCTCTATGAAATAATGTTTTGACTACTATGATATACTAAGCTATGTTGTGAGCCATACGTACCACTTTGGAAACATTTTTGTGAAATAAACTTCCGTACTAACTAATTATCCGACTACTTTGGTTAATGAAATGACTTATGAAGTACTCAAGTTTTGCAAGGCTATTTTGATATACAAATTGCATTGTTTGCTCACGACTCTGCTCGTGCCTTATTATAACTTCGTTCACCGGTTCCCGGGCCGGTTATGCTTCGTGCGCACTATGATAAATTCGGCCGTATACTGTGTTACGGTTCCTGAGACCTCGCCATAGGGCCGGGTTCCGTTTGGAGTTATACTGTGATATGGCTGGTGATATGATATGCTGATATGTGTGTGCTCGGGGATGTACGGAGATTTGAACCTTCTGGTGTTATGCTGTGTGTGGCACCAGCGTCGGAGTGATGACCACGTTCTTGAGCGTTGCATGATTTTGTTGCATTATATATATATATATATATACATATATATACATATATATATATATATATATATATATATATATATATATATATATATATATATATATATATATATATATATATATATATATGATTTTGATACAAGATTTTGATACTCCGTTTTGTACTTCTTCTTTGTATCTTGTTTGTGCTCAGTTGTGGCCTATACTTCTGTACTCCATGCTTTACATACTCAGTACATCTTTCGTACTGACCCCCTTTCTTCGGGGGCTGCGTTTCATGCCCGCAGGTACAGACGCCGGTGATCCACCACTGTAGGCTGCACCTCTGCTATTTCGGAGTACTCCCTTTGATTCGGAGTCCACTTTTGGTATATATATCTTTCGCCATGTATATATTTCTGCATATCTGACTATTTGGGTACGACGAGGCCCTGTCCCGTCATATGATTCTGTCGGTCAGTTTAGAGGTCTGTGGACATGTTTGTGGGTTATGGTCTTTCTGTATGGTTATGTGTATATGTTGTTTGGGCGATCCCATACGCCGAGGCGGCCGGTCCGCATATGTTTATACGTTGCTTTGTTAGCCCTGTGTGGCCTTTGTTGGTGTTTGCTGTGTACAGGGCTATTTTGGATAGTCTGTAAAACAAAGGAAACTCTGCCGAAATATTTCTAGAAATTATCTAAATTTGGAATATAGCCTTGTCGGCTTCTGCTATATATTTGAATGCATTTGATAGATGGATTTGGGTGCCTAGATCGGGCACTAGTCACGGCCTACGGGGTTGGGTCGTGACAAAAGTGGTATCAGAGCGGTTTGTCCTCGGAATGTCCACAGGCCGTGTCTCGTAGAGTCTTGTTTATCGGTGTGTTGTGCACCACATCTATAAACAGGAGGCTACAGGACATTTAGGGTGTTACTTTTCTTTGGAATCTTAGATCGTGCGTTAGAGCCGTGCTATTAGGATGATTTTGATCTGATTCGTTATTGTGTTTGCAGTGATGCCTCCGAAGAAGGCAACGACGGCCCAGAAGGGCAAGGCAGGGATGGCAGGGACTAGTCAGGCACAGCGAGTTACCCGGGCTCGTGTTTATGATTTGCCCGAGGTTGAACCCCATTCAGAGGGATCCGCTACACCACCGGCGGATCCTGGAGCAGGTCCATCAGCAGCTCCAGGGGCCCGAGTACCCGCACCCGAGCCTCCAGCTCCTCACCCAGGGGCGGGGGACAGGACACTGAGAGAGGCTGTGCAGCTATTGACCACTCTGGTAGCGGGACAGGCTCGCAGGAGCGGGCGGAGAGATGATGATGATGACGACAGGCGTGATAGCCTGAGAGTTCCTATCATGTGGCCCTCCAGAGTTTTTCGGGTCTAAGCCCGACGAGGACCCCCATGACTTTATTCGGGGGATGCGGCGCTCACTAGACTTGGTCAGGGCTTCAGAGACTGAGTCTGTTGAGCTGGCTTCGCATAGACTACGGGATGTTGCTGCTCACTGGTATGAGTCCTGGGAGCTATCCAGGGGTGAGGGTGCTACCCCAGCTACTTGGGATGAGTTCGTGACTGCTTTCACTCACCACCTTTTGCCCCCAGAGTTACGGCGGGCGCGGGTTGACCGATTTTTTCATCTGCAGCAGAGGGGTCGGAGCGTCCGTGAGTATAATATGGAGTTCGATTCTTTGGCCCGGTATGCACCTGCCATAGTAGCAGATATGGCCGATCGGATGCACAGATACGTGATGGGGTTAGACCGCTATTTGATTGATGGCTGTATGGCGGTGGCATTGCAGGCAGACATGGATATTGCCCGACTACATGCTTATGCCCTGGGTATGGAGGACCGACATAGAGCTGATTATTCTAGCAGAGATCGGGACAGGAGGCCGCCTAAGAGGGCCAGATCCGCAGGTTATTCTGGAGATTCTCGAGGCGGACAGCCTCAGCAGTAGCAGTCAGGCAGACATCCTCCTCCGTCAGGCCGGAGTACACAGCCGGCCGGTAGGAGATTTGACAGTGCAGGACCGTCTGGGGCTGGTCAGAGTTCCAGAGCGTCAGGTTCACAGGTATCCAGAGGTCCCAGTCAGCCCAGACCACCCAGGCCTCGTTGTTCCCATTACGGGAAATCGCACCCGGGAGAGTGTTATCGACTTACTGGAGCCTGTTTTTCATGCGGCCGTCAGGGCCATATTATGCGAGATTGTCCGTTGGCGAGCGGTTCTGGTAGTGTAGCTCAGCCGACGGGATCAGCCGCTGGTTCATCATCTGCTCCATCAGTTATACGCCCTGCGGGGCGAGGTATGCCTGCACCGGCGGGACGCGGTCGAGGTCGTGGCAGTGCTTCAGGTTCTAGCGGTCCCTCGAACCGCATATACGCATTGGCCAGCCGCCAGGACCAGGAGGCTTCGCCGAACGTCGTCACAGGTACATTACTGGTTTTCTCCAGATTTGTATATGCACTGATTGATCCTGGCTCTACATTATCATATATTTCCCCGCTCGTTGCTAGTAAAATTGGGATAGTGTCTGAGCCTATAGAGCCATTTGAGGTCGCTACACCAGTCGGGGATTGTATTATTGCAAGGCAGGTATATAGGGATTGTTCTGTGACTATATGTGATCGCTGCACTAAAGCTGATTTGATAGAATTAGATATGCTGGAATTCGATGTCATTATGGGTATGGACTGGTTAGCTTCCTGTTATGCTAATGTCGACTGCCAGAAAAAGGTAGTCCGTTTTCAGTTTCCAGGGGAACCAGTTATAGAGTGGTTCGGATCTACAACATTGCCGAGGGGTAAGTTTATTTCATACCTCAAGGCTAAGAAGATGATCCTGAAAGGTTATATCTATCACTTGGTTCGTGTGCATGATACTGCAGTTGAGACACCTACCCTTCAGTCTGTTCCGGTCGTTAGTGAATTCCCAGATGTATTTCCTGATGAGCTTCCTGGTCTTCCGCCTGAACGGGAGATAGATTTCGCTATAGACTTGTTGCCAGATACGCAGCCTATATCTATCCCTCCGTACAGAATGGCACCGGCAGAATTGAAGGAATTGAAAGAGCAGCTGAAAGATTTGTTAGATAAAGGCTTTATCAGGCCCAGTACATCACCCTGGGGAGCGCCGATATTATTTGTAAGAAAGAAAGACGGGTCACTGCGAATGTGTATTGATTATCGGCAACTAAATAAGGTGAATATAAAGAATAAATATCCCCTCCCCCTAATTGATGATTTGTTTGACCAGTTGCAGGGTTCTAAATATTTTTCAAAGATAGATTTGCGCTCGGGTTATCATCAGGTGCGAGTGCGAGAATCAGATATCCCGAAGACTGCCTTCAGGACCCGGTACGGGCATTATGAATTCAGAGTTATGTCTTTCGGGTTGACTAATGCTCCAGCAGTATTTATGGATCTGATGAATCGGGTATTTCGGCCTTTCTTGGATATGTTTGGTATTGTATTTATCGATGATATTTTGATTTATTCGCGATCAACAGAGGAGCATTCAGATCATTTGAGGACGGTACTTGGTATTCTTCGCCAACAGAAATTATATGCTAAATTTTCTAAATGTGAATTCTGGTTAACTTCGGTGGCATTCTTGGGGCACATTGTAGGCGCAGATGGTATTCAGGTCGATACGCAGAAGATTGAGGCTGTAAAGAATTGGCCCAGGCCTACTACACCGACAGAGGTACGCAGTTTTCTGGGGTTAACCGGATATTATCGGAGGTTCGTGGAGAATTTTTCTTCTATTGCAGCGCCACTAACGAAGCTTACTTAGAAAGCCGCGAGATTTCAGTGGACCGATGCCTGCGAGCGCAGCTTTCAGAAATTGAAAGAAAAATTAATTACAGCTCCAAATTTAGCTCTTCCAGAAGGATCAGATGGGTATGTTGTCTACTGTGATGCCTCTGGTAATGGGATAGGTTGTATGTTGATGCAGCACGATCGAGTCATAGCCTATGCTTCTCGGCAGCTCAGACCGCACGAGATGAATTATCCCACTCATGATCTTGAGTTAGCCGCGGTAATTCATCCTTTGAAGATTTGGCGGCATTATTTATATGGGGTCCACGTTGATATTTATACGGACCACAAGAGTCTCTAGTATATTTTTAAGCAGAAAGAATTGAATTTGCGGCAGCGAAGATGGCTTGAATTATTGAAAGATTATGACGTTGATATCCTGTACCATCCTGGGAAAGCCAATGTGGTAGCGGATGCACTTAGCCGCAAGTCCATGGGCAGTTTAGCTGATGTACCATCTGGTAAGAAAGACTTGGTTCGTGAAATTCATCAGTTAGCCAGCCTTGGAGTTCGTTTGGCAGATTCTGGAGATACTGGGATTTCTGTTCGTGCAGTTGCTGAATCATCTATTATAGAAGAGGTAAAGCAGCGTCAGTTTGAAGATCCTATTTTGGTTCAGTACAGGAATTTGGCTCTTAATAAAGAAAAGACTCTGTTTGAAATTTCACCTGAAGGGGTATTAGTATATGAAGGCAGATTCTGTGTTCCGGATATTGCAGGCTTACGGCGACAAATCATGGGCAAGGCGCATAATGCGCGGGGATGTACAGAGATTTGAACCTTCTGGTGTTATGCTGTGTGTGGCACCAGCGTCGGAGTGATGACCACGTTCTTGAGCGTTGCATGATTTTGTTGCATTATATATATATATATAGATATATATGATTTTGATACAAGATTTTGATACTCCGTTTTGCACTTCTTGTTTGTATCTTGTTTGTGCTCAGTTGTGGCCTATACTTCTGTACTCCATGCTTTACATACTCAGTACATCTTTCGTACTAACCCCCTTTCTTCGGGGGCTGCGTTTCATGCCCGCAGGTACAGACGCCGGTGATCCACCACTGTAGGCTCCACTTCTGCTATTTCGGAGTACTCCCTTTGATTCGGAGTCCACTTTTGGTATATATATCTTTCGCCATGTATATATTTCTGCATATCTGACTATTTGGGTACGGCGGGGCCCTGTCCCGTCATATGATTCTGTCGGTCAGTTTAGAGGTCTGTGGACATGTTTGTGGGTTATGGTCTTTCTGTATGGTTATGTGTATATGTTGTTTGGGCGATCCCATACGCCGAGGCGGCCGGTCCGCATATGTTTATACGTTGCTTTGTTAGCCCTGTGTGGCCTTTGTTGGTGTTTGCTGTGTACAGGGCTATTTTGGATAGTCTGTAAAACAAAGGAAACTCTGCCGAAATTTTTCTAGAAATTATCTAAATTTGGAATATAGCCTTGTCGGCTTCTGCTATATATTTGAATGCAATTGATAGATGGATTTGGGTGCCTAGATCGGGCACTAGTCACGGCCTACGGGGTTGGGTCGTGACAGTTGCAAGTACCAAGCTAATGTTGATCTAATGATATCTTGAGGAAACGTTATAATGCTCCTTAGATGGTTACTAAAGTGTTAAACAATTGTTAAGAATGTTCCATAAGGAGTGGAGATCAAACGAACGACGGAAACAATTTCAGAAAAGTGGGGTTATACGACCGCTATTACGGTCCGTATAACTTTATACGGTCCGTATAAGGGTCCGTATAACACCCAATAGAAATACTGTTTTCTCGATGGTGAAGTACGGTCACTGATATGGACCGTATAAGTGTCTGTAAAAGTCCCGGCGGGCTAAGTTATTTTCAAGTATAAAATGATGTTCCCACTTCATTATTTTCATTTTCCACACTTTTCCATTTCTCTCCAAGGCTGTAGAACATTCCACACATTTTATTTTAAAAAAATCCAAGGGAAATCAAGGAGCAATATCATTAATCCAAGGAAAGCAAGTGCAAGGAAGCTCTTAGGGATTGCTAGAGTCAAGAAATATCTTTGGTTTGAAGCTAGGGTTTTTCTTCAAGTGAAGCATTTTCATCTAAAACTTTCTCCGACGCAATCAAAAGTGAGTTTCATGATCATTACCTGTTATCTAGCATACTGAATGGTTGAAAGACTTAGATTATGGAAGGAAATGGAATACGGAGTTCAAGTGTGAAATTATGGTATTCTTGAATAGTAGTTGACATGAATCATAATTCTTGAGATGTTATGAGTATAATATTGTTATAGATGACATTAAGAACATGGGAGAAACATTATAGGAGGACGAATGTAATATTGTATTATGACCATGGTTATGGATGACCTTGAAATGGAAGTAGGAGAAATGAATAATGTATAGTTGATGAAGATTGTTGAGTATGATATTATGAATATTATTATTGCCGTTTGGGAGTTGTTATATGATATGGAGAAAGTTTTATAAACAAAGGAGATGCTGCCCAATTTTCTATAGCTTTAGTTCAAGCATGCTTACGTTATCGATTATCTGATATTAGTACGAACTCTCTTGAAGGTAGAAACGTGAATAGTGGAGGGGAACATTCAAGTGACAAAGTAGCTAAACGAAAAGGTATGTAAGGCTAGTCACTTCTTTCTAAGGCATGATTCTTATGACATGACTTACTCTATTTTTCCATGACTTTCATACATTCCGGAAACTATAAGCCTATGACTATTAAGGTCTGCTCAGGAGACAAAGATAAGAGATACGTTATGAATATGATTATAATGATGATGAGTCTAAGCCTAAAGATCCAAAAGCTCATGACATGATATTCCTATGAAGCTAATGAATCTTATACGTTCTTTTGGTGTTATTCATTGTTTCTAGACCCACCTTATAATGTTAATTCCTTCGAGGTGAGGCATGATGATTGTGATTACTCCATAATGGAAATGGGGGTTCTCGACCTTACGTCACCCCGATATAATTATAGATTTTCTTTGGATTCCAATGCATGCTTTGTGATGAGTTTATGATGAGTATAGGATGTTAGGATTCCACCGTTCCTTAATGGCCGGACATGTCACCGCGAAGGCGGGCTGCATACGATTCCACCATGCCTATATGGTCAGACATGTCACTGCTAATGCGGGCTTCTTATGATTACACCGTGCCTAGAGGGCCGGACATGACACCATTAATGGGCGGCGTATAATGGTTACCCGGACGCGGGTTAACGACGATGGTACATATGATAGGTTTATATATATAAGATGTATAACACATGTTTACTTTTAAAGGTTAATCAGGTTATATCTTCGTCTCATGCTTCATGATTTCTTTATTATGCCAGTACTATTCATGCCTTACATACTCAGTATAATGTTCGTATTGACGTCCTTTCTTTTGGACACTGTGCTCATGTCCACAGGTAGACAGGGAGGCGGTGCGGATTCGTAGGAGCTTATTAGCAGATTCACAGGAGCACTCCATTATTTCGGAACTGCTACTTATAATCATATTCTTTTGTGTATATATATATTTTGGGCACAACGGGGTCCTGTCCCGTCTTTATGTCTAGGAATCTAGTAGAGGCTCGTAGATACGTACGTGTGGGTTGTTGGTGTCCCACGATGATCACATTGTACTTTTTCATATCATTTGTGTAGCCGTGAGGAATTATGTATATAGATATAGGTTGTTTTGGAGATTATATATGTTCAGGTTGAGTACGATGATTAACTTAAGGAGAGGTGCTCGGTAGTCAGCTCCGGGTACCCGTCATCGCCCCTAGTCGGGTCGTGACAAAAGTGGTATCTGAGCAGTTCTTTCCTAGGGTGTGTCTACGAGCTGTGTCCAGCAGAGTCTCGTTTATTGGTGTGAAGTTTGCCACACTTATAAAGAAGAGGCTGCGGAGCATTTAGAAAAAATGACCACTCTTCTTCTTACTAGATCGTACGATAGAGCCATGTTATAATATTTTCTCCTCCCTAATGGTATGTTATGATTTCAACGATGCCGGTAAAGAGAAAAGCTACAGCCGCCCAGAAGGGCAAGGCTGTGACAGAAAGGCGGATAGAAAGAGTGCCGCCAACTAATGTAGAAGAAGGTGAATCTCATAATGAGGCTCCATCTAATACCTCTCACACTCCGCCTATTCTAGAAGAGCAAGAGGGGGCTTCAGTCCCAGCTCCTATGCCTCCAGTTCCTCTACCGGGTGCTTCGGGTCAATAAATGACTGAAGCTATTCAGTTATTGACGCAGTTAGTTGCCGCTCAGGCACAACGGTAGGGTAGAGGTTCAGGTGACAGGGTTACTAGTACTCGAGCTTGGGATTTTATGAGTTTAAACCCTCTAGAGTTTTTCGGGTCAAAGCTGGATGAAAACCCGCAAGGTTTTATTGATGAGATGTTGAGAACACTGAAAATTATTCATGTCTCCGATACTGAATCTTATGGAGTTGGCATCTTGTAGACTCCAAGATGTGGCGGTTCTTTGGTATAATAATTGGATATCCTCAAGAAAGGAAAATGTACTTCCCCCGGTTTGGCAAGAATTTGTGGATGCTTTCCTTGGTTATTATTTTCCACCCGAGGTTTGAAGGGCCCGTGCGGATAGATTTCTGAATTTGAAACACGGGAACATGAGTGTCGGGGAGTATAGCCTTCACTTTAATTCATTA
Source organism: Lycium barbarum (assembly GCF_019175385.1). Taxonomy (NCBI): domain Eukaryota; kingdom Viridiplantae; phylum Streptophyta; class Magnoliopsida; order Solanales; family Solanaceae; genus Lycium; species Lycium barbarum. The sequence goes on along the minus strand of NC_083348.1, from coordinate 8,147,910 downwards.
GCTAGATATGCTCCGACTATGGTGGTCAATATGAGAGATAGATTGCACAGGTTTGTGAGTAGCTTAGGGCCACATTTGTTTAAAGACTGCTTGACAGCTTCGTTGCAGGAGGGGATGGGCATTTCCCGTGTTCAGGCCCATGCTAAGAATTTAGAAGAGCAGCAACATCCGCAAAGGGGTGATCGCCATATTGATAGAGGGCAGAATAAGAGGGCTAGATCTATGGGTGCCGGTAGCGACTATAGAGGGGGATTGAGGCAGTCACATTCTAGATACTCAGGCCAGTCGGTGACTAGTGCACTTTCCTGATTTGCAGGCAGGATATTTGACCGCTCAATTTATTCAGGGCAGGGCCAGAGCTCGAGTGCTTCAGATTCCCAGTTTGGAGGCGATTATAGTCAAAGGAGACCACTGGTCCCACGATGTAGTCAGTGCAGAAAGTTACATTCGGGCCAGTGTCATCACGGCTCCGATGCTTGTTATATTTGTGGGCAGACTGGGCATGTGATGTGTGATTGTCCCTCGAGGTATGGTAGAGGTGGGGTTCAGCCCACAGGATCAGTAGCTGGTTATTCTTCGTCTTTGCGCCCGATAGGGCAGACTCCCCATATTCCAGTAGGACGAGATAGAGACAGAGGGGGAACGTCCAGTTCAGGTGGTACCCAGCCCTGTATCTATGCTCTAGCCGAACGACAGGATCTTGAGTCCTCCCCGAATATGGTTACAGGTATACTATCTATATTCTCTCATGAGGTTTATGCATTGATAGATCCGGGTTCCACGTTGTCTTATATTACTTCTTATGTTGCTGGCCGTATTGGGGTGAAACCTGAGCCAATTAAACCTTTTGTGTTATCTACTCCGGTTGGTGATCCCGTAATAGCTAGACAAGTGTACAGAAATTGTATAATTGTGGTATGTGATCGTCAGACTAAAGTTGATCTAGTTGAGATGGAAATGTTACATTTTGATGTGATTATGGGTATGGATTGGTTGGCCTCATATTATGCCAATGTCGATTGCCGAATGAAAGTTGTTCGATTCTAATTTCTGGGGGAAACCATGCTTGAATGGAAAGGTAATACAACGTCTCCCAGAGGTAGGTTTATTTCCTACCTTAAGGAAAGGAAGATGATAGCTAAAGGCTATATTTATCACTTAGTCCAAGTTCATGACACCGAAGCAAAGCCACCGACTTTTCAATCCGTCCCGGTAGTGAATGAATTTCAGGATGTATTTCCAGATGAACTCCCAAGTCTTCCTCCAGAAAGAGAGATTGTTTTTTTGCTATTGATGTGCTGCTGGATACTAAACCTATATCTATTCCTCTTTATCGAATGACTCCTACAAAATTGAAAGAGCTGAAGGCTCAATTGAAAGATTTGCTTGAGAAAGGATTTATTAGGACCAGTTCATCACTGTGGGGAGTGCCTATCCTATTTGTGAGAAAGAAAGATGGCTTCCTACGGATGTGCATCGACTATCGACAGCTGAACAGGGTGACGATAAAGAATAAATATCCTCTCCCGAGAATTGATGATTTGTTTGATCATTTACAGGGTGCCAAGTGGTTTTATAAAATAGATCTGAGGTCAGGTTATCATCAAGTGAGGGTTAGAGAAGAAGATATTCCTAAAACAACTTTCAGAACGACATATGCCCCTATGAATTTTGGATAATGTCATTCGGGTTGACTAATGCCTCAGCGATATTTATGAATCTAATGAATAATGTATTCCTCCTAGATCTGTTTGTGATTGTGTTCATTGATGATATTCTTGTATACTCTCGGACAGAATTCGAGCAGGCAGACCATTTATGCATTGTCCTTGGATTCTTCGTACTCGTGAAATGTATGCAAAATTTTCAAAATGCGAATTTTGGTTGAATTCTGTGACTTTTCTGGGCCATATTATTTCAGCTGATGGCATTTGAGTAGATACTCAGAAAATTGAGGCTGTGAAGACTTGGCCAAGGCCTATAACACCTACAGAAGTCCGTAGTTTTCTGGGATTGGCAGGTTACTATAGAAGATTTGTGGAAGGATTTTCCTCTATTTTAGCACCACTGACAAAGCTAACTCGGAAGTCAGCAAAATTCCGATGGACTGATGCTTGTGAACGCAGTTTCCAAGAATTGAAGGATAGATTAACTTCAGCCCCAGTCTTGACTCTTCCGAAAGGGCCAGATGGTTATGTTGTATCTTGTGATGCCTCTGGTGTTGGGTTAGGCTGTGTGTTGATGCAGCACGGTAAATTCATTGCCTATGCTTCAAGGCAGTTGCGGAAACATGAGAAGAACTACCCAACCCATGACCTTGAATTAGTTGCGGTTATTCATGCATTAAAGATGTGGAGACACTATTTGTACGGCGTGCATGCTGATATCTATAAAGATCACAAGAGTCTCCAATATATTTTCAAGCAGAAGGAGTTAAATCTACTGCAGAGGCAGTGGTTAGAGCTACTGAAAGATTATGATGTGAGTATTTTATACCACCCCGTAAAGGCGAATGTAGTAGCTGATGCACTTAGCTGCAAATCAATGGGTAGCTTATGTGAGGTTCCTCTAGAGAAGAAAGAATTAATCCGTGAGCTCCATCAGCTAGCCAGCCTCGGAGTTCGTCTAATTGATGCAGGCAGTACTCGAATTGATATTAATAATCCGACTGTTTCATCCTTGGACATGGAGGTGAAAGAGTGTCAATATAAAGATCCTCAGTTGAGCCACTGTAGAGATACATTTCATGAGAAAGAGAAGTCTCCATTTGAAATCTCTATGGATGAAGTTCTTAGATACCAAGACAGGCTATGTGTCCCGAATGTTGCAGGGCCATGTCGTCGGATTCTAGAAGAAGCTCATCATTCTCGGTATTATATTCACCCAGGCGCGACAAAGATGTACTATGATCTTAAATTGATGTATTGGAGGGATGGAATGAAGAAAGACATAGCAGAATTTGTAGCTCAGTGTCCAAATTGCCAGCAAGTGAAAATTGAACATCAAAAGCCACGAGGATTATTGCAAGCAATGGAGATTCCAACTTGAAAATGGAAAGTGATTAGCATGGATTTTATTGTATGGTTACCTCGTTCCCGAAACAAGTATGATTCCATATAGGTGATCGTGGACAGACTCACGAAATCAGTTCATTTTCTTCCAGTCAGAACCATATACTCGGCAGAAGATTATGTAAGGTTGTATCTCAAAGAGATTATGCGGCTTCATGGTGTCCCGATATCTATTATTACAGATCAATGAGCACAGTTCACAGTCAAATTCTGGAAGTCTTTCCAAGAAGGTTTGGGTACTCAGGTAAGGCTTAACACAACGTTTCATCCGCAAATGGATGGGTAAGCCGAACGCACAATTCAGACATTGGAAGATATGTTACGGGCATGTGTGCTAGATTTTGGTGGTGGTTGGGATGACCACTTACCTCTTATTTAGTTTGCATACAACAATAGCTATCACTCCAGTATTCAGATGGCCCCGTATGAAGCTCTATATGGAAGAAAGTGTAGATCTCCAATTGGGTGGTTCGAAGTAGGAGAGGTACAACTAATAGGCCCTGAGTTAATTAAATAAGCGGTGCAAAAGGTCAAGGTTATCCGAGATCAATTAATGACAGCCCAAAATCATCAAAAATCCTATGCGGACAACCGTCAGCAGAACTTAGAATTCCAAGTTGATGATTGGGTATTCTTAAGAGTGTCACCTATGAAAGGTGTGATGAAATTTGGCAAGAAGGGAAAATTGAGTCCTCGATACATTGGACCTTATAAGATTGTCTGCAGGATAGGCCAAGTAGCATATGAATTGGATTTACCCTCAGAACTTGAGTCAGTCCATCCCGTCTTACATGTGTCAATGCTCCGAAAATATATTGCGGATCCAACTAGAATCATGCAGATAGATGATGTTCAAGTGACGGAAAAGTTGGCTTATGAAGTGGTACCTATTGCTATACTAGATAGGCAAGTACGGAGACTCAGAAACAAAGAAGTAGCTTTAGTTAAAGTCTTGTGGTGAAGCAATACCGAGAAGAAATGACTTGGGAAGTGGAAGAAAACATGAAGTCCCAATACCCACACTTGTTTCTATCCCCGGAAGAGATTCAAAATGAGACATTAACATTATGAGGTATGTATGCTTTCTTTTATGCTTTTGGTCATTTGTGGCTATATTTTCTTGCCATTATATTGTAGCCCTGTGAGGCAATGTTATTGTGGTTTGTTGTGACAGGATGCTAGCGCCATATTACAGGGGAAACTTTGGCGAAATTTTTGTAGAAATCCCGAAGAATTTAACATTCGAGGACGAATGTTTTAAAGGGGGTAAAGATGTTACACCTTGAAAATTTTCATGGCGTCGCATGGTAGATAGACTAACGCAGGGTGAAATGTATACGATGTTTCTATAAGTAAGAAGTAGTACAAAAGCGTTCTAATTAAGATTCCAAAGACGTTTGAGGTAAGCGGAGAAAGTTCGTTGAAGAATGTTAAGTATAAGTCGTCTTTGAAAAGGGGTTGCAAGTACCGAGCTAATGTTGATCTAATGATGTCTTGAGTAAAAGTTATAATGCTCCTTAGATGGTTAATGAAGTGTTATACAAGTGTTAAGAAGCTTCCATAAGGATTGAAGATCAAACAAACGGCGAAAACAATTTCAGAAAGGTGGGGTTATATGACCGTTTATACGGTCCGTATAACACCCAACAGAAATGTTGTTTTCTCTGATGGTGAAGTACGGTTACTTATATGGACCGTATAATGTTATACAGACCGTATAAGTGTTCGTAAAAGTCGCGACAGGCTAAGTTATTTTCAAGTATAAAATGATGTTCCCACTTCATTATTTTCATTTTCCACACTTTTCCATTTCTCTCCAAGGCTCTAGAACATTCCACACATTTTATTTTAAAAAAATCCAAGGGAAATCAAGGAGCAATATCATTAATCCAAGGAAATCAAGTGAAAGGAAGCTCTTAGGGATTGCTAGAGTCAAGAAATCTCTTTGGTTTGAAGTTAGGGTTTTTTTTCAAGTGAAGCATTTTCATCTAAAACTTTCTCCGACGCAATCAAAAGTGAGTTTCATGATCATTACATGTTATCTAGCATACTGAATGGTTGAAAGACTTAGATTATGGAAGGAAGTGGAATACGGAGTTCAAGTGTGAAATTATGGTATTCTTGAATAGTAGTTGACATGAATCATAATTCTTGAGATGTTATGAGTATAATCTTTTTATAGATGACATAAGAGCATGGGAGAAACATTATAGGAGGACGAATGTAATATTGTATTATGACCATGGTTATGGATGACCTTGAAATGGAAGTAGGAGAAATGAATAATGTATAGTTGATGAAGATTGTTGAGTATGATATTATGAGTATTGTTATTTCCGTTTGGGAATTGTTATATGATATGGAGAAAGTTGTATAAACAAAGGAGACGCTGCCCAATTTTCTCTAGCTTTAGTTCAAGCATGCTTACGTTATCGATTATCTGATATTAGTACGAACTCTCTTGAAGGTAGAAACGTGAATAGTGGAGGGGAACGTTCAAGTGATAAAGTAGCTAAACGAAAAGGTATGTACAGCTAGTCCCTTCTTTCTAAGGCATGATTCCGATGACATGACTTACTCTATTTTTCCATGACTTTCATACATTCCGGAAACTATGAGCCTATGACTATTAAGGACTACTCAGGAGACAAAGATAAGAGATACGTTATGAATATGATAATAATGATGATGAGTCTAAGCCTAAAGATCCCAAAGCTCGTGACATGATATTCCTATGAAGCTAATGAATCTTATACGTTCTTTTGGTGTTATTCATTGTTTCTAGACCCACCTTATAATGTTGTTTCATCCGAGGTGAGGCATGATGATTGTGATTACTCCATAATGGAAACAGGGGTTCTCGACCTTACGTCACCCCGATATGATTATAGATTATCTTTGGATTCTAATGCATGCTTTATGATGAGTATAGGATGATACGATTCCACCGTGCCTAGATGGCCGGACAAGTCACTGCAATGGCAGGCTGCATACGATTCACCGTACCGAAATGGCCGAACATGTCACCGCTAATACGGGCTGCTTATGATTACACCGTGCCTAGAGGGCCAGACATGACACCACTAGTGGGCGGCGTATGATGGTTACCCGGACGCGGGTTAACGACGATGGTACATGTGATAAGTTTATATATATGAGATGTATAACACGTGTTTACTTTTAAAGGTTAATCAGGTTATATCTTCGTCTCATGCTTCGTGATTTCTTTATTATGCCAGTACTATTCATGCCTTACATACTCAGTACAATGTATGTACTGACGTCCTTTCTTTTTGGACGTTGTGTTCATGCCCACAGGTAGACAGAGAGACGGTGTGGATCCGTAGGAGCTTATTAGCAAATTCGCAGGAGCACTCCATTATTCCGGAGGTGCTACTTATGATCATATTCTTTTGTGTATATATATATTTTGGGCACGATGGGGTCGTGTCCCGTCTTTATGTCTAGTACTCTAGTAGAGACTCGTAGATACGTACGTATGGGTTGTTGGTGTCCCACGATGATCACGTTGTACTTTTGTATATCATTTTTGCAGCCGTGAGGGCTTATGTATATAGATATGGGTTTCTTTGGAGATTATGTATGTTCAGGTTGAGTACGATGATTAGCTTAATGAGAGGTGCTCAGTAGCCAGCTCCAGGCACCCGTCATGGCCCCTAGTCGGGTCGTGACAGATTCATACCATAGTTAAGCCTTAGTGATACTCTTAAATTCAAACTAGAACAATTCATGATCTAACGAAAATTGAGCAACATTTCCTCTATTTCATCAACTTCCACCGTAGTGCAAAACAACTCCCAAACAACCATAATATCAAAATCAAGTAATCACATTCCATTGAGTCTTCAAAATTGACTCTCATGTTCAACTTATACTAACAACTTCACACCCGTACTTAGCAAATTTTCATACAGTGCTTCCTCATCACTATCATTACCTTCCATAACAAGATTATACCCATATCATACTAAGAATCATGAATCAAGTTAGCTTACTACTCAAAAACAACATAAAAACTACATTTAGACCTTATTTTCTACTTTCTTCTCCTACCCAAGTTGTTCAACAACCAAGAATTCATGATAACATGAAAAAAGCAGGAAAACTAACCTTTCATCTCATAAGAATGAGATTTTGAGTAGCTATCAACTTATATGAAAACCCTAGCTTCAATACCCAAGAATGTCTTGTAGTCTACTAACCCTAGCAAGACTCCCAACACATGGATACCTTGATTCTTGCCTCTTGATATTTGTTTTCTCTTGCGTTGGAGTGGAATATACTTGGAGAAGGGTTTTGGAGCTCTCAAGACTCTGGAAAATGTGGGAAATGAAATAAAAGAACAAGGTTCATCCATTTATACAAAAAAAATAAAAATCTGCCCGATGGACTTATACGGACCACTTATACGGTCTATATAACATTATACGGTCCATCTAAGTTGACCGTATAATGCCACTATTAAAATACCCCTCTCTGTAAGGGTAATGTTAGACGGACCCCCTTATACGGACCCCTTTATATGGACTATATAAAGTTATATGGACCGTATAATTGGACGTATAACTCACAATTATCCGAAACTTTCTCTCGTTGATTCGTTTGACTTCCAATCCTTATGGAACCTTCTTGAAACTTATATAACAATTCATTAACCATACAATAGGCCCTATACCAGCCCCTTAAGATGTTACCAAATAAATATTAGCTCAATTATAGCGAGAACCTTTCTGAATATGACTTACATTTCACTTCCTTCAACAAACTAAATTTTACATATTCATATGACTTCAAAATCTTATAATATGCACTTTAAGCTATCTAATACTCCCCTTAATCTTGTAAGGATTTCATAATCACCTTAAGCTCATGTTAGTCTATTCACAAGACAACAAATCCAGAATTTTCGAGGCATAACATTCTTCCCCCCTTAAAATCATTCGTCCTCGAATGTTTGGTTCTTGGGGATTCTATAAAACTTTCGCCAGAGTTTCCCCTCTAATATGGCACTAGCCTCCTGCCACAGTAACCCAACATACATCGCCTCACAGGGCTACAACAACATCATCAATAACCATGGCCACACACGACTAAGAAAGCATCAAGGAAAGCACTACATACCTGAGGACAATGGCGTCTCCGCCTGAGCCTCCTCTGGGGGTGAAAATAAATGCGGGTACCTGAACTTCATGTCTTATTCTGCTTCCCACGTCATTTCCTCTCTATTGTTATTTCTCCATAAAACTTTAACTGAAGCTACCTCTTTGGTTCTGAGTCGCCGTACTTGCCTATCTAGAATGGCAATGGGAACTTCTTTGTAGGATAATTGCTCAGTGACTTGAACATCATCTAATGGTACAACTCTTGAAGGATCTCCAATGCACTTACGACGCATCGATACATGGAAAACTGACTGAACTGACTCCAAATCTGGAGGTAAATCTAATTCGTAAGCTACTTGGCCTACCTTGTGTATGATCTCATACCGTCCAATATACCGAGGACTAAGCTTGCCCTTTTTGCCAAATCTTATGACGCCCTTCATTGGCGACACCTTCAAGAATAACCAATCTTTTACTTGGAACTCTAAGTCCCTTCGACGATTATTTGCATAGGATTTCTGACGACTCTGAGCTGTTAATAATCGATCCTGTATAAGTTTGAATTTTTCTATGTCTTGCTGGACCAAGTCTGGTCCTATCAATTTAGTCTCCCCTACTTAGAACTACCAAATTGGAGATCTACACTTGCGCCCATATAAAGCCTCATGCGGGGCCATTTGGATGCTAGAATGATAACTGTTGTTATAAGAAAATTCAATTAGTGGTAAATGGTCATCCCAACAACGTCCAAAAAATCAAATACACATGCCCGTAGAATATCCTCAAGTGTCTGGATGGTATGCTTAGCTTGCCCATCCGTCTGTGGGTGAAATGTCGTGCTAAGACTCACCCGAGTCCCCAAACCTTCTTGGAAAGTTTTCCAGAAATTGGCTATGAATTGAGTCCCTCTATCGGAGATAATAGATACTGGAACACCGTGAAGTCGCACTATCTCTTTAACATAAAGCTTTGCATAATCTTCTGCTACATACGTAGTTCTGATCGGTAAGAAATGAGCTGACTTCGTGAGTCTATCTACAATCACCCATATAGAATCATACTTACGTCGAGAACGGGGTAAGCCTACAATGAAATTTATGTTAATACTTCCCATTTCCAAGTTTGAATTTCTATAGCTTGTAACAATCTGCCAGGCTTTTGATGCTCAATTTTCACTTGCTGACAGTTAGGACATTGAGCTACGAATTCCGCTATGTCCTTCTTCATTCCATTCCACCAATATATAGACTTTAGATCATGATACATTTTCGTAGCTCCGGGGTGAACGGAATAACGGGAATAATGGGCTTCTTTTAAAATCTATTGACGTAACCCTGCAACATCGGGAACACACACCTGCCTCGACATCGGAGAACTCCATCTCCCGAAATCTCGATGATGACTTCTTCTTTTGAGGGAGTGTATTTTTGTAATGAACTAGCATGGTATCCTCGTATTGACGCTCTTTCACTTCAAATACTAGCGATGAGACTGCTGAATTTTGAATGATAGCTCCCATATTTCCTGAGTCCCTTACCTGAACTCCTAGGCTAGTTAACTGCTGGAGCTCACGAGCTATCTGTCTTTTCTTTGGCTGGACATCGGATAACATTCCCATGGATCTATGACTCAGAGCATCAGCCACCTCATTTGCTTTCCCGGGATGATATAGGATGTTAACATCATAATCTTTCAACAACTCCAACCATCGCCTTTGCCGCAAATTCAATTCCTTCTACTTGAAAATGTATTGGAGGCTCTTATGATCTATGTAAATATCAACATGGATGCCATACAAATAATGTCTCCACATATTCAACGCATGAATCACTACAGCCAATTCAAGATCATGGGTTGGATAATTTTTCTCATGTTTGCGTAACTGCCTTGAGGCGTAGGCAATCACCTTACCATGCTGCATCAATACACATCCTAATCCAATGCCTGAAGCATCACAATAGACAACATAGTCTTTTGATCCTTCTGGAGGTGTCAGGACTGGGGCAGAAGTTAATCTATCTTTTAGCTCTTGGAAACTACGTTCACAAACATCCGTCCATTGAAACTTAGCTGATTTCTGGGTTAACTTCGTGAGTGGTGCATAAATAGAAGAAAAGCCTTCTATAAACCTTCTATAATAACCGGCTAAGCCCAGAAAATTACGAACCTCCGTAGGTATTATAGGTCTTAGCCACGTCTTCGCGGCCTCAATCTTCTCGGTATCTACCCGAATGCCATCGGCGGAAATAATGTGTCCCAAGAAGGTCACTGAATTCAACCGAAACTCGCACTTTGAAAATTTTGCAAATAACTCCCAAATCTTAATGACGGTACGCAAACGATCCGCATGTTCTGCTTCAGATCGAGAATATACCAGGATATCATCAATGACCACGATCACAAATAAATTGAGGAAGGGCCTAAACACATTGTTCATCAAATCCATGAATATTGCCGGTGCATTAGTTAGTCCGAACGACATTGCCCGGAACTCGAAATGTCCATATCTGGTTCTGAAGGCTATCTTAGGAATATCTTTCTCCCTAACTCGCACCTGATGATAGCCAGATCTCAAATCTATTTTTGAGAACCACTTAGTACCCTGCAATTGAACGAATAAATCATCAATCCTCGGCAGTGGATACTTATTCTTGATCATCACCTTATTCAGTTGCCGATAGTCAATGCACATTCGCAAGGAACCATCTTTCTTTCTTAAAAATAGCACGGGTGCTCCCCACGGGGAAGAGCTAGGCCTAATAAACCCTTTCTCGAGCAAGTATTTCAATTGCTCCTTCAACTCTTTTAACTCTGCAGGAGCCATCCTATAAGGAGGAATGGATATAGGTTTAGTATCCGGTAGCACATCAATAGCAAAGTCAATCTCCTGCTCAAGAGGAAGGCCTGGAAGCTATTTCGAGAATATATTCGGAAATTCATTCACCACGGGGACAGACTGAAGAGTTGGCGATTCAGCTTCTACATCTTGAACCCGAACTAGATGGTAAATACAACCTTTTGTGATCATTTTCCTCACTTTGAGATAGGAAATAAACCTACCTCTCGAAGACGCTGTATTTCCTTTCCATTCTAAAATTGGTTCTCCCGGAAATTGGAAGCGAACCATCTTCGCTCTACAATCAACATTTTCATAGCAAAAAGCCAACCAATCCATGCCCATAATAACGTCAAAGTACACCATTTTAAACTCATGTAAATCAGCCATAGTACGATGGACACAAATCACAACTATACAATTTTTATATACTTGGCTAGCTACTACCAGTTCACCAACGGGTGTCGATACCTCGAAAGGTATGATTGACTTCGGTTTGACCCCAAATCGACCCGCAATATATGGGGTAACATATGACAGTGTGGAGCCGGGATCTATCAAAGCATACACATCATGAGAAAGTACCGACAATATACCTATAACAACATTAGGAGATGACTCAAGATCCTCACGTCCGGCCAAAGCATAAATACGGTGCTGGGGACCACTAGAACTGGGAGTTCCTCCTCGACCTCTACTGTGACTAACTGGTGTCTGAAAGCCTTGCCCCGGAGGGCATATGGATGATGAAGACCAAGCTACTGACCCTGAAGGCTAAACTCTACCCCTTCCACCAATCGAGGGGCAGTCGCGCATGATATGGCCTGACCGACCACATGTATAGCAAACCTCTGAGCCTAATCGACACTGGCCCCAATGTAACTTCCCGCACTGAGAACATCGTGGCACAGGTGGCCTTGCCTAACCCGAATCGCCTCTGAAATGAGAACCTGAAGCCCTAAAACTCTGACTCAGCCCGGAGTGACTAGATTTATCAAATCTCTGGCCCGTAAACCGTGGAGGTGCACTAGTCATAGAATGTTCTGAATGCCTAGAAACTGCTTTCTTTTCCCTTCTCTGAATTCATTAATCGGGCCCAAAAATCTATCCCTCTTGCTATACCCTCTGTCATGCTCGCGCTCACTCCTTTTCTTTTGTTGCCTTTCCTCTAAATTATGGGCATGGGATTGAATGCGTCAAATATCCATGTTGTCCTAAAGGGACGCAGTCAAGCATTTATCCATCAAATGTGGCCCTAAGCCACTCACAAATTAGTGCACTTGACCACCCATATCCGCTACCATGGCCGGACCAAACCTAGCCAAAGAATTAAAGCGGAGACTATACTCTAAAGCACTTATGTTTCCTTGCTTAAGATTCAAGAACCTATCGGCTCTAGCCCGCCGAACCTCAGGGGGCAAGTAATGTCAGAGAAAGGCATCAACAAATTCTTGCCATACCGGAGGAGGTGCATTAACTCCCCTTGAAGCCATCCAAACCGTATACCAATGAACCGCGACATCCCGCAATCTATAGGATGCTAACTCTACCGATCCATTGTCTGAAGAATGCATTAATCGAAGTGTCCTTAGAATCCCATCGATAAAGCTCTGAGGGTCCTCATCCGGCTTCGACCCGAAGAATTCCGCTGGGTTTAAGCAAACAAAATCACGGGCTCTTGCACTAACAGCCCTATCACCTTGACCTGTACCTTGCCGCTGGGTCTGAGCAAAAACCAACTGAGTGAGTAAATGGATGGCCTCTTTCACATCTTGGCCCAAGCATCTGGTGGAGGAGCTAGGGCTGAAGCTCTCTTATGCTCTTCTGAAGCAGGTAATGAGGGGGAGGATCTAGATGGAACCTCATTCTGGGATTCATCCCCCTCTATAACTGGTGGCGGTATTCTTTCAGCCCGCTTTTCCATCACTGTCTTTCCCTTTTGGGTTGCCGTATCTTTCCTCTTTACAGGTATTTTTGAAATACATAATACACGATTAAGGAAAGAGAAATCCTTATATTATAGCTCTATCGCACGATCTTATGAAGAAAAAAGGTCGTTCATTCCTAAAGATGCCTGCAGCCTCATGTTTATAAATGTGCCGCGCAACATACCTATAAACAAGACTATACTAGACACGGCTCGTAGACACACCCTAGGATAGAACTGCTCTGATACCACTTTTGTCACGACCCAACCGGAGGGCCATAACGGGCACCCAGTACTAACCCACCCGGGCAACTTTTATCGTACATTCATATTCACATTTAGGTGAGCCGCATGGCCTACACATGATTTCTGTACATCAATGATACTAATCTCATTGGGTAATGACACATTTATATCATCATCAACAACCATGCCCATATCCATATACACAAGTTGACAAGGCCAACAAAATGATATACAAAATATAAGCCGATAAGGCTAAAAGACATCTAACCATACACAACTGTCTACGAGCCTCTAAGAGGGTATGTAACCTCATATAGACTAGACAAGACCCCGCCATGCCCATATGTATGTACACAAAAGAATAATACCAATAGCTGCAGCTCCGGATCAAATGGAGCTCATCTATGCAGTCCCTGAGTAAGTAATCTATAGATCAAGTCGGTCTCCCTGTCCACCTGCGAGCATGACGCAGTGTCCACAAATAAAAGGACGTCAGTACCAATAATGTACTAAGCATGTAAAGCATAATCAATATCATAGTAGAAGCATAATAAATAGCATAAGAAATAGCATAAGATAAAAGAATCATGAAGTAATAGAACCATTTGTACCTCTAGTGGCCCTCATCATATTTACTTACTTGTCTCTCATAGGGACCTTCCATTTCTAATGCTTACTCACGTATCAGTACCATACCCGACCATGAAGGTTCGGTGTTTCACATACCACGGCCATCACAAGGCTCGGTGTTAGACATACCTAGCGCTACCAAGGCTCAGTGTTATCCGTACCCAACTGCAGTAGTGCGCGCGCGATAGGTATCATACCCGGCCATATAAGCTCGGTGTTATATAATAGTCATACATACTTAGACACGTATACATAAGAGTCCATAAGTATCATCAACATCATCACCATCATCGTTTTCGTTACATCTTTCCTTAGAGGATCAACTATCATGTAAAGGAAGTAATAGCAACGTGAAGGTATCGAGAATCATATGCTTTAGTAATTTTAGAGATTGAGTCATTTAGGAGATATTTTGGAACCCATGAGAAGGTATATAGCAAAGGAATCATGCCTTAATGAAAGAAGGGTTAGCCTTACATACCTCTTTGTCTTCTTGACTACTTAACGTTCACCGTCGAAGCTTGGACAATCTACACTTAGAAGGATTCATACCATAGTTAAGCCTTAGTGATACTCTAAAATTCAAACTAGAACAATTCATGATCTAACGAAAATTGGGGACCATTTCCCCTATTTCATCAACTTCCACCATATTGCAAAACAACTCACAAACAACCACAATATCATAATCAAGTAATCACATTCCATTAAGTCTTCAAGATTCATTCTCATGTTCAACTTATACTAACAACTTCACACATATACTTAGCACATTTTCATACAGTGCTTCCTCATCACTATCATTACCTTCCATAACAAGATTATACCCATATCATACTAAGAATCATGAATCAAGTTAGCTTACTACTCAAAAACATCACAAAAACTACATTTAGACCTTATTTTTCTACTTTCTTCTCCTACCCAAGTTGTTCAACAACCAAGCATTCTTGATAACATGAAAAAGGTAGGAAAACTAACCTTTCAACTCATAAGAATGAGCTTTGGATCACCTATCAACTTATATGAAAACCCTAGATTCAATACCCAAGAATTTCTTGTAGTCTACTAACCCTCGCAAGACTCCCAACACATGGATACCTTGATTCTTGCCTCTTGATCTTTGTTTTCTCTTGGGTTGAAGTGGAACATACCTGGAGAAGGGTTTTGGAGCTCTCAAGACTCTTGGAAATGTGGAAAATGAAATAAAAGAACAAGGGTCATCCATTTATACAGAAAAAAAAAAAACAGCCAAGATGGACTTATACAGTCCGTATAAGTGGACCATATAACACCACCATGAAAATACCCCTCTCTGTAAGGGTCATGTTATACGGACCCTTTTATACGGATCGTATAAAGTTATACGGACCATATAAGTGGTCATATAACTCACAGTTATCCGAAACTTTCTCCCATTGATTCATTTGACTTCCAATCCTTATGGAACCTTCGTGGGACTTATATAACAATTCATTAACCATACAATAGGCGCTATAGCAGCACCTTAAGACGTTGCCAAATATATATTAGCTCAATTATAGCGAGAAGCTTTCCGAATACGACTTACATTTCACTTCCTTCAACAAACTAAATTTCACATATTCATCTGACTTCAAAATCTTATAGTATGCACTTTAAGCTATCTAATACTCCCCTTAATCTTGTAAGGGTTTCATTATCCCCTTAAGCTCACGTTAGTCTATTCACAAGACAACAAATCTGGAATTTCCGAGGCGTAACATAGAATACCCATCAGAACCATGCTCTCAAGAAAACCCAACATACAAACCAAAGTGTCCTGAAGCACAGGCACAACAATGAAACCTGGAGGTGTCTATCCTGGTTGAATCTCCTCATCATGAACTGGCTCATCCTACTCGATCACCTCTTTCTCAGGAGATACTGCTTTAGCATGGCTCTGAAGTGCCATTGGTACTCGGCCTCGGGCTGGTGTCGCTACTCGAACTCTACCTCTGCCTCTCCCCAATCTATGCCGCAAAATATAGCCCTGGCAATGGGTTCAGGTGCAGGTGCAGGTGCAGGTGTGGGATCCTGCTCTACATCCATGATAGATCTAGTCCTCACCATATGTGAGAAAGAGTGAAACAAGAAACTCAGTATTCGACAATGTCAAGAACGCACGATAAGGGTGAAAGAAGTGAAATTTCCATAATGTCCTGTAGCCTCTAGAAGATAGGTACGCACGTCATCGTACCGATCCGCAAGACTCTACTAAACACCGCTCATGTACTGGTGAGACTATTGAACATAGTGATCCGATGTCAAATTTGTCACGGCCTGAATTCCCAAAATATGGCGAAGTCAAGAAACAAAAATAAATTACGAAATTAATAATGACAACCATGATAAGTCTCATAATAGGTCTAATAGAAATAAGTCAATAATTAGTCTAAGTCAATACATCTACCCAAAACCTGGGAGCCACAATGCATGAGCGACTAATCTGAATACAAGTCTAGGAAATACTACATAAATTGTCTGAAATGAAGAAAGACAAAAAATAAATAGGAGAGAGAAGTTCGATGCTGTGGGACCTTGATTAGCTTACCCTGGACTATGATATGTGCCTTAACGATCAACAGAATGATGACTTCTACTCGCATTCAGATCCAAACCTGCACACAAAAGGTATAGCAAGTATCGAACGAGTACAGGAAACATGTGCACCCATCAACATTATTGACCTTCCCTAAACTATAGCGATGGCGAGGGTTGGTACTTCGAATACTCCTATTCTTGCTTATTAGTTGAATTCCACAGTTGGTAAACACCTATCAAATAAATAAGATTTCCTCAACACAGTTGGATCATAAGTCCATCCCCATTAAAGCATAATTATGAGAATTCAACCCTTACGTTATTTTAAGACAAGTTCAAATGTAAAGATTCCATTTTTATATCGATTATAGCAAGTATACACATAAAGATCCCATCATTATATCCCTTAGCATGCATATGGCACAAAATCAAGTTAATAAGCATAAATAGTATAAGCTATAAAGGAATACATGCAATGCAAGTGAATGATATGCAATGCAATGGCCATATGCACCGGTATACACATGCTCTTGCAGTAGGTTTCATGTGACCCATGGGGGGCTCATAAGGTCTATATACCCACCCAGAATACCAGATCCTTCAGATCACATTGGCTACCAGCCCTTAGGCTATAAGATCAAAATCACTCTGTCCATGTACCATATAAAATGTATGACCTCTCGGCCCCTGGCTTGCATCTCATTAATCAAATGGAAATAATATCATGAAAATATCAATGGATATGCATACACCATGCAACTTGAAAGTATCAAGTCAATATCAAGTATATATGTCCTTTTCATAGTTTACACGAGATGTGGAGTGATGAATGCAAATCAAGTTTATTCACAAATATTCAACCAATGGTGGCCTCATAGCCCAAATAAACAACAATCATACCAACCTAAATGGATTTATCCACCATTCCTCATTGCCCGAAGACTAAACATATTCGCTCCATCATATTTCATATTTAGTTCATGCTTTAGTTACCCATATAGATAAATCGGTGCTCGTACAAGTGTTTGTCACCTCACGAATACGGGACCCCAAATTCCCCATTACGCTCCTTATTTAGATTAACCAACACATAACACTGTATAAAGGGTCTAGTAAGTCTCAACGTGCCTGAATCGGAAGCTGAAGACTCAATCTGCAGCCTTCCCCTTTATCTCAGCTTCCGAACGAGCCCAAGATGTTCAATTACGACATCTACATAAGAATACGAGTCTAACGGTACCCATAAAGCCATGTAAGGAATTCGGGTCCATAAAGTCAAGCCAAAACCCCGTCCCAAACTGTGAAGGTCAAAACAATAATCTTATTGTGCAAACGAGTTCATCATGGTCAAAATAGTACTTTACGAGGTCACATGAATCCAATAATACCCATATTACTATACTTTAGCTCGAAACCCAAAAATGAACCCAAAAATGCAACCCTGAACCCCCAAGGGAAAAACTAGAATTTAAGCCTAAAATCATCTTACCAATAGTCTAGATTGTCTATATCTTTAAAATCATCAAGTTCCAATCCCAATTGGACCTTCAATCTCATATATTTTATCAAACCCATTTTCATGGAGAACCCTTAGATTATCACTTAGGAATCATGATTAGAATCATAAATAAATGGAAGAAGTCAATAACAATTGCTTAAATAAAGGTTTAGAACTTACCCCAATGAAGAAACTTGCAAATAGCGCTTGAAATAACCTTAATCCAAGCTATATGGCTTCTAAAATTGGTGTACGAAGAATGAAACTCAAATTTGGGCCTTTAAATCTACCCAGTCACGTTACTGCCGACCTTGTGAACATGAGACTCCTACGCGATCATGTAAGAGGAAACCCGAACTGCGGAAACCAACAAAAATTGAGTTTTTGAAACTCGATCAAATACCCGAAACCTATTCGAAATCCCCCGAACACAAACCAAATATGCATTTGCATCATAAAATAAGCTACAAATTCTCTTGGTCACTCAGAATACCCAAAAGAGGTTGTCTTGACCCAGGGTTGACCAAGGTAAACTCCAAATGTCACGACCCAACTTGCTGGGACTGGCACCCACACCAACTCATAGTGGGCGAACCAATACCCTTAACTATCTACTCATTCAAGTCCATTTTTACTTAGCCAATTCGTAACAAAATAAATGCAAGATTAATCAAAAATAGTCATGCCATAAAGCAATAATGTAAATGCGGAAGTCCTAACTATTACAACCCTAAAATTCAAAGTCACCGTACAAGGACTTTAATACAAAACATGTCTAAGGAATGTATACTATCTGAAATAAATAAACATCAATGTCTTGAATTGAAATAGACATTGGATAAGGAAGATCTTCGGGTGGCTTGGCATGGATAGAAACTCACCGTCAATCTGTTTGTAAATGGCCTCAATGCTAAATGTGAGGTCGAGTAGCTGTCTCTGGATTACAATTTGCACTCAAAAGAATGTAGCAAGGTAGTATCAGTATAAACACTATAAACCGGTAGATATCATAAGCTGACTAAGATTAGTATCATGCATGAATCACAAAATCAATAAAATAAACAGACCAATCGACAACACATAATCAAATAGCCCACAACAAGTCAACCAATGATATTAACAATTCAAGTCAACCATAGATATTAACAAATAAAGTCAACAGAAACAAGCAATGGAATACACCTGCCAATAACATTCTCACTTACTCAGCCACTGATCACTCGTGTACATACATGCTAATTGGTGTCTTTGCCCAATAGCCATGACCTTCAAGGGACCCATGGTGTTCATGTACCACTTCTTCCGGAATGAACCTTGGAACATGAGATTACAACTAGGCCACATCCTCACCCCCTGTCAAATGTGACTTT
Organism: Lycium barbarum; assembly: GCF_019175385.1. NCBI lineage: Eukaryota > Viridiplantae > Streptophyta > Magnoliopsida > Solanales > Solanaceae > Lycium > Lycium barbarum. Next base: position 8,128,647 of record NC_083348.1, on the reverse strand, counting down.
TCATATGTAGGTCACATCCTCACCCCCTGTCAAATGTGCATTTTCATATAAATATATTTATTGTCACATTACTTTCAATGATCGATTATCAAGTAGTATCTCAATTTCATCAAGAAGATCATATTAATTTCTCACCACATTTGTCATCAAAATATAGATCACCACACATCGAATAATAGCGTTAAGCCCACATTATCACTTAATCAACAACATATAGGAATTCCAATCACACATTATGCCCGAAGACTAGACATGCTTTCTCCTATCAATCTCGTAACACATACAATCGACTAATCAAAGTCTAACTCAAGTAGACCGTAAGCTACCTCAACTGCAAATCTGGAACAATGAAAATTACTCTGTTATAGCCTTTACCTTCCATAATGTCTTGGAACGTTCAAAGTCTAGCAATTAAGATGCTAAATGAGTCACAATCACTCTAGTTAACCATATCAATATAATGAACACCCTTCCACCTTGCCCCTTTCTAATGGGCGAATGCTTACTAGGTGTAAATCACCCTAACATTGACTTTAGCAACCATAAACTACCAATTCATAAGGTTATTCATCAAATTAATTCATACAAGCAGTTTCTATGGTCAAGCTACCATCTTTATGAAACCCCAAGCCTCAATTCACTTAGTTGATGTCTCTGACGGTTCTATTCTTGATTAGAAAGTGAAAACCAACCTTTAGATGAAAATCACACAATAATATTCATAACCCACCAACTATTGAAGGTATTGAGTTCTAGGGTTACTATATAGAAATTCATTATTGTAGACCATTAGAATGATGATAATCTTATATAAGAGTGTAATGAAAGAAGGAAGGGTTGAGACTTACCTCTCAAGAATATTCTTGCCCTAGCCTTAGAATATTTCCCCAGGGTCTCCTTGGGAACTGTTTTGGAGTTTTATGAATAATGAATTCAGAACTAAGTGTTTAAAATCTGGGATTTTATCCCCGAGACTGCTGCAACGGTTTCGCTATAGCGGCATGATCCTGCTGTGGTGAACCTAAACTAAAAGCTCACCTCTGTTGTGGCGAGAACTGTACTGCTGTAAGCGGTCCAGTGTCCGCCATAGCGGATACCCCAGTTCCCATCTACCCTTGATGACGAGAGATCTGCCGCTACAACGGCCCCGCTGCAGCGGTATATTGTTCGCCGCAGTGGTGCCACTGAGCCACTAAGCTCACTAATTGCCACAGTTTTTCACTCTACAACACTACACTTCATCTGAGGCTTCACATACATAAACAAAACATGCACATTAATGTAAAAACATCATTCAGACTCACCTGTGGCCTCAGAATCCCCAACGGAGATCTAGTTTCCTACATCACCCCCCAAATGGACTCAACACAACCAGGAAATAATCACAAACAAGTCAAGTGTTTATTTCTTAAACTTCTACATTCGAGTTTCTATCAGGTCGCTCTACCTTTGGAAGGATTCTATTTGGTGGGGTGATCCTATATTTCCCATAATGATCGGAAGGTCGTTACATTAGATACCAGTTAAAAAATCGTTCGTCCCCGAAAGGACAAGGATGAGGAATCTAGGAAAAAGTACCTATCTCGGTGAAAAGTTGATGATACTTGCTACGCATATCCGATTCTTTTTCCCAAGTAGCTTCCTCAGCTGGGCGATTCGTCCACAGGACTTTCTCGGAGGCTATTTCCTTCGACCTCAACTTGCGAACCTCTCTATCTAAGATCGCAATAGGCTCTTCCTCATAGGTCAAATTCTTATCTAGTAAAATCGAATTTCAACGGATTATGTATGGACCATAGCCATGATATTTATTCAACATCGAAACGTGAAATACCGGATAAACGTCTGATAAGCCCGAAGGTAAAGACAACCATAAGCTACCTCCCCCACATGCTTGAGAACCTCAAATGGCCCAATAAATCTCGAGCTAAGCTTTCCCCTCTTCCCAAACCTCATCACACCCTTTATGGGTGAAATTTTCAACAGAACTCGCTCTCTCTCTATAAACTCAGGGTCTCGGACCTTTCAGTCCGCATACTTATTTTTCCTAATCTGTGCTGCCAAAATCTTAGCTTGGATCACCTTCACCTTCTCTAAGGACTCTCTTAGAAGATCCGTACTCCAAGGTCTAACCTCAAACGCATCGACCTAACCAATAGAAGACCTACACCTCCTCCCATATAAAGCCTCAACTGGAGCCATGTCGATGCTCGAGTGGTAGCTGTGGTTGTATAAGAACTCTGCCAAGGGTAAGAACTGATCCCAGTGACCACCTAATCTCTCACACAAGCCTGAAGCATATCCTCAAGAACCTGAATAGTCCGCTCGGACTGCCCGTTAGTCTGAGGGTGAAAAGCTATACTAAGGTGCAGCCTAGTACCTAATTCCTCATGCAGATGCTTCCAAAATCTAGATGTAAACATCGTGCCTCTATCGGATATGATAAAAATAGGAACCCCATGTAGTCTAAAAACCTTACGAATGTAGATCATGGAAAATTTCTCAACGTCATAGGTTATCCGAACTGGAATAAAGTGAGCAGACTTAGTCAACCTGTCGACAATAACCCATATAGAATCAAACTTCCCCAACATCTTCGGAAGACCAACTACGAAATCCATTGCTATTCTTTCCCACTTCCACTCAGGAATGGGCATCCTCTGAAGCGTACCCCCAAGTTTCTGATGTTCATACTTAACTTGATGGCAGTTCAAACATTGAGCAACAAACTCTATTATGTCACGCTTCATCATAGCCCACCAGTAATGTTGTCTCAGGTCTCGGTACATCTTAGTAGCGCCAGGATGAATGGAATACCTCAAACTGTGAGCCTCTGCTAGAATAGTCTTGATCAAATCACCCACGCGTGGCACGTAAATTCGCCCCTTATCTGTAACACCCCCTCTTCATCGATCACGGCCTCCATGGCCTCACCACGCAACACCTTGTCACAGATTTTACACAACTTAGCATTCTCAAAATGTTTAGCCTTAATTTGCTCCAGAAATGATGACCTAGCCGCAACACAAGCCAACACTTTGCCCGTGCTAGACACATCTAGCCTCATATAACTGTTAGCCAAAGTCTGAACCTCTCTAGCTAACGGGAGCTCTAAAGAGATCAAACGGGCCAGACTTTCCATACTAGCTGAATTCCTAGACAACGCATCGGCCACCATATTCGTCTTACCAGGATGATATAGAATGGTGATGTCATAATCCTTCATTAACTCCATCCATCTCCGCTGCCTAGAGTTCAGATACCTCGGGTGAACACATGTTGCAAGTTGCAATGGTTAGTGTGCACCTCACAACGGACACCATAAAGTAGTGTACACCATTCATCGCGAACAACACTGCTGCCAATTCCAAGTTATTAGGAGGATAGTTCTTCTCATGTACTTTCAACTGTCTAGAAGCATAAGCAACCACCTTCTTTTCCTGCATCAAAACAGTACCCAAACCAGAACGTGAAGCATCACGATAAACAATAAAATTCTTTCCCTCTATGGGCAATGCTAGAATAGGCGTTATCATCAGCAAGGTCTTGAGCTTTTGAAAGCTCTCCTCGCACTCATTGAACCACTGAAACAATACCTCTTTCTGAGTCAAACAGGTCGATTGAGAAGCAATAGAGGCAAATCCCTTCACAAATAGATGATAATAGCTAGCTAGACCCACGAAACTATGGATTTCGATCACTGATGTGGGCCTAGCCCATTTCCCTGACAGCCTGAATTTTTTGCGGATCCACCATAATACCCTCCTTTGAAATTACATGCCCTAAGAAGGACACAGAAGACAACAACAATTCACACTTGGATAACTTAGCATACAACTTCTTCTCCTGCAATACCCCAAGATCAATCCTCAAATGTTTCTCATGCTCCTCCTTACTTCTAGAATACACCAGGACATCAGCAATGAATACTATCACAAACGAATCCAAATAGGGCTTAAAAGCACTGTTCATCTGATCTATGAACTCAACTAGGGCATTAGTAAACCCAAAAGACATAACCAAGAACTCATAGTGTCCATACCTGGCCTTGAAGGCTATCTTAGGAACATCTTCTGCCTAAATTTTCAACTGTTGATACCCTGAACATAAGTCAATTTTAGAGAACACAGAAGCTCCCTGTAGCTGAGAAAACCAGTCATCAATACGGGGGATGGGATACTTGTTTTGGATAGTAACCTTATTCAGCTAAGGATAATCAATACACATGCGCATAGACCTTTCCTTTTTTTTAACAAACAACATGAGAGCACCCCAAGGAGAGGCACTCGGGCGAATTGAACCCCTTACTGAAGAGATCTTGCAACTGCTCTTTCAATTCCCTTAACTCTGCTAGCACCATTCTATAGGATGGAATAGAGATAGGACGAGTCCGTGGGATTAGATCAATCCGGAAGTCAATGTCACGTCAGGTGGCATACCTGGAAAATTCACGGGGAACATATCCGCAAACTCGCGTACCACTGGAACTGAATCAATAGGTGGAGTATCTGCGCTGGTATCACGGATGTGTGCCAAATAAGCTAAACAACCCTTCCCTACTAGCTTCTTAGCATGACTGAAGGATATAACTTTCTTAGGAAGGGGACTACGGTTACCTTTCCACTCAAGTATAGGTACCCCGGGCATAGCTAAGGTAACTATTTTAGAGTGATAGTCTCGAATCGCATAATGCGAGTACAACCAACTCATGCCCAAGCTGACATCAAAGGCTACCGTGTCTAGGATCATTAAATCCGCCCAAGTACTATATCCCATAAATGTAACAATGCTGGAACGGTAGACTGTATCTACCACCACCGAATCCCCGACCGGAGTAGACACATGAATAGGGGCATCAAGTGGATCAAAAATCACATCCAAACCCTCAGCAAAATATGAAGAGACGTATGAAAAAGTAGAACACGAATAAAATAAAATAGAAGCCATTCGGTCACAAATAGAGATAGTATCTGTGATGACGGCATCGGAGGCCTCAGCCTTGGGTTTGCTCGGGAAGGAGTATAAGTGACCGCGCCCTCCTGTAGCATGTGAACCATTACAATTACCCTATCCACTCTAAGCCCCGCCCCTGCCGGGCTGCTGTCCACCTCTGCCTGCCTAAGATCTGCCTCAGTTAGGCTGAACGCCACCCCTACCCATAGTGTGGCCACCCCGTCATACCTGTACACTATCCTTGCCTCCCCTATCTAGTGCGAATGGAGCTTGGGAGCTTGATACTAAGTCCCCCAACTACCCTATCTGAGTCTAAGGAAAAACCTCTTAATATGCCCTAGCTCACCAAACTCGTAACAAGAACGGTCCAGCGTAGGTCGCGCAACAGAAGGTCATGAAGCGGTGTAGCCCCCGTGCTGACTTGAAGAGTGCTAATTAGCCCTTGATGGGCCCCCAGTAAACACCTGCATAGTGGACTGAAACTGATGCCCTGAATACCCCTGAGAACTCTAACCCCTAGAGAAGGAGTTGCTGAAATTTCCACCCTTTCGGGCCTTCTTCTTTTCCTGCTTTGCATAGCCGTCCTGTCTAATCCCCTTAACAACACGGGCATGCTCCACTACCTTCTGGAATGAAGCCCTAGTGGCTACAAGCTGAAGAGCTGATAGCTGAAGTTGCGTTTAATCCTTTCACAAAACGCCTGATCCTCTCCTCCTTAGTAGGCAATAACTGAAGAGCATATCGAGAAAGAGTTAAAATGGGACTCATAAATAGCAACAGACGAGTTCTCTTGATCAATATTAGCAAACTCATCCTTCTTTCTGTTCCTCAGAGTACGCGGAACATACTTCTCTAGAAACACTGAATAGAACTAAACACAAGTTAACGGAGGTCACCCAGTTGGCCTGCACTCCTCATATGCCCTCCACCACAACTTGGCATCACCCAAGAACTGAAAAGTCACAAACTCAACATTGTACTTGTCCACTGCCCCAATCTTACTGAGCCTCTCATGCAATCTATAATGAACTCGTACGCATCCTCTAACTCAGTACCATAGAAAACCGGAGGCTTCATCTCAGTGAACCTCCAAAATAGATCATGCTTCTCACCACTCATCACTGACCTATCTACTAGCCTCGAAAATGCCTCAAAACCCGGAGCTTCATCCAACCGAGGAGCCACGGTTGCGGCATGCTGAACTCTCCGAGCCTGAAATTTGTCCGGACCTAGGGCAGCGATTCCTGCACCCTGACCTGCTGGAACGGCTAGTATCGCTTCGGTCTGTGCCAACCCATGTAACTAGTTCAGTACTTGAGCAATGGCATCTAGTAAACCTGGAGCAGCTGCAACCCCTAATGGAGCCTGCACTGTCGCTAGCTAAGTAGGTGCGGCTGCATCTTCCGCGACCTCATTAGGAGCCACTGAAGGCACGGGATCAACTGCTGGAACTCCACCCTCAACCGGCACTGACCTTTTACCTACTCCTCTACCTCCACCTCTACCTCTGGCTGCTGCCACACGTGTTCTCACCAACATGTCCTTGTACAACGCGATCGATGAACCTAAGGCTCTAATACCAACTCTGTCACAATCCAATGCGCCATGACTGGCACCCATACAAACTCCTAGTGGGCAAACCAATACCCTTAACCATCTACTCATTCAAGTCCATTTGTACTTAGACAATTCATAACAAAATAAACTCAAGATTAATCAAAAATAGTCATACCATAAAACAAAAATTTAAATGCGGAAGTCCAAACTATTACAACCCTAAAATTCGAAAGTCCCCGTACAAGGACTCTAATCCAAAACAGGTCTAAGGAATGTATACTGTCTGAAATAAATAAAAATCTATAAAACAATAACTTAAATGAAGAAGTCCTAACTATTACAATCCCAAAATTCGAAAGTCACCGTACAATGACTCTAACCCAAAACATGTCTAAGGAATGTTTACTGTCTGAAATAAATAAACATTAATGTCTGGAATGGAAATAGATATTAGATAAGGAAGATCTTCGAGCGGCCTAAAATGGATAGAAGCTAACCCACAATCTTTCTGCAAATGGCCTCAATGCCAAATGTGAGGTCGGTTAGCAGTCCCTGGATCACAATCTGCACTCAAAAGAATGCAGCAATGTAGTATTAGTACAAACACTACGCACCGGTAGCGATTAAAATTAGTATCATGCATGAATCACAAAATCAATAAAATAGATAGACCAGTCAACAACAAATAATCAAATAGCCCACAACAAGTCAACCAATGATATTAACAATTCAAGTCAACCATAGATATTAACAAATCAAGTCAATAGAAACAAGCAATGGAATACACCTCCCAACAACATTCTCACTTACTCAGCCACTGATCACTCATGTACATACATGCTAATTGGTGTCTTTGCCTAATAGCCATGGCATGCAGGGGACCCATGGTGTCCATCTACCACTCATTTTGGAACGAACCTCGAACCACAAGCTCACAACTAGGCCACATCCTCACTCTCTGTCAAATGTGCCTTTTAATAACTAGGACACATCCTCACCTCTGGTAGAATGTGTCTTTTCATATAAATATATTTATTGTCACATCACTTTCAACGATCAATTATCAAGTAGTATCTCAATTTCATCAAGAAGATCATATTAGCTTCTCACCACATTTGTCATCAAAATATAGATCACAACATATCGAATAATGGCGTTAAGCCCACATTATCACTTAATCAACAACATATAGGAATTCCAATCACACACTATGCCCGAAGACTAGACTTCCTTTCTCATATCAATCTCGTAACACATACAATCGACTAATCAAAGTCTAACTCAAGTAGACCGTAAGCTACCTCAACTGCAAAGCTGGAACAATGAAAATTACTCTGTTGTAGCCTTTCCCTTCCGTAATGCCTCGGAACGTTCAATTTCTAGCAATTAAGATGCTAAATGAGTCACAATCACTCTAGTTAACAATATCAATACAATGAACACCCTTCCGCCTTACCCCTTTCTAATGGGTGAATGCTTATTAGGTGTAAATCATCCTAACATTGGCCTTAACAACCATAAACTACCAATTCATAAGGTTATTCATCAAATTACTTCTTACAAGTTATTTCTATGGTCAAGCTACCATCTTTATGAAACTCTAAGCCTCAATTCACTTAGTTCATGTCTCTAACGGTTCTATTCTTGATTAGAAAGTGACAACCCAGCCTTTAGATGAAAATCACATAATAATATTCATAACCCACCTAACATTGAAGGTCTATTGAGTTCTAGGGTTACTATCTTCAAATTCACAATTGTAGACCCATTAGAATGATGATAATCTTAGAGATAAAAGCGTAATGAAAGAAGGAATGGTTGAGACGTACCTCTCAAGAATATTCATGCCCTAGCCTTAGAATATTTTCCTAGGTGCTATTGGGAACTCTTTTGGAGTTTTATGAATAAAGAATTTGGAACTAAGTGCTTAAAAATTGAGATTCTGTACCCATCGACCGCTGCGGCGGACATTTGGTCGCTGCTGCGGTCTCGCTGTTTTGCGGACCTAAATTAAAAGATCACCTCCGCGGTGGCGAGCACTATCCCGCTATAGCGCAATCGCTATAGCGATGGCGAACACCCCAATTCCCATATGCCCGCGGCGGCAAGAGGTTCGCCGCTACAGCGGCCCCGCTGCAGCGGTACATTGTCTGCCGCATCGGTGCCACTGAGCCAGTAAGCTCTCTAATTGCCACGGTTTTTCACTTTACCACCCTACCCTTTATCCGAAGCTTCACAAACACAAACAAAACTTGCACATTAATGTAAAAACATTATACAGACTCACCCGTGGCCTCAGAATCCCTAACAGAGATCTAGTTTCCTAAGTCCCCCCCCCCCCCAAATGGACTCAGCACCACCAAACAATAATCACAAACAAGATAAGTTTTCAGTTCTTAGACTTTTACATTCGAGATTCTATCAGCTCGCTCTACCCTTAGAAGGATTCTCTTTGGTAGGGTGATCCGAGATTTTCTATAACGATCGGGAGGGCCGTTACACCAAAACATCAAAATCGTAACTTTTCAACCAAAAACCCAAATCACACCCAAACGCATCGGGACCTGAACCAAAGGCTCGATTATGTCAAAATTCATATTACAGACCTAATGGAACTAACAAAATTCCCAAGCTGACACATTTACCCCCGCTGCTGACTTTTTTTCAACTATCTCCATTTTCATAACTTAGAAAGCTCTATTTACACTAAAGCCAAGCTAAAACACGCCCGATTTCCGTGGGAACCACGTCACTCATCTCCACAAGTCATAAATACCTTAGTTAAATTACAGGAACGGTATTTTGGGTAGAATATGGTAAAAATCTAAAAAATGACTGAGCAAGTCATTACAATTGTTCACTGGAATGTTAGCCAACCACAATAGGCTGCCCCTCGAAGCCTGCGTCTCGCTAGTCTACTTTTGTGCTGAAATTTTTGTTTTGTATTTTTAATGGTAGTTTGGTACGGATTATTTTGTGCACTATATATATATATATATATATATATATATATATATATATATTGTAAACTCCATTTGAGAGGGAAGTTCAGAACTTTTGACCTAAGAAAACCTAGGAGCTGTCGTAGAGATCGGAGTTGTTGGGTTTTACCTTTTCTTCTCCATACTATTTATATTTACATTTTTATTTGGATGATTTGTCATTTTTCTTCCATGTCTATGTGGAGCTAAACTTCATAGTTCTATGGTTTTGGTACTAGCATGGAAGTTTCCGTTTGATTATCACTTATATCTATTAATTTTCCATCATTCGGTTATTTATTTATTCTTGGGATTAATTTTTTGATTATTTGATGAAATAGTTAAACGCTATTTGTGGCTCGTTAATTAAACTTGAAAGGGGAATTAAGAGAGTAATAAGAAATAAATTGGATGTGTTCGTGAACCACTAGATAGGGAACTTTAGTAATGAGTGTTACACCTCGGGAAAATTTCATGTTGTTGCGCAGTGAATAGATTAACGAAAGGCATGAAGTATATGATGTTTCTATAAGTAAGAGGTGGTATTTAATGGTCCTAATTGAGATTTCAAAGACGTTTGACGCAAGAGAAGAAAGTTCGTCAAGAAAGGCGAGGTATACGTTGTGTATCGGAAAGGATTTACAAGGTACTAAGTTAATGATGGCTTGAATATGCCTTTAAAAGAGTTATAACGTCCCTTAGATTGATAAACAAGTGTTAATGAGGTTCCATAAGGATTGGAGATTAAACGAGTCGACGGGAACAAGTTTCGGAAAACTGAGCATTGTACGGTCCACTATAAGGACCGTATAAAAGATACTGGCCATATAGTAGGCCGTATAAACTGCCCAGAACTGGAGCCTTCACTGGACCAAAGAAACGGTCACACATACGGTCCATATAAATTATATGGACCGTATGTGTGTCTGTATAACCAAGTCGGGACAGATTTTTAAGTTATTATAAGGGACCCTAACCTCATTTATTTCATTTCATTTTTCACTCCACACCTCAAGAATTCTCTAGAACCCTCTCCGCACTTCTCTTACAAGAATCCGAGAGAAACTAATGATCAAATTCATCAAACCAAGAGAATCAAGTGCAAGAAACTCACTAGGGTTCATCCAAGACAAGAAATCTCATTGGAAGTGGAACTAGGGTTTTGCTCAAGTGAAGAGTTTCCACCCAAATCTCATTCTCATACTATCAAAGGTAAGTTTTATTATCATTTCATGTTGTTTAAAATATTGAGAGGTTGAAGACTTAGATTATGAAAGGAGGTGGAGGATGGGTCATGAATATGAGAATAGTGACATTGTTGAGTAGTAGCTTGGAATGAATCATGATTCTTGATATGTGGTGATTATAATTATGTTATAAATGACACTAAGCATTATATAAGAATTAATGTAGTGTTGTACTATGACCATGGTTATGGATAATTTGAAGAGAAATTGGGAAATTCGGATAATGTAGGTGAATGAAGATTGTTGCTTATGATATTATGAATGTTATTATTGACGTTTGGGAGCTGATATATGATATGGAGAAAGCTGTATAAACAAAGGAAATGCTACCCAATTTTCTCTAGCTTTAGTCAAGTATGTATAAGCTATCGATTATCTAATGTTAGTATGAACTCTCTTGAAGGTAGAAACATGAATATTGGAGGAGACCGTTCAAGTGATAGAGTAGCTAAACGAACAGGTATGTAAGGCTAGCCCCTTCCTTCTAAGGCATGATTCTCATGATATGATTTTCCCTATCTTTCCATGACTTTCTTACATTCCGGAAACTATGAATCAATGTTGATAAAGAGCTTCTTATGAGATAAAGATGAGAGATATGTCATGAGTATGATAATGATGATGATGAGTTTAAGTCTAAAGAATTCTAAAGCCATGATATGATGTCTCTACAAGGCTAATGACCCTAATTACGACCCCTTGATGTTGTTCATTGTGTTACACCCACCTTACAATGTTAGTTCCTTCAAGGTGAGGTATGATGAATATGATCACTCCATAATGTAATCGGGGGTTCTCGAACTTATGTCACCCCGATATAGCTATAGACTATCTTTAAGTTTTAATGCATGTCTTATGACAAATGTATGACGATGATAAGTTTATGATGAGTATATGATGATACGATTCCACCGTGCCTAGATTGCTGGACATGTCACCGTGAAGGCGGGCTGCATACGATTCCACCGCGCCTAGATGGCTGAACATGTCACCGCAAAGGCGGGCTGCATATGATTACACCGTGCCTAGAGGGCCGGACATGACACCACTAGTGGCTAGCGTATGATGGTTACCCGGACGCGGGTTAACGATGAGGGTATATGTGATATGTTGATATATGTGATATGTATAAAATGCATTTACTCTTAATGGCTAAGAAGGTTATATCTTCACCTTATGTTTCACGTTTTCTTTATTATGCTAATTTTATTCATGCCTTACATACTCAATACAATCCTCGTACTGACGTCCTTTCTTTTTGGACGCTGTGTTCATGCCCACAGGTAGACAGGGAGGCGACCCAGACTCATAGAAGCTAATCAATAGAGTCACGAGAGCACTCCATTATTTCAGAGGTGCTATTTGATTTATTTTTTTGTGTACATACTTGGGCACGATGGGGTTCTGTCCCGTCCTTATGTCTAGTACTCTAGTAGAGGCTCGTAGATACGTATGTGTGGTAATATGGTCTCATGATCGCCTCATTGTGTGTGTATATATATATATATATATATATATATATATATATATATATATATATATATTATTGTTTTGATAGCCGAAGGGATTATGTATATGGAATTAGATGTGTTCTTGAAAATGTTAATGGTTTCCTATGATTAAAACTATGAGAATAATAACTGAATGCAGGATAAGTAAGATTAGCTCCGGGTACCCGTCATGGCCCCTAGTCGGGTTGTGAAAATGAGGATAGAAATATACCCTTTAGCCTCGCTTAGTTGAATACTGAGATTTACATCTATTCGACTATTTTTGACGACCATAGAAATATAGGTGTTGGAGTAGTTTGAATAGCCTTAGAGTTATCGGTATGATGCTCATAAGTAATATCAACCTGCAATTAGTAACTCAGGCAAATCAATAGTTGTAACTATTGGAGGACTCAACTGAATTGCTAGTGGCCATAGCCCTAGAATGATTTCATTTGATCAATAACATAAAAATTCGCTCTTTCTCAATCGAAATTCATTATTTGTGCTCTGTTATATTTAGATACTTGATTATTATATCTTTTAATTTTATTTCTTGTTTAGATAATTAGCATTAGTTTAATTTAGCTGACGGTTAATCATAAGTCTCGTGGGCTCTTTTACACCCAGTAGTTTCATAAGTTGAGATTCGAGCTACCTTTCAGGAGGTATGTGAGATTTTATGTGTTTAACTTATGATTATAAGGGTTTAAGTTCATATAGCAAGCTATGGAAGGATTGAAGGGCAAGTGAATCAATGAAATTAAATTTTTTGGTACTTGGAAGAAAATATGAGGGGCATTTTTGGCCCAACTTGGAGAAAGAATATCTTTTAGTAGATGACGATTTTTTAAGCAAAGCAAAAGCCTAAAATGAAGTTTGTTGAGTCTAGTTTTCAACGCAAAAAACCGCTCGTCGATACGATATCGGAGTAAAGAATTATGGACGTTACAATTAGGCTGACAGAGAAAAAATACTGCTACAGTAACCAGACTGCTACAGTGATGCTACAGTAACTGCCACAGTTACCCGACCTGAATTTGACCCCCTATATAAGGGCAAAATATGATCCTAAACCTCATTTTTCTCCATTTATTTTCCCCCAAAACACTTGAGAGATTCTAGAGAACATTGAGGGATCATTTTGTAAACGGATTTACGTGGCGGAGTATTAATCGAGGCTCGGCTAACGTGTAGTCGCGCTTATAGTATTGTTTTGCGATGGAGTTGGTTCGGATTCAACACTAATATTGAATATTTTGTTGTCCTATAAGAATAAGGTATGAATCTTTCCCTTTTGATGTTGATTTCGGTTTACGTACAAAGATAGAGTTATTAAATAGTCGTGTTACAAGTTGGTTAGTTGAGAAATTTGGAAAACATAGTGGGGATGTTTTATGGAGTATATTAGTGTTGATAATGTTGTTGTTGATGTTGTTATTGTTGTTGTGTTGTTGGTTGTTGATATTATGATTTCGGGCTAGGCACATAAACAGGGGAGATGGTGCCCGAATTTCGGCAGATTCTAAAGGGATTTTATGTTAAAGGCTTAAGACAAGTGTGTGACACTAAGCCTAATGATAGTATGAATGGTTTTATATGTAGATTGCGAGTCAGGAGATAAGTTGGAAAGTCAAGACGCAAGATTCCAAGTATGTTAAGGTTAAACCTTTCTTTCAAAAGGCATGATTCCTATGTTATGATTCCCTATATGATATCCATAAGATTCTTACTCATAGAAATGCCAGAAGTCTATAATTCTCAGAATTCTTATGATGACTCCAATTCTAGAGATTTCCAAAGTCCAAGTTCTAGATGTTTTCATGACATGATTGGGCGTGCTAGGAAATTCTTGATTGCATTCATCATAAGTGGCCTCATCTTATGTTAGTGATCATCCAAAGAGAGACATGATAGTAATGATGATTATGACAGTGATGATGATTATGGTAGTGACAATGATTTCAATTCTAGAAAGGCCAAAGTTTAAAGCCCACCATGTTTTCATGCTACTATTGAGCTTGTCACCTGATTAATGACTCTATTCATTATTTTTTATCTTACCTTATGATTATTGTTCCTTCAAGGTGAGATGTGCCAATAACGTTAGCTTCATAATGGAAATCGGATGTATTGCGACTTTACGTCACTCCGATGAATTTAGAAATGTGTTATCAAGGAATATTTTGTAAGACATGAATAAATTGCTAACGAAGGATTCCTAATGCGGTATTTGATGCTAGAAGAGAGGATTATGATGTATCTCAGGATTGGGTTAGGTTTAGTTAAGCGAGAAGAAGTCTTAATGGCCCAAAAACGTGCTTATGAGTTTTGTATGGCTATATAGGCGTTGATGGATAACTGATGACCATGAGAAGCGCATAGAAGCTAGTAGATAAAGAATGAGCACCAAAATAATACAAAAGGGTTATAAAGGATATTTGGATCGGGCTGCACGTTCCGCAGCACTTGCATTCACATTTGGATCGGGTGGCACGTACCGCCACACATGGATAGCACTGGATCGGGCTACACATACCGTAGCACTTGCATTTGCATAGCACTGGATCAGGCTACACGTACCGTAGCACTTGCATTTGCATAGCACTGGATCGGGCTACACGTACCGTAGCACTTGCATTTGCATAGCACTGAATCGGGCTACACGTACCATAGCTTTTGCATTGCACTGGATCGGGCTACACGTACCGTAGCACTTACATTGCGTATCACTGGATCGGGTCGTACATTCCTCGGCACTAGTATATGGGACATGGATCGGGCTGTACGTTCCTCAGCACTATGACCTATACATGTCATACGCCCCAGAGGCAATTTCAATGAGCAGAAACGTACAGATATGTTCAGATAATCAGACATATAGATGCATTCAGTCAGTCATTGTAGCTTATGAATTTCAGATTTTCTTCATGACTATAAAGATTGTACGAAGGGTACAGATATGAGCACCGATCAATTGGGTAGTTAGTACTAGGATGATAAGTAGATCAGAACCACAGTGTTGTACACAGATATAGTTAAGCATACGAGGGTATCAGGAGACATGTATTATATATGGAACGGGTTGCACGTCGTAACATATGTTCGGATAATGTTTTGGTAATAATTAACCAGAGCCTTGGTAGGGTAATTATATACGTGGAGATTGCAAAAATATGAAGAGGTATATATGTATATACGTATGGTAGATTTACATCGGTAACTCAGAAGTGCCAGGTTGATTCTTATCTTTCTTCATTACAGTACATGCTTATTATGTTACATTTTCTGCCTTACATACTCAGTACAATATTCGTACTGATGTCCTTTTGCTTGGGGACGCTGCGCTCATGCCCGCAGGTATAGACAGACGAGGCGAGGACTTTCCGCAGTATTGCCGAGTGAGAGACAGCTTTGTCACGACCCGACTAGGGGACGTGACGGGTACCCGGGGCTAACCACCGAGCACCACTCGTTCTACTACTCATCATACTCATTAAACGTTCTTTTATCAAATTCATACTTAAATCATAAGAAAATCATTTTTTTCACTTGAGAACATAGATACTTTCATATACATAAGCCTTTCGGCTATCAAAATGATTATATATATATTTATGTACACACAGTAGTAACCTCATGAGACCATATAACCCACACTGCGTATCTACGAGCCTCTACTGGAGTGCTAGACATAGGGACGGGACAGGAACCCATCGTGCCCAAAATATACATATGTACACAAAAGAATAATCAAGGCACCTCCGGAACAATGGAGTGCTCTCAAATCAGCTACTAGCTCCTACGAGTCTGGATCAAGATCACCTCCTTGTCTACCTGTGGGCATGAACACAGCATCCAAAGAAAACGGACGTCAGTACAAACATTGTACTGAGTATGAGAGGCATAAGAAATTAAAATACGTCAATGAGATAAAGGAAGCATCAATAAGGAGCAACTGTATATGACTGTCACTTATAAAAGAAATAACACATGCTGGCTTACTCATAATCATCATCATATCATGTATGCATAAATGTACAAGCTGCCCGACATATAGGTACAGTGTGATAATCATTAGCCTACGTCCAGGCCTCCCGCGTCCGGGGTATCATCTCATGCCGCCCACTAGTGGTGTCTGCCCATGCCATCTGGACATGGTGTATACGCTTCCCACCTTAGCGGTGTCTGCCCGGCCATATAGGCGCAGTGTGATAACATCATATACATATCATAGACTTATCATATTCTCATCATACTATTATCATAATGCCTGACGGGAAATTTAAGACAATTATACTCTACCGGGGTGACATAAGGTCGTGAACCCCCGATTCCATTATGGAACATTTGTAAGTATTCTGCCTCACCTTGAAGGAAATAGTATATAAGGTGAGTGTATACAATAAATTACATCATTGACTTAATGGTATTCTGCCTCACCTTAAAGGAAATAATATATAGGGTGATTGGATACAATAAATGACATCATTAACGTTATAGGAACATCATATCATGAACTCTAGAACCTTTATACTTAAGCTCATCATCATCGTTATTGAACTCATAATATATCTCTCATTTCATATGGCTACTCATGAACTTAGGCTATTAGTTTTCCGAGATATAGAGGATTGATGGAGAAGAAGGAAAAATCATACCGTCGGATTCATGCAATAGAAATAAAGGACTAGCCTCACATACCTTTTACATTTAACTAATCTATCGCTTGCTTGTTCTCCTTCGATGCCCACGTTTCTACCTTCAAGAGAAGTCGCACGAACATTAGCTAATCGATTACTTAAACGCACTTACCAAAGCTAAAGAAAATTGGGCAGCATTTCCTTTGTTTATACAAATTTTCCCATATTCTATATCAACTCCCAAACATTCACAACAACATTCACAATATAATAGACAACAATCATCATTCATCTACATTATCCGCATTTCACAATTCCTCTTCAATTTCTCCATAATTGTGGTTATAGTTCACTATTGCGTTTTCTCATATATAATACTTATTCCATGTTCTAAATGTCATTCATAACATACTTACAATCACAACATACCAATATGAATAATTCACCCCAAACTATTTCTCAACAATGACAGTATTCACTCATTCATGACCCATTTTCCTTATCTTTCTACAATCCAAGTGTCTTAGCTTTCCAATACCTTAAACAATGTGGAATGATCATAAAACTCACCTTAGATGATGGAAGAATAAGCCTTGAGTGAAGCTTCTCTTCTTGCACCAAAACCCTAGCTCACTTCCCTTGAGTTTTCTTGGTGTAGATGAATTTTTAATGGGTTTCATACACTTGATTTCGTGGTTTTGATGTAGTTGATCATGGATTTCCCTTGGATTCTTGTAGATGAAGAATGGAGAGAACTCTAGAGTGTTCTAGAGAGAAGGGGAGTGAAATGGGGAATGAAATAAAATGAACTTAGGTCCCCTATATAAATCATGAAATTTGTCCCGACCAAGATATACGGACCAACATACGGTCCGTACATTTTATACGGGCCATATGTATGGCCGTATGTTTGGTCCAGTGAAGTGTGTCATTCTGGGCTGATTATACGGCCAGACATATGGCCAGTATAAATTATACGGCCAGTATGTTGGGCCGTATAATGCCCAGTTCACCCGAACTCTTTCTCGTTGACGCATTTGATCTCCAATCCATATGGAACCTTCTTGGCACTTGTTTAACACCTCAATACCAATCTAAGGGACTTTATCACTCATCTCTAAAACATTTTTAAGCCGTCGTTAACTTGTCGCTTATAATTCTTACCCGACACATAACATATCCTTTACTTTCTTTGACAACCTTCTTCCTTTACGTCTAATGCCTTTGAATCTCTATTAGGATCATCAAATGCTATCTCTTGCTTATCGAATCATAGTATACGTCGTGCCCTTCGCTAGCCTATTCACTGTACGTTAACGGGAAATTTTCCAAGGTGTAACAAGCTTGGTTTGATAGAAGCTAATAGATAAAGAATGAGCACTAAAAGAATATAAAGGGGTTATAAAGGATATTTGGATTGGGCTGCACGTTCCGTAGCACTTGTATTCACATTTGGATCGGGTGGCACGTACCGCCACACATGTATAGCACTGGAACGGGCTACACGTGCTGTAGCACTTGCCTTTGCATAGCACTGGATCGGGCTACACGTACTGTAGCACTTGCATTTGCATAGCACTGGATCGGGCTACATGTACCGTACCACTTGCATTTGCATAGCACTAGATCGGGCTACATGTACCGTAGCACTTGCATTGCACTGGATCGGGCTACACGTACCGTAGAGCTTGCATTGCATATCACTGGATCGGGCCATACGTTCCTCGGCACTATTATATGGGACATGGATCGGGCCGTATGTTCCTCGGCACTATGACCTATACATGTCATACGCCCTCAGAGGCAATTTCAATGAGCAAACATGTACAGATATGTTCAGATAATCAGACATATAGATGCATTCAGTCAGTCAGTGTAGCTTATGAGTTTCAGATTTCCTTCATGACTATAAGGATTGTACGAAGGGTACAGATATGAGCACCGATCAGTTGGGTAGTTAGTACTAGGATGATAAGTAGATAAGAACCACAGTGTTGTACACAGATATAGTTAAGCATATGAGGGTATCAGGAGACATGTATTATATATTGAACGGGTTGCACGTCGTAACATATGTTCGGATAATGTTTTGGTAATAATTAACCAGAGCCTTCGTAGGGTAATTATATACGTGGAGATTGCAAAAATATGAAGAGGTATATATGTATATACGTATGGTAGATTTACATCGGTAACTCAGGAGTGCCAGGTTGATTCTTATGTTTCTTCATTAAAGTACATGCTTATTATGTTATATTTTTTGCCTTACATACTCAGTACAATATTCGTACTGACGTTCTTTTGTTTGGAGATGTTGTGTTCATGCCCGCAGGTATAAACAGACGAGATGAGGACTCCGCAGTAGGCTGCTTCCAGGTACCAGTTTTGATTGGTGAGCTCTACTTATTTCTGAAGTATTGCTGAGTCTGGGATTGTACATGTGTTTTTGTGTTACGGGTATATCGGGGGCCCTATCTCGACTTACATACTTCAGTCATGTTCATAGAGGCTTTGCAGACAGTTTTTTGTGTATAGCTAGTCTTGTTTTTGTCAGTTGATATGTCGGCATCGTGGGTCCATTGTACAGGTACATATGCAAGATATTAAGTTCATAGTTGTCCTCTTTGACCTTATTTTACTATTTGAGACATAGACGATGTGAGTTACAGCTTGGTTCGCTCGGTCCCGCAAGGTGCCGGTTGCCAGTCACGCCTCACCAAGGCTGGGGTATGATAGGCTCGACATCGGATTTCTAAAATCATTATATTACTTGTACGACCACGTATACTTATGTGTTCGCTTGGGAGAAACAGGGGACGGTGAAATTTTGAAAAAAATAAGATGAGGAAGTTGATCATGAAGATATACAGGCACAGTTTATGACAAAGGAATCTGATCTTGATAACATGTTTCCTTAGTTTCAGATGACAAAAGGGATGGCAAGAAAGAAGTTCTCAATCAAGATTGCGATAGTCTGAATTTGATATTGAAACAGTATGATCCACATCTTCCAAGTGGTGATATTTGAAAATGTAGGTTCAATGATGTCATGACCCAAAGAGTCGTGAGTAGCACCCACGCGAATCCCTTAGTGGGCGAACCATCTACTTAACCAACCATCTAAACGATTACCACATTACTTAGCCAGTTTTAAAACATTCAAGGATATAACATATATAAAAATCTCCAAATGTCTAGTCATGCCATAAATAAATAAAATTTGCGAAAGTCTAACTATTACAACCCTAGAATCTGAAAGTCATCGTACAAGGACTCTAAAACATTACCGTCTAAATAATGAATAGCTGTCTAAAAAAAGCATAAATGTCTGAAATGAAATGGACATCTAAAATAAGAAAGATCTACAGGCGGCCTGGCATGGATAAGAGCTCACCCTCGAATTTGTCAGGAATTGGCTTCACACTAAATATGAGGTCTTGTAGATGTCTCTGGATCAATATCTGCACTCAAAAGAATGCAGCAAGGTAGTATCAGTACAAACACTATGTACTGATAGATACTATAGGCCCATACCTAGTTCGTAACATATACAATCAACTAATCAAAGTCTAAGTCAAGTAGACCGTAACCTACCTCAAAGCCGAACTGGAACACGCAGTCACTCCATAATAGCTTTTCCCTTTCGCAAGGCTTCTGCACGTTCAAAGGCTAGAAATATAACGCTACATGAGTATTTGAATCATCTACTCCAACAATACACCAATTGGGGAAAAGAACCCAACTACAATCTACCCTTTTCATTTGGGTGAACGATCGTTAAGTGTTATTTCATCATAATATCAACCCCATAATCATATTGTATATGTTCATGGGGTTTCTAATTGTTCCAACCCTTTTACAAGTAGTTTTTATGCCAAAGTTATCATCTTTATGAAGCCCTAGGTCTCATTCAACAAGTTCCATCATTAATATACAAGTTCTTATCCTAAGAAGTGGTAATCTATAATCCTAGAGGATTAAATAGCGATAAATTCAACAATCCACTCATTATTCAAGGGTTTCATAAGTTCTAGGGCTTTAGCCCTTTCATTCACCATTAAAGGACCTTTAACTAATCATGGAATCTATCATGATGATGGGATTAACAAAGTCACGGGTTGAGACATACCTTTCAAGCATACTTTAGCCCAAGCCTTAGAATTTCGCCATAACAGTTCTTGGAAACTATTTTGGTGTTAAGTGGGGAATGGGTTAGGAATAAAGAATATAAAAGTCGAATTCTGCCTCCCGTTGACTGCTGCAGCGGTCTCGCTATAGCGAGAAACCTCCCGCTATGACGGACCTCATTAAAGTTCAGCCTCTCCACGGCGGCGACCCCCTACCCGCTACGACGGACCTGCTGCTGGGGTCCCACACCCACTGCAGCGGTCCATTTTTACAGTAGCTTGGGTTTTTGTGCCAATTTCCACCCAAAAATCCCTATAGCAATTCAAGGCCTTACAAATCCAAAAAACCATGCATAGACACATAAAATCACGCTACAGACTCACTCGCGGCCTCGAAATTCCTAACGAAGGTCTAGTTTTCTAAGTCCTCCCCCCCTCCCCCCACAATGACATAGCGGGTCATTATATCAGATACCAATTAAACAACCGTTCTTCCCCAAACGGACAAAGAGAAGGAATAAGGGGAAAGTACCTAACTCAGTGAAAAGCTGAAGATAATTCTTTCGCGTATCTGATTCTGTCTACCAAGCAGCTTCCTCAACGGGACAGTTCTTCCACTGAACCTTTACTGACGCTATTTCTTTCAACCTGACCTTGCGAATCTCTCTATCTAGGATCACAATAGGCTTTTCCTCATAGGATAGATTCTCATCCAACCAGACAGAATCCCAGCGAACGATAAATTAACCATCATCATGATATCTTTTTAACATAGGGACACGAAACACTAGATAAACGCCCGACAAACCTGGGGGGAAAAGCCAACTCATAGGCTATATCCCCCATATGATTGAGAATCTCAAACGGACCAATGAATTTAGGACTAGCTTACCTTTCTTCCCAAACCTCATCACACCCTTCATGGGTGAGACCTTCAACACGACTTGTTCTCCAACCATGAACTCGAAATCTCGGACCTTTCGATCCGCATACTCCTTCTGTCTACTCTGAGCGGCCAAGATCTTGTTTTTAATCACCTTGACTTTGTCCAGTGACTCCCTCAAAAGATTTATACCCCATGGCCTTACCTCAAAAGCATCAAACCATCCAACAGGAGACCTACATCTCCTCCCATAAAGATCCTCGAATAGGGCCATATGAATGCTAGAGTGATAACTATTGTTATATGCAAACTCATCCAATGGTAAGAACTGATCCCAATGGTCACCGAAGTCAATCACACAAGCTCAGATCATATCCTCTAGGACCTGGATAATCTGCTCAAACTGACCATTTATCTGAGGGTGGAAAGCTGAAAGCTATAAAGGTCCCATCTGGTACCCAATTCCAAATGTAAATTTTTCCAAAATCAGGATTTAAACATCGTGCCTCTATCTATATGATCGAAATAGGAACCCCATGTAGACGACTAATCTCCCGAATATAAATCTGGGCCAACTTCTGGGCGAATGGGTAATCTGAACTAGTATGAAATGGGCAGACTTGGCCAATCTATCAACAATGACCCAAATCGAATCAAACATACCCAAGGTCTTCGGAAGATCAACCACAAAGTCCATCACTATCCTTTCCCACTTCCACTCTAGAATGGGCATTCTCTGAAGTGTACCCCAAGGTCTCTGGTGCTTGTACTTCACCTGCTAGCAATTCAAACACTGTACATTGAACTCAATATCACGTTTCATCCTAGCCCACCAGTAGTGCTGCCTCAAGTCACAGTACATCTTGGTAGTACCAGGATGAATGGAATATCTAGAACTGTGAGCCTCTGCTAAAATGGTCTTAATCAAATCATTGACACGGGGAACACAAACACGCCCCTTGATTCTCAAAAAACACCTTGATCATCAATCACGGCCTCCCTGACCTCACCACGCAAAATTTTATTGCGAATCTTGCTCAAACTCTCATCCTCAAACTGTTTGGCCTTAATCTGCTCTAGAAATGATGATCTCGCCTCAATACAAGCCAACACTCTGCCCGATCCAGACACATCAAGCCTCATGAAATTGTTAGCCATAGTTTGGACCTCCCTGGCCAACGGACCATCTGACACAATCAAATGAGCCAAACTCCCCATACTAGCTAATTTCCTACTCAAGGCATCTGCCTTGCCAGGATAATACAGGATAGTAATATCGTAATCCTTAAGCAACTTCATCCATCTCTGCTGCCTAGATTTAGATCCCTCTGCATCAACACATACCGAAGACTGCGATGATCAGTAAATACCTCGCAACGGGCACCATAGAGGTAGTGCCTCCAAATATTCAACGCGAATACCATCACTGCAAATTCGAAATCATGAGTAGGATAGTTCTTCTTATGAATCTCCAGCTGTCTGGAAGCATAAGCAATCACCTTCTTTTCCTGCATCAAAACAGCACCCAAACCAGAATGAGAAGCGTCACAATAAACCACAAAGTCCTTACCCTCCACGGGCAAAGATAGAATAGGAGCTATAGTCAATAAAGTTTTGAGATTTTGGAAGCTCTCCTCACATTCGTCGGATCACTGGAAAGGTACCTCTTTCTGAGTCAAATGGGTCAAATGTGAAGCAATAGAGGCGAACCCCTTCATGAACCGATGGTAGTAACTAGCCAACCCCATGAAACTGCGGATCTCCATCACCGACTTTGGCCTGGCCCAATCCCTCACTACTTTAATTTTCTTCGGATCCACCATAATCTCTTTATTCGAAGCCACATGCCCCAAGAAGGACAAAGATGCAAGCCAAAACTCACACTTAAAGAACTTAGCATACAGTTCCCTGTCTCTCATCAACCTAAGAACAACCCTCAAGTGTTTTTCATGATCTTCCCAACTCTTGGAATAAACCAGGATGTTGTCAATTAAAAATGTCATTCATCAAATCCATAAAAGCAGCTGGGGCATTAGTACGCCCGAAAGACATAACCAAAAACTTATAATGCCCATACCTGGTCCGAAAAGTATTCTTAGGAATATCCTCTGCCCAAATTTTCAACTGATGATACCTCGACCTCAAGTCAAATTTTGAAAACACAGAAGCCCCTTGTAGCTGGTCAAACAAATCATCAATACGAGGGATGGGCTATTTATTTTGGATGGTGACTTTATTTAACTTGCGATAATCAATGCACATCCACATAGTCCCATCTTTCTTCTTCCCAAACAGAACAGGAGCGCCTCACGGGGAGACACTTAGAAAAATGAAACCCTTACTAAGAAGGTCCTGAAGTTGTTCTTTTAATTCCCTCAACTCTGCTAGTGCCATCCAATATAGAGGAATAGAAATAGAGCGGGCCCTGGCTCTAAGTCAATGTCATGGTCCGATGGCATGCCTGGCAAGTCCAAGGGAAATACCTCAGCAAACTCACGTACCACAGGAACTGACTCGAGAGATGGACCTTTAACATTGGTAACACGAATATGTGCCAAATAAGCCAAACACCCCCTGTCCACTAGCTTCTTTGTATGAATAAAGGAAATTATTTTCTTTGGGGAGGGATTATGGTTACCCTTCCACTCAAGTCTAGGCATGACAGTCTAGAATTGCATGATAAGGAGCTAGCCAACTCATACCCAAGATGACTTCAAAATCTACCATGTCTAATATTACTAAGTCAACCCAGGTGCCATACCCCATAAGTGTGACAGTACAAGATCGAAAAACTCTATCTACAGCCACATAATCTCCAATTGGAGTAGATGCATATATAAGGACATCAAGTAAATAACAGACCATATCAAGACTCATAAAAAAAAATATGTAGACGCGTTATGTAGAACCCGGTCAAACAATACAGAAGCCATCCGGTAACAGACTGAGATATTACCTGTAATAACGATATATGAGCCCTCAGCCACTGTCCTGCCAAGAAAGGCATAACAATGAACTCGTCCGCCAGTAGCCTACGAACCATTGTGATCAACCTGCCCTGTCTAAGCTCCACCCCAGCTGGGCTGTTGACCACCCCTACTAGATTGAAACCCGTCTCTGTTAGGCTGGGTACCACCTTTACCAGTTGTGTGACCGCCACGCCCAGACTGAGCACGATTCCCACTATAAGATCCTCTCCCTCTACCTGATGCTGGGGCTCGGGAAGCCTGAAACTGAGAACCCTGGCCACCTTGTCTAAGTCTGGGATAATTTCTCTTGAAATGCCCCATACCACCACACTTAAAACACCTGCGGTATAGCGTCAGACGCTGAATAGAAACGAACGAAGCCGAATAACCACCATGACCTGGAGCTCTAACTTACAAACCCCCTGGCTGATTGGAATAGTATTGACTAGCCCCTGATGGGCCTTCAGCCGAAATCGGCATTGCTGACTGAACAGGGCGTCTACAATAAAATTGGAACTCAGGCCCTTAGAGAAAGAGCCACCATAACCACCACCCTTTCGGGCTTTCTTCTTCGCGTGCTTATGATAAACCTCCTACCGAACTCCCTCGACAGTCCTAACACGATCCACCACTTCCTGAAAGGAAGCACCTGTAGCTGCAATCTGAAGAGCTGTGTTTGTAGCGGGTCGATATTTTTTCCGATTCGTATTTGTACTTGCCTCATTTAAAAGGAAAGTGTCCCCGGGAAGTATGTTTGTCAATCATACTGGGAAAAAGAATAAATATACCTCTACGTGATGGTGCTCTAAATGGACTTAATTTTAGAGTCGCCATTTAATATTTAGGAAATTAGAAAAATCAGTTGAAAAGGGTTCATTTAAAACGATTAAATTTTAAAAGAATCCTAATCTAACCAAAGTATTGGTAAGGGTTCTGGTGATCTCCCGGGTAAGGTGTTAGGCACCCCGGTATTAAGGAACCGTAAAATACGGTTGACCTACGGGTTCTAATAGTATGTCTTTATAGATATGAATTGTTTATAGTGAAAAATTGTTTCTGCTTATATTTCCACAACAAAGAATTTAGTCATTCATGCGAGATATATCATGCTTCAAGAAATGAAAGTGGTAAAACTTTGCCCAAAATTGGGCGTTTGAGTGTCAGACTAGAACACTTAGGCTAATACTCGAAGACTCTTAACCTAAGTAGGACTCTACGTAAGTCCACCCAAAATAGTTTTCAAAAAAATATTTTTTAAAGTATAGAAAATAGTTTTTACTATTATAGTCTGTATATTAATCGTATTCTACATATATAGTCCATTTTATTCTATTTTTTTTAAGCTTTAGCCAAGTTTTTTTTTTTTTTAGTCTAAGTCTAAATAGTCACGATTAGTCTCACAAGTTCTGAACATCAGTCCAAATCAGTCCATATGTCATAAGTCCAAAGGTTTCATAAATGTTCAAATCAGTCCTTAATTTCACAAAAATCGGTAGTTTTATTCCTTTTATCCAAATCAGTCCCAAGTTTACATTAATGCCTCAAAATTAGTCTTAAATTTTGTAGCAAATTCATTTTTTTGGCTACTTTAAAATACGTGATGATTTTATAAGGCTCCAATTCAGATAATAATTACGCAAATAATAATTTAAAGTACATAATTAGTATAGATAGAGAGTTTGGGCCGACTAAGCCCAAAAGGAAGGTATTTATGCAATCGGGTTCGCCTTAAATCCAACGTATGCTCCATTTAGCTCCAAGAGAAAGGTTGACTCGATCTAGATACGTTAGTGGGTTCGTTGGGACCCACCAACCGGATGGGATGGACAAAGATACAAATGAGTATACATGATATTAGCATACATTCGTGAATTAAACTAAGTACAAAATTAAGACTACAATAATTATTACAAAAGGCAAAAAATGAATTACAATTTATTGGGCCTAGCCCACTTCACAATCCATGACGGCATATAACCAAAATGGCCCAGATATGGAATAAGCTCAAAATAATAGTAATAATAAGCCAAGTATGGTAGCACAGGTGACAGGCCCGAATAACAAGCCCAGATCCTTCTTTTCTTGAAAATTTTCTAAGTGTCGAGGAGTGGTATACATGATATACCACTGGAATACTATTCCATTTTTCCCAAAATTTTCTAAGTGCTACGATATGCCTGATATACTACCAATATACCTACCAGAACAAAGAGCAAAACCCCATGAAGGGCATACCCTTTATCCACCTAATGGAAAGGTAAGTCAACATTTTGTATACCTTCAATATACCCAGTATACATACTTATTCTAAATTGGTACGCACTTTAAGAAGAACCAACACTGTATCATAAATCCCTCAACATCTCTTTTTGTTTTTAGCTAATCTTAAATTTCTAATTGGTTTTAACAGAAATCAATGATCCAACAACACTTAGAGGGACTAATGCAGCCTACTTAATCTCAAATCAAGAGCCTTATTACTAATCACATAAACAATCAAGGTCTCAGAGGGATCCAAACAATGCAAGGATAGGTAATGCAAGGCACCAAAAGTATCAAAATGATTCATAAACAGCAACAACACAGTCAAGAGAGTATGGCAAACTTCAGGACAACCAAGTAAGTAACAACAATGATGGAAGGAAGAGGAACAGAGGGGTACAGAACTAAACAGTGAGAGAGAGAAGAAACAAGGCCAAAGCCATAATCAAGACACTCATAGTCTTAGTTTCCATTTTTTAAAGGAGAAGGAAAAAATAGGCATTAGCTAAGGGGAATGGGCAGTGAACAAGTGATCAAACACCATAAGATGAAAGGATACACAAAAAAACTACCAAACATACCAACACGTTTCTATTTCCAATTCTTAAGGAATCAGTAATCCATAGAGGGGCAAAACTAGGGTCCAGTGACTTAGAAAGCCATACCAACCCAGTGATGAACCAATTCAAATGTCAGAGATCATCTTTTCAAGAATGTTTGTTATCAGTCAAAGGTATTTGCCAGTCTATGATCATTTTAACTTAGTTTCAATCCCAATAAGTCCAAAGACAACAAGATAGGCAAGTACAGGTTAATTAAAGCATTAGCAGGGCTTCAAAATAGTTCACACTTAGTCCATTTTTGTCACGACCCAAACCGATGGGCCATGACTAGTGCCCGAGCTGGACACTCGCATACGAACCTGCTAGATATAATCAGACTGAAACTAAGGACAATATGAAAATTTGTAAAAGCATGCTGTAAACTCATAATGCCATATACTAGAATAAACCTGTCTCCTGAGGAGTCACAGTTAACCAAACATCACAAAATATGTAAGCCGACAAGGCTGCCACTATACGCGGGAATATCCAAAACGAA
Organism: Lycium barbarum; assembly: GCF_019175385.1. Taxonomy (NCBI): domain Eukaryota; kingdom Viridiplantae; phylum Streptophyta; class Magnoliopsida; order Solanales; family Solanaceae; genus Lycium; species Lycium barbarum. Next base: position 8,100,434 of record NC_083348.1, on the reverse strand, counting down.
CTACATCTGTATAGCTGACCAAGCCATATATACACAACCCACATGTGTCTACAGACCTCTAAGGGTATAACAAAGTCTGTGTCAAAGGGATCTGTACCAAATTGACTCAAGCTCAGGAACAATAGAGCTCTCTAAGCAGCTGAGCAGAAGTCCTAAGCCGGAGGATCACCAAACTGAGAATCTGTACCTGCGGGCATAAACCCAGCCCCCGAAGAAAGGGGGTCAGTACGAAAAATGTACTGAATATGTAAAGCGTGAAGTACAGCAATGAAGATCATGACTGAGTGGAAAGATGACAGGAAAATAAGTATGATAATCCCGGAATACCAAAGCATCTGCACCTTATGTTGAGAGTCATGCATATATATAATATACCGTACCCGGCCCATTATGGGACTTGGTGAATCAAGTCATATACATATATACCGTACCCGGCCCATTATGGGACTCGGTGAAAGATAATATACCGTACCCGGCCCATTATAGGACTCGGTGAAATATAATACGTACCCGGCCCTCTAGTGAGGGACTCGGTGAAATATGATACGTACCCGGCCCTCTAGTGAGGGACTCGGTGAGATATAATACGTACCCGGCCTCTAGTAAGGGACTCGGTGAAACATAATACGTACCCGGCCCTCTAGTGAGGGACTCGGTGAAATATAATACGTACCCGGCCCTCTATTGAGGGACTCGGTGAAATATAATACGTACCCGGCCCTCTAGTGAGGGACTCGGTGAAATATAATACGTACCCGGCCCTCTAGTGAGGGACTTAGTGAACAATGCAATGAAACTGTGCACGAGTAATATGACCAATCATGTATAAAATGAACCATCATTTGGGACTCAAGAGAATAATTAGAATGAATCAACACTTGAGAATCAAAGACAACTGTCATGTCAAGTACCACTAAGAACTAGAGTTCATTAAAGGCATGTATGTTGGTCGTTTGCTCATTTTATGTAATTCATGCAAAAAAGAAAGAAGGGATAGCTTCACATACCTTGAAGCTTATCTATTCGTCCAACTTATACTTCTCGAACTCGCAAATCTACAGTCAAGGAAATTCATACTATTGTTAGGCTCGTTATCAAATGCTTATCTTCAGCCTTTAAATTAACTCTTTCTAGAATCTGCCGAAATTTTGGCAGCATCTCCTCTGTTTATATCCCTAGCCTGAAATCACAATATCAACAACTAACAAAAACAACCACAATACTATCATCAACAACGTTACCATCAATGTCCAAATACTCCATAAGACATCCCATATGCTGCTTGTCTGATTTTCCAACCAACTACTTCATTATACTACCATTTAATCGTTCTATTTCCGTAAATAAACCTAGAGCAATATCAATAGGGAGAGATTCATACCTTTTCTTACCAAAACAGCAATATCTTTCGGTGTTCGCCTAGAATCCAAACCCAAATCCACCGCCAAACGATACCGCAATCACCACTGCGCGCTATCCGTACCTAAACTAATAGTCCGCCGCTTGCAAATCGGTCAATTCTTGATATTCTCATACCCTCAACTGTTTTTCTGAGTTTGTGGGAAAAAATATAGTGAAAAAAAGGTTTTACCCTTTATATATGGGGTCAAATTCGGGTCGTGGTACTGTAGCAGTACTGTAGCAAGTCGATATTGTAGCAGTTACTGTAGCACGCCTTTCTGATCTATCAGCCGAACTTGTAACGCCCATCATTCTATACTCTGATGTCCGATCGACGAGTGGTTTGTTGCGTTGGAAACTAGATTCGACAAACTTCATTTTAGGCTTTTGAAAGACCTTAAAACACTTCATAGGCTAAGAGATATTCTTCCCTCAACTTTGACCAAAATTTTCACATGAAACTTTACCCATCCTTTCTCCAAAATCGTACTACTCCATTTCTTCCACTCATTTCCTTACAAAACCTTCCGGTATACCTTATATAAATCCTTCACTCATTAAATATACTTAATAATGATTGCTCCTTATATTCCAAAGTGGGTTTACTTAATCATAACTTAACGTGCTTATGTTTCGAATTTGATAAGTGCTCCTTCGAAGCTACGGGGTGTAACAATTTTGCAGAATTTCCATAGAAAATACACACGTAGCTAGTAGGGGCTTCAAACAGCATATATAGGGGGGCATGACACTGTCCTAGGTCCAATTCAATATGTTAGGTATAGCTTCACTTCAAATGAGGCAGAACCATATTCAGGTTTCACAAATGGGTACCAAAACGAAGAATGTAGACATCATACTTACCTTTTCAAGTTGGTCTTAAGCCTCTTTTCTGGGTATTCTACTTAGTCTAAGTGAGTTAGGTGCACAAATGAATCTTTAACGGTAAGGTACATCAAGCACAAATGACACATAAAATAATATTCAAATCAACAAGTAAACAGTAAAGGAAGTGACAAATCTCAAAATAAGGATTACAACCAATTCTTCCAAGGACAGTTTGACCTTATTCTTTAGACTTTTCTACTGATTTTAATGACATATGTGAAGCAGGTGACTTCAACCACACTATAGCCTTATACTAGTATAAAAAACATAAGTTACACGTAGCAAGTTTCATGGACAACAAGTGAGTGAGACACAGGGAAATCTTAGAAATTTAGAGGTGGAATCTAAGCAAACCACTTATAGACCTATCTCCAGTTTTGTTGTTTCAAATTTTACAAAAAAGCCATGTTTCTAATAAACTTCTCACCTTTATTCTTTTTGCAGTTCTCAGGAATGAAGCCAACAAACACACACAAAATCCAGGACACTTAGAGTCTTCTAGGATCAAAATTTGATTGCAAATCTTACAACTTTCCTATTTTTTACCAACTCTCCATCTAGACTGTATCAAATATATCAAACAAGTTTAGGAAAGATCACTCTTATCTTCATATGCCTAGAAAAGTTCAGAAATAACAAGGCCACACAAGTAGGCAAACAAACAAGTGACTAGCCTAGCCTCAATCAAAGCAAATGATGTTACATGATTTTTTTTTTTCAAAAACGTTCATCTTTAGATCATTCTTAAACTAACTAAATGGCAATGAATCATTTTTAGTCTCATTTATGCCATGACAAAGTGTCACAGAATCAAGTAGCAAGTCTAAAGTTGTGTCTTCTAAACCAATGTTAATGTAAGTAAGGTTAGGGTCTTATCACCTGTTTGTTGCTACTTTTCGAGCCTCAAAGCTTCTGATGTTAGCCCATTTTTAAGTTGCCAAGGTCAAAAAATAGTCATTTAAAATCATTTTAGTACATATCTAGTCTCATAAGCATCAACAAGATCCCTAAATGAAGATCTATGCTAAGGCTCATTCAGAATTTTCACACTGAAATCCAGACAAGGAGTAGGAGTTACTCAAGAGTCTTATTTGCTTGCAAGAAGTGACTTAAGACAAAATTAAACAAATTCACAATAATCAGGGAAGATATGAGTCTATCTTAGGTGTAAATATGGATCAGTTAAGGTCACAGTAAGTCACAGACAATAGGGAGTTCACATGGAAACACTTACAAGTTCAGAGAAAACTAAGCTATGGTCATAAAAGATCATGATTCTATCCTAGGTCAAAAAACATCACACTTACGCTAAACAACACAAGAAAGAGTAAAAAATAAACATGTGCATATATGGGTTTGAAATTACAAACAACTACCAAGGCAAGTATAAGCAAGCAAGCACCCTATTTGTCTTTCAAAAGCAAATTCTGTTCTGTGTTTTAGCATGATAGTAAGCTCAACAAGGTTTAAATCTTAACCAACCTATAGCACAGTTTCAGAAAATAAATCTTAATCAAAGATCAAGTCTCCAAGAATCAAGCACACAGAGGGAAAGAACAAGAAACTGAACTACTTCTAGGTTCCATTTTTTACTTTCTAGGTTTAGTTTAAACCCTTTTTATACTTCAACTTATTCAACAAAAAAAATAGATGAAGTCTGCCGATTTAACACTTCAAATTCTAAACCAAGACATAAATAGTTTTCATGATAATCTAGATGAATGACTAGTAAAAAAAAAAAAAGACAAGTTATTACAAGATTGTGACTTATACACAATAGTTTAGGAAAATACCCCCCTTCTTTCCTTTTTAAGTAGTTTCTAGGCAAAATATTGGCAACACACACAGGTTTAGGAGTAATCTTTAAGACTTCTAAAAGATTCAACTAACAAGGAGGTTTCAGAACCTTAAGTTACCCTTTCAAAAGATGTTAGACTATTAAGAGTGATTCAGGACCAACAAATGATGGAAAGGGATCAAATTTATCCTCTAAAACTTAAACTTAACAGATTTAAAAAAAAAAATCAAGCTCTTTTATAATGAAGCCAACCTAAAGCCACATTTGGGACCAAAACCCATGTCAAACAAGCAAACTAATAGACAAAATCAATCCATGATTAACAGACAGGATCATCTTCACAACATAATGAAAAGAAATCAACAAGAACGAGAATAAATACCTAAATTTCTAATGAAACAGTACCACATAGCAATAGCTGGAACCTCAAACAACTTAATACAACAGGACTGAACTCCAAACACAATCCTTTATATCCCATCTTTAAGTTCCAAAATTCCAGAAGGAAAACAAACAAATAAAACCTCAAACATGATTCAAAAACAAACTCAATCACATTATAGCAATTTAAACATCATCAACACTTTATTATCAACTAAACTAAGGCATAAATATATTCAAATCAGTGAAATAAAGTCTCAAAGCACATATTTAAACAACATGCAGTTATTTAAACTAATATGAAAACTGAAATTGAATAAAAGAGTAGTATAGGGATATTACCTCTTTCAAAGGAAACCCAAAGATCAAATGGAGAGATTGAATCAATGTTCTTCAACAACAATCACTCAAAAACCTTTTGCAAAGCCTTTTTCTTCTGGATTTTTAGAATATATCATATAGTATTTTCGGGTAATATCTTCTATATTATAGTAGTATATTATAGTGTCTGTATAAACTTGGTAGTATAGGTATATAAGTAGTAGAGTTTTAGGCAAATTATGATAAAGAAATTCAAAACCCTAGCAGGCGAGTAGTATGAGTTTTCCCCAAAAAAGAATCCCCCCTCAAAATATCACACCCTCTTTTTATTTATCATATGCAAAATCAATTTAGGGATAAAAATGGAAGATTCTCGACTTCCCTAACTGAATTTCCCCAAAATTCCCAACCTCGTCACACAAAATCCAATTCAAACGAGTAATGAAAAAACAAATAGAGCACATCGTACTAAAATCCCTAATTTTTTGCTAATTGTACAAGGAATAACAAAACAAAATCAAATTGTACATACCAGATGGCGAATCGTATGCCAGCGCACACAAAACAACAAAATCATACCAACAACAATCAAATAGGACCATTAAAATCTCATCCAAGCCGTACATGTAGCCAACACAATACGAAGAGAGGGTTCACAGCCTTCGAGCAATTCACCACACACCCCCTTTTGGGGTGGTGTCGTAGCACAAGATGTTTAAAGCCTTAATGGCTCGCCCATGGCATCCCATACCACAAAAAGGGGTGGGAAAATACTCGAGTTAGGCTAAAAAAGGGTGGAAACCCGGTGGAGGGGTGGTGGCCAGTGGCGAAAATTCTAGCGCCGCCATCGGGTTCTCTCAAAGAGAGAGAAAGGGATCGTTTAGGGCAAACAAAAATGACACGTAAAAAGAAGAGAAATAAATGTGTGTGTGTGTGGAGGTGGAGGGGGGGGGGGGTAAGTATATTATTTACTCCCTCCCATTTATAAAATATAACACATAGTTTAAGTTAATTAGCTTAAAACGTCCTCGTAAAATAATATTTTGACGAAATAAAAATTATATTACATCGTTTTATGATATGAGCTTCAAAACGAGTCCAATATTGATATACTGCGAAGAATATTTAAAAATATGAAATATGCTATCAAAATGGGTTGTAATTCATATGTCGTCTTGATTAACAATTTTCCCGAGTTAAATGGAACGGGATATGTATTTCCTTTTTTGAATTATATTTATAAAAGTAAATAACTCATAATTTTTTTGTAATTTTCAATTTTTACAGAATAAGAATTAAATGTCAAATTTTGCAATTTTCTAGGGATTTTAAAATTTTAATTTTTGAGGGTGCATCCTTGCTCTGTCTTTGACTCGGGACTTTTGAAAATTGAAATACAAGTCTTATGAGGTTAAAATTAGGTGTCAACAATTGCCCCTTCGGAGTTCGAGGATGGTAAGGCCATCCTTGAGCTATGAATTTGACAAAACTAATTTTTACCGAATAATACAAATTACATCCCTTATTGCACAAAATTTCGAAAGTATGGTCGGACCCTGGTTTCTGGGCTTCCTACATATATCAGGTTACATGAGAATTCAGGCCGTTTGTAGTTCTGACTCTATGAAGACTATGAAAATAAAGAGTTTTCTTTAAACTACCTCGAGGTGTCTCGAGCTAATTATAGGAATGTGGCAGAGCCTCGAATTTTCAGTAGCCTACATATCCCTAGCTTTGGGAATCAGGCCAATTGTAGTTCGACTCGATAGCTTGAAAAGGAATATCCCTTTATGTGGGAATCCCTTAGACTATTTTAGGTGGAAAAATCGACCGGAAGCGGTTTTCAAAAAGATTATGAATGCAGTTGCTTAAGGTGATGTTTCAATCTCGTTGTAGAAAGCTTGACTCTCGTACACGATTTATGATCGGTTGCCCAAGAAGAGTTCCACGTTTGCTCTGCATGTCTTGCATTTGGCTCTCCTGCTCCTATCTCGGTAGCTTTTAGCCATCTCCAAATGTTGAGTCATGCGTGTTAGTTTTTTTGAAAATTTTGATTATAATGTAGTCATACCCGAGTGACATTTTTCCATTTTGTTGATATTGAAGTCATCCTCCTTTATTATGTCTGCCTTTTGGAAAATGCTTGTCCGTCTTCTTTATTTTCTCCTGTAAGTGTGTGTTTTCCGTGTATTTTTGAAAAAATGATCTACTCTGGATAATAATCACGATACTTTGACCAGCTCTTTTTTGTCATTTTCAGATGTTTTCATTGTTCAATGATAAACTTCTGTTGGGATCTGGGTCGGGTTGGACCGCGTTTTCACGAAACCTACACACCCCAGTCCGGTTTTCGTTTTCGTAAGCAAGATGCTACTAATGAAAACCATATTTTCAAGTACGGGGTCATTTTTTTTCTTATGACATCTGCTACCCCTGAAAATTTGGACTCACATCATTTTCACATATTGCGGTGACTGTTGCAAATCTGGTGTCGTTTGCATCGTTATCTTCATACCAAGTCTGCGGTATACCAGTTCTGGACTACATCACTTATAGTCAAAAATACCCAACTGTAGACTGCATATCAAAGTGAAGTATCATATTCCTTTCATGATGACTACTAACCTGTGTGTCCGGAATTATAACATTTAGTCAGAATATTCAAGTTAACTATTGCATACTCAAGTGCGGAGCCTTTTCTCATGACTACCACTATCCCTGAACTAGGATTACGTTAAACTTGAAATAAACTGCAGTAGCGACCGCAAATCTTGATGTAGGAATCACATTCATATTTCAACTATTATGGACATCAACTTCGGAATTATACAACCTATATTTGGCTATATATATGGATGACGACTCAGCCCCTTCGGTACATAGTCGTTTAATCTATATCGTCACCTTGAGGAATGAAGCTTGCCTCAGTGGCAAGACTGACACCTTCCTTTTTTGACTCCGGGGAAGAATACCCGCCCGTCGACAGGGTTCACATCTTCCAAAAGGACTAAACTCGATTGTGAATATGACATTTCAATATCGATATCAACGCGTCGTCTTCAAATTGTAGATTTTTAAGACGTCTAATCAGTCAATGTATCAAGGCAAGTCATGCGACGTCTAGGCGGGAGTCTCAATACCTTAACACAATACTGTTTAGTGGAGACCAGGTTTTCGGTACCGTGATTATATCTTTCAGTAGTCTTAAAATTTTCTTTTGTAAAAATCTTTGTGCTCTGCAAAGCGAACAAACTTATCAGTGTAAAGCCAACTTTACTTGAGGAAGATTTTGTTACCCTTTCGTGTGCTATTCTTTGCCGCATTCCTCGAAATTTCTTCTTCACTTGGCTTGTTGTCGATATCCTGTTTTAAACTTTTTTGCAAACCAGTTAGTGTAAAAGCATCCACGCATGTTTTTTCCTACATCTGCAGAAAAATTCGTCAGTTTCCTATATGGTCGACTGCTCTCCCTGCGCATGGACTTCTTCTGTTCACACTTTGGCAAGAAAGAATGCTCAATTTCCTTAAACAATTTTTTTTTTAACAAAGTTGATTTTTTTTTTGGCGATGATGTTGGAAAACACATATGTATATATTGGTATTTTTTCGAAAATGATATATTTTGTATCCAGCCTTTAATGTCATGTCATTAGTTACTCAAACAAGATCTTCCGTCTCTTCTTCTTCTTCTTCTTCTTTATCTCGACTTGTGAAATTTTCGAATCCTTTTCAAAAAATTTCCCCAGTTTGTATACATCTTTGTACCAACTCGAATTTCGCTACATCGAAGGATTTTTTGAGACCCTCTCAAAAATTCTGCCCCAGTGTAAGTGTGTACTTGTCGATTCTGAATTTTACTGTGCTTGTTGAGATTCTTCTCAAAAATTCTGCCCCAGTTTCCTTGTGGGGGTACTTTTATCTCTCTCTTGCTAAAGCATTTCTGAGGCCTCCTAAGGTTCATTAGGAATCTTGTTTGGAATGACCGAGCTCGAGAGAGCGCCTACGTATCCCATTTCGGGAATCAGGTCGAAACATAGTTCAGGATAAACATACTGGAATTTTTCTGGTGAGACCGAACTCAAAAGAGCGCCTACGTATCCCAAAATGGGAATCAGTTCATAACGTAGTTCAAAACACATAATTTTGGATTTTTGGGTTAAAGCAACTAAGATTGGAAAAGCGCCCGAGATTAAAAAAGTGCCTACGTATTTGCTTATAAGTATAGGGAATCAGGTCCTCGCGTAGTTCATACATAATTTGGATTTGGTTTTTTCTAAGAAAAAATGCAAAATATAAGCAGAGGAAATGTAATTAAAGTAACATAAAATATAAAAACTCTAGATCTTCATAGTCATCTTCTTCTTCACACGTAGTGTCTCTTGATGGCATCTGAATTGATTGCCTTTGGCCACTCTTGACCATCCATCTTAGCAAGTACCACGGCTCCTCCTGATAGTACTTTTCGCACCATGTAGGGCCCTTGCCAGTTTGGTGCAAACTTTCCTTTGTATTCCTCTTGGTTTTGGAATATTCGTTTGAGCACTACTTGCCCAATTTGAAACACCCTGGTTCTTACATGCTTGTTGAAAGCTCACGCCATTCTTTGTTTGTATAGTTGTCCATGGCAAATAGTAATCATCCTCTTTTTATCTATCAGAGCCAATTGCTCATACCTCTTGCGGATCTATTCTGCATCGTCCAACTCAGCTTCTTGTATGATTCGAAGTGAAGGGATTTCGACTTCGGCTAGTATTACTGCTTCAGTGCCATACACCAACAGGTATGGAGTGGCCTCAGTTGAAGTCCTGGCAGTAGTGCGATATCCCAGTAATTCATAAGGCAGTTGTTCATGCCAGTCTTTGTAGTTATCAATTATCTTTTTGAGGATCTTCTTGATGTTTTTGTTGGCGGCTTCCACAGCCCTGTTCATTTGCGGCTGGTATGCGGTCGAATTTCAGTGAGTGATTTGAAATTGCACACACATTTCTTTCATCAAGTGGTTGTTCAGATTAGCCCCATTGTCTGTTATGATTGATTCCGGGATACCAAATCGGCATATGATGTTGTTGCGTACAAATTCTGCGACTACTTTCTTTGTTACTGATGCATAAGATGCTGCTTCAAACCACTTAGTGAAGTAGTCTATGGCGACCAAGATGAAACTGTGTTTGTTTGACGCAGCTGGCTCAATTGTTCCTAAGACATCCATGCCCCAAGCAGAATGTGACGTCATAGCATTCAGTTCTGTCGGAGGGACCTTTATCAAATCTTCATGAATTTGACACTTATGGCATTTTTGGACAAATTTGCTACAATCGTTCGCCATGGTCATCCAGTAATAACCTATTTTTAAGATTTTCTTCGCTAGCACGAACCCATTCATGTGAGGCCCGCAGGTTCCAGCATGCACGTCTTCAATCAATCTTGTAGCTTCGACAGAGTCAACGTATCTAAGCAATCCCAAATCTGGGGTTTTTTTGTACGGGACATTCTTGTCGAGGAAGAAACCATTCACCACCTTCCTGATAGTCTTCTTCTGATTTAAAGTGATTCCTTAAGGACATTCTCCTTTCTCTAAGTACACTTTAATGTCAATGTACCAAGGTTCTCCATCAGTCTCTGTCTCTATAAAAGCACAGTGATCAAGTCGATCTCTGATTTTGACTTTGACAGGATCAATGTATCTACCGTCAGGATGCTGAATCATGGATGCTATTTTTGCCAATGCATCAGCAATCTTGTTCTGGGTTCTTGGTATGTGTTTGAACTTGGCCTGTTGGAAATGATCTGCTAATCTTTGCACAAGTACAACAAATGGTATGATTTTCTTTTTTTTGGTGGCCCACTCTCCTCGAACTTGATGAATTAATAGGTCCGAGTTGCCAATTACTTGAGGATTTTGCATATCTATGTCAAGGGCTAAATGTATACCCAAGATACATGTTTCATATTCAGCCATGTTGTTGGTGCAATTGAAGCTCAACTTGGCGTCCACTGGATAATATTGTCATGATTCTAAAAGCAAAACGGCTCCGATTCCTGATCCTTTAAAATTGACTGCTCCATTAAAGTATACTCTCCAGCCTAATTCATCTTCATTTTCTTCGCCCTCAATTGTCATTATTTCTTCGTCTGGGAAGTAAGTCCACAAAGGTCCGAGATTGTTATCTACCGGGCTTTCTACCAATAGATCTGCCAATGCTTGCCCCTTAACTGCTTTCTGTACGACATACTGAATGTCAAACTCGCTTAATAGCATTTTTCATTTGGCCAACTTCCCTATCAGCATAGGCTAGCGAAAGATATACCTTAGGGGGTCCATTCTTGAGATCAGATGAGTTGTGTATGCAGCCATATAATGTCTTAATTTCTGAGACACCCAGGTTAGAGCGTAACACGTCTTTTCTAGCAAGGAATATCTGGATTCACATGGTGTGAACTTCTTACTGATGCAATAGATAGCTCTCTCTTTCTTGCATGTTTTGTCATTTTGTGCTAACATGCACCCAAAAGCATTTTTTGATACTGACATATACAACAGCAAAGGACTTCCCGATATTGGCGGGACCAAAATGGGTGGATTTGACAGGTATATTTTAATTGTGTCAAAGGCTTCTGACAGTCCTCCATCTATTTAGTTAGAGCATCTTTCTTGAGGAGTTTGAGAATTGGTTCTATGATTACTGTGAACTGAGCGATGAAGCGTCAAATGTAATTCAACCTTCCTAAGAAACTCATGACCTCTTTCTTTGTTCTTGGCGGTGAGAGTTCTTGGATTGCTTTGATCATTGTGGGATCCAACTTAATACCACGACGATTGACTATGAATCTTAGTAATTTTCCAGCAGGGCCTCTAAATGCGCATTTTGCATGATTCAACTTCAAATCATACTGAACAACCTCATGAGCAAAGCTTCGTTCCCACCATTTTCGATCAACTGCTTGCAATGGGCTCTTAAGTGGGCTCTGAGATTTCCCGACCCATTGAAATGGTCAAATTTGGGAATTTTGAAGCCTCCTGGAGACCCAGGTCAGGATGTATGCACAAATCAGAGTATCTTAGCCCCTCTTTCTTTTTAGAGCCATGTTCTAGTTCAGCAATTTTCTTCCACATCTCCTTCTCGATCTTGTCTATTCTTGCCTCAAAGAATATTTCCATGTTCTCCAATTCTGGCGAAGAGTCAATATGGGTGGCATGGTCTTGAAAAGTGACATTTGGTTGTACGGGATGGATCACAGGAGCTCCTGTTGGCCGAAGGGCTTGATAAGCATTAGTATTTGTAGCATGAGCGGGTCTTTGGTGGGAGGAATTCCCCACATGAGTGGTGTTTCGGCACAATGGAGTTTGAAAAGTAGCCCTAGTCTGGGTTTGTGGGAAATGGTCAGGAATTGGTAAGTCCAAATTTGGGAAAATAGGTGGAGGTCTTCTAGCCTCAGCATTAGTAGCATTTTCCTTTTCGGCCCTCAGGCTGGCTGCTTCTTCTCTAGCTTCAGCCAATTACCTCATCAGCAGGTTAACAGCCTTTTCCAAATTCATTCCAGCTATGTCAGTTGTTGGGGTAACCTCGCCCAAAGCAGTTCTGTTTGGTGGCGGAGTTTCAGGCATGTTTTCTTCTTGAGGGTTTAAGGACGCTGCGAGAGCTTTTGATTGGGTAACCGGTGCCAGCAAATCGACCCCTTTCTATAAGAGAAAAAAACTCAAAATCTCCCAAGTCAGCGTTAGGTCTAAGCACAAAACATAAGATATCACGCTGTTTGCTGTTTACAATACATAGATTCATATATTTTATTTCAACTCTTGACTAATTCACATTCAAAGGGTATTTTGGGCTTTTTGTGTTTTTGGGAATATTGATTTTTGATAAGTGGTCTTTATGGTTGATTTTCTCATACCCATCCTGTACTAATGGGATTTTTAATTTTTTATTGTAAAAGGAACGAGTCTTAAATAGACTGCCTAGGTATCCCACCAAAGGGAAATCAGGTCCATCCGTAGTTCAGGCATACACAGAAAAGGTTTTTTCCTGTGCTACCCGAAACATAGTTTTTTACCCTGACCAGGCCTTATGTAGGGGTGCCATGTATCCCTAACGGGACATCAGGTCGGCGTGGTTCCATTTACATAAAAAGAGAAAGGGATATTCTATCTTATTGAAAGCAATAAAGGGATACTTATGTTTTTCCTACCCAACCATACTAAGCAGGTATTTATTGTCTTCTTCATTTTCATCTTCTATCCTTGTCTTCCCGTGACAATCTAAACATGGCCTTCATTCACGAGGCGTTCTAGTTCAAGCTTGCAATCCACACATTCCTCAATGTCGTGGTTAGGGCGGCCATGATGATACACGCAACCCTCTCTCTTGGAGATCCTGGGCAACCCTGATAGGTTTATGGTACTGTTTTTATCTTCTTCATGCTACATAGTAAGGAGTGAATCCTGGCATTTGACTCCTCGAATTTAGAGAAGTCGCTCTTCCAGAACATAACCTTTGATATCTTTTCTGGATGATTCCTTCCTTGGTCATGGGTCAGGAAAGAGTTGGGCCCCATAGCTGGCTATTCTCCCTTGGTCAATCCATTGGATACGCTTCCTTTCCAATGCTCTACACTCAATAGCTGTATGGCCTGACTGACTTCTATGGTAGAGGCACTTTCTATAAATCATAGAAGGAGCACACAGCGGCAACAGATTTGGGCTTTGTACATACACTCCAAAACTTCCCAAAGTCTCCAAGAGTTCTTATTTGGAAAATTCTACTGGCGTACCCCAATTATGTGATCTTGTGCCCTTAAGAACAATTGTGCACGAAACTGGAGGTTTCTCGAGCTGAGATTCGCGCGGATCTCCATAGACTTTCCGATTGGGGATAAGTAGTTCATCATTTCCATAAGGTATGGGGTCAAGCCCTTCTTGTTGACTGAGTGGGACATAATCCCCAAGTGGCGCTTCATGTATCTTTCTCCATTTTAATCGATTGGCAGGGTGTTTCTTAGTTAGTTCTACAACATAAGCTAGGAGAGTTTCTACTTCTTTCATTTTCTCATTGGTCGCCTTAGTGGTTTGGACAGCTTTTTTCATTCTAGCAGTGGCCACGGCCATTCTATTGTCCCATAGTCGATTTTCCTCACTTGTCGCTTCCATGTTCTCATCATCACTGACTAGGTTGACGTAAGGAGAAGTCACACTCATGCTGTCTGGAGTCTCCATTTCCTATTAGAAAATCAACCTTTTAAAAATGGAGCTAAATCTGTTTTAGGGGTTATTTCCTTGGTTTTTCTTTTGGGTAGTGACCGGAATATGGACCAATCAAGAGTTTCAACAATATATATGATTTTCACACAAAGCAGTTATATCAAATAAGCATTTAGACAATACATAATTTGCTTTCCTACACCTCATTGCTCCGAGGCTACTAGCGTATGAAGCAGAATTGTGTCATATGTAAAACAAATGTATTGTTCCCAAAAAATAAAAATCCCAGTGCTTTTCATTAACAGTATTTTTCAAGTAGGATTACAAGGCTTTTAAAATAAATGCAATAATCAGAAAAAGTCCACTCCACGAACAGAAATTTGCTCTCTATCATCTCGCGGCTTCTTGGCCCTTCGAAGGGCGGTCTGAATGGCTACATGGGCTGGCATCAATGTTATCCCGATCCACTGGCTTTTCTGGTCATCAGTCAATGACATCCCCGTATCTATGGCTTCCTTAACAAAAGTGTCAAGCAATTCCAAGCTCTTCAATGAGGCATCTGCCTTGTCTGTCAAACTCTTAATTATTTCCTAGTCATATTCTGTTTTTGCTTGATGATCCATTTCTCTTCCTTCCATCCGTCGTTTCATTCTTCTAACCTGAATTGCATTCGCGGCTTCCCTATCTTCGGGAAATTTGTACAGATAAGGTCCTGGAGTAGCAGCACCAGCTAGCTCGGCCCTGAGTCACTCGTGGTAGTTTTCATCATGACTTGGATTGTTTGGATCTTCATCCAACTTATCTTCCTTTATCACATTCTTCCAATCTTTCTGAGCATCTTTTATACCTTCGATACGACCTTCTTCATAATCTCGTACAAACTCTCCCATGTTACCCACATTTGGAATATCCTGTCTCATACCAAACTGTCGAAGTACTATCAATGGTGCGGGGGGGCTGATTCCCCTAATGCCCATAAGCGGTAAATATGGACGCCTACAGCTCTTAACACAAACAGTCCTAGAATGAAAATCAGGTACTCTCCACTTGATATGTTCTTCTCTCAGTCTGGAAAAGATGTGAGCCCATCCTTTTTTATCTTGAACCCTACAAGACATAGCGACTCCCAAATCATCCTCTCTTAGGGTCGGATCTCGGCCGGTAGATAAACCGATCCTATCTAAATGCTTAAATATCCACCATTGGACTAAGAGGTTGCAACCTTGGAAGTAGTAATACTGGTTGCGGCACTTTCCCAAAGCCCGGTATATATCTGATAGGATAATAGGGATGATGTCAAAATATTTGGTAAGCCCATTCATTGTAACTCTTCTAAGAACAGCGTGGACAACAAAAACAACCTGGGTGTCAATAGTTAGAGAGGCATTTTGTGGAAATACCATGGTTCCCAATAGGCAGGTGATAAAGGCTAGTGTTTGGTTAGCTTTCCAGGACTGGAGTGAAGAAAACTCAAGGATGTGGTTTTCGTACACCTGTTTGGATGACTACCTACCATAGAACTCTTTAAAGGCTATAGTGGGTCCTTGTGCCCAAGCGGCTTTGTTGATAGCAAATATGTCTTTGATTTCTTTTGGGGTCGGTTTGTGAGGGATAAGGATATTTTGAACTAACTTCTTATTGGACATGTTAGCGCTTCCTACGCTTTCCAAGATATCTCTAATCTCTTCTAAAGTGGAAATCATCTCTATTTATCCAAATCTGATCACCATTCTGTCATTGTCCCAATAACCAGTAATAATCTCTAGCAGACTCGGATCCACAATCATATCTATCAACGAAGGTAGATGCCCTATACAACCCTTTATATCTTTCTTCTGATCATTAGTCAAACATTCCCACCACATCACTAAACCTGATGGTGGACCCACAATCATATCAAACTGCACATCAGGAGACATTTGCAAGACAGAACACTATTAGTTCCCCACCCCCAAGAACAGTAATTTATTTCACACATGGCACAATAATGCTTCCAGATAGTAAATAATGGGATGCAGTGTCTTCAGGTTTTTACCCCATCTGAACACAGTAAGGTGTCTTTCCTATCCGATTCAGGTATGTCTGAGATACCCAAACTGGTCTATGGTCAGCATACGCTATATCAGTAAGGATTTGGCTTCGCTCTACGCTAGCTATTCTAGAGTGGTTTTTTACAAGCAAATGACACGGGTTACCCAAGCAGACAAGCTGGGGGTGGGCTCTCTAAGGCTGTGGGATGACCGCATGCCCACTCGACCTTAGAGACCTCCAAAGAATATAGCTAAAAGGTTTTTTAGTGAAGGTATGGCCGCAGCTCATCCCGCGTCGTCACCTTTGGAAAAATAAAATAAATGCCTGGAATGGCGGAGTATGCATGCATGAATGACAGTTATATTTTGCGGGAATTTAAAAACATGCGGGCACCTTAGAGGTACCAACACCAACATTGGCAAATCTTCTACCACTCAATCCACCACCACTAAAATTACCACCAAATCCTCCAACACCACTAAATCCAGCAATTCTAGTAAATCTACCAATATCAACATCATCATCTCTTAATTTTTCCCCAGCAATACTTGTCGGGACATCATCACCAACACCACTACCACCAATAACATCAATAGGTTGAACAACACCACCAACAACATCACCACCAGCATCAACAACAATATCACCACCAGCAACATGACCACCACCACTAGCAACAACATCATCAACCCCAGTGATGGCGGTTACTCCAGCCAATTCCCCTTTGAACCTGTCAATCAATATGTCAGGCACAGATTCTATGGGCACAAAGGTGACAAGGCATGGCATCTCCAACTCTCTTATATTCGGGAAAAGCCATGGGTTCACAACCTACAACAAGAAAGTAGATATATCAAAATGGTGCTAAATCATGAAAAGCAAAAACTATTTAGAACAAGTTATCAGGTTGTTGCAACAGGTTACACATCTGTTGGACAATGTCCAACAGATGGGTAACTTGTTGCAGCAGGTCTCTCATCTATTGGACATTTTCCAACAGATGGGTAACTTGTTGCTGCAGGTTACTTATCTGTTGGATATTTTCTAACAGATTAATAACTTGTTACAACAGATTATTATACTTGTTGTAAAAACTTATTGTAATAGATTCGAAAGTTATCAGATTAGCAAATAAAGTATCTGTTGCAACAGGTTTTGTACTTGTTGGACATTTTCCAACAGATTTGTAACTTATTGCAGCAGGTTTCTCATCTGTTGGACATTTTTCAACAGATGGGTAACTTGTTGCAGCAGGTTACTCATCTATTATAAAAAACTAGTTGCATGTTATAACAGATTCATCTGTTGGGTAACTTGTTGTAACAGATGCATGTTTTGTTGCAGCAGATTACCAAAGCTGTTGCAATAACTAGTTATCTGTTGTAAATTATTTAAGCTTATAGAAATTAAGTTTATTCCATATGAATGTGTTCTAATGCTTACAGCTTCCTTAGGGGGTTGAAAAGGTCAACACTCAATTTTGTATTGTTCCTGGCAGTCAGCTATCTAAGAATTCTTGGAAAGGTAACTTCTTCGGAGTATTCCTTGACTTGATGCCAGAGGTGAGGAATGGCTTCAAATGCCCAAGCCTAAAAAAAAGATGCCATCAAAAATCAAAATAGTGATTGAAATACTAAAAAAAAAAAAAAAAAGATAAAACATTGAAGAAAGTTTACCATGAAAGCCCAAGGTAAGCCATATAGGTTGAGTGTCTTCCCCGTTGGCTTCAATTCCTTTAGCAAATATTCAACAGTCAACCTAAAGCTTTGAAGACCCCAGGAATAGTTGTTGAAGGCATCATAGTCCTCAGCAAGTTTAATCAATCCAAGCGGTATGTCATTGTTTATGTCTCTTGCCCAAAGAACACTGCGCACAAACCAAACTAAGCACAGTGCCTCCTTGTGCTTTTTCGAGAAAGTTTTAGACTCCAAATCTTCCAACAATTTCTTCTGAATGTAGCTCTTTCCCACTAAGTCTACCAAAGAAACATCATTCTTAGCTTTGGAATCCTTTGATTTCTTGGCTGCCTTGGGAGTCCAGGCTAGCTTGGTTAATAAAACAGTAGGAAGAGGCTCATAAGGATGACATATTAATCCGGTAACTATGGCAAACCCCTTCATGCCAAAGCAAACCGGCATGCCACAGTAATTAATCCAAACCTCATTCTTTCTATCACAAATAATCCTACGCTTCAAACCTCATTCTTTCTATCACAAATAATCCTATGCTTCAAAAGATCAGACGCCGTTGTCATTTGAAACCGCACACCGGTTTCTTCAAAAACATCTAAATAGAGCCCAAAGCAGCTAGCCCTAAAGAAATTCTCCAACCCCTGCTGCCGAATAATGCTCCTATATTTGTCAAAGCCCTTGCCCATGCTTGATTTGACCACAATATCATCGGACAAATCATTATTTTCATTCAGCGACATCCTCACACCGTACTTTTCAATGCTGAAACTCTTGACGACCTCGTCAATGGAAGGTCAATTAGGATATGTGGCAATACTAGAAGACTCAATAATATTGGCATCCACATTATGTTTCCTTTTTGTTTCCTTAACTCAGCCAAGGTCATCGACATGTGATATGTAGGTTCTTCTTCTTCTTCTTCTTCATTACCCGTTTTAGTTTCTTCATCTTCTTCACCTCCTTCACCCCCTTCATATCCTTCTTCTTCATCTCCTTCATCATTTTTCTTCATCTCCTTCAGTAGATTATTCATTATCTTTTTCAGTTTCTTCTCTAGTTTCTTCATCTTTGTCTACTTCATCATCTCCTTCATCTTCTTTATCTTCTTGTTACTTCACTTTGTTAATTTTTATCTTTTTCTTCTTCACGCCCAACAAAAACATCTACTTGAGAGGTTTCGTGGGTTTCCTCTCTTTTTGAAGCCCCAGATTCACTAAGTTTTTCCTCTAGATTGATTGACAAATAGCACTCAGAAGTTCATCTAATGGTGTTTGCACCTTGGATTTTTTACTTTCTCCCTCAGTTGGTTTCTCTCCTTTTCTTTTAACTGTAGACATTTTATTCGCACACAGGAGATAAAAAAACAATTTTAATTGATTAGTGCAGCATTCAAAGTAAAAAGGGAAAAGGAATATGTTGCAACAAGTAATCAGTTGTTGCAACAGATTAAGAATCTATTGCAACAAAATATGAAGTTGTTGCAACAACTTATTACTTGTTGCAGCAGATTCTTAAGCTGTTGGGAAATAAAAAAAAAACAGTAGCAACAACTTAGCAACAGTTTTGATTTTTTACAATAGCTTGTTAATATGCTACAACAACTGCTTCAGTTGCTGCAAAAACCTCAGCAATTGTTTTGATTTTATCCAACAGCTGTTGGATAAAATCAAAACTTTTCCTAAACCATACCATGACAGCAACAACAACAAAAACATCTAATTTTAACTACAAAACATCTTTATTTCACTACAAACACACAACCATCACAAATCTCACTCACAACTTAAACAAAATACACCAAATAGGGGTTTTTTAACCATGCAACCTTAGCAGATGTTTGTAACATTCAAACAAGTGCTGAATTTGTTGTAACAGGTAACCTCAGTTGTTGGAAAACATAAAAAAAATTGCAAGCCTTTTTTTCAAAACTCTAAGGAGAACAAGAACAAAAACAACACCAAAAACCATAATTTCACAACCACAACCACTATTTACACACTCACAAATCCCAACAAGTGCCACAAGTACCCAAAACTACAACAAAACAAACATCATTCAAGATAAACCCATGTTCTTCTTCATCTTCTCTAACCAAAATCATCATTTTCACACTTTGATTTCAAAACCCTAACTTTTGAACCAAGTGGAAGAAAAACTTTACCAGAGAATGAATAGAGAAGCAGCAGCAGCGACGAGGAAGAACAAATTTCTTGATTTTGAAAAGGAAAAATGAGACGAAGGCAGTGGCGATGGTGGGGGTGGTCGCCGGTTTCCTTTACTTTTTTTTTTTTTAGTAAATTCCACTAGGTTTGTGGCCTATGGCTGCTTTTATATATTTTATCAAAAACAAAGCAAGGTAATGTCTTTACAAAGGTGGTCATATAGACCAATAGAAAGCATGATTAATCTAATGACCAACTTAAGTCTAAAATGATGGCTTAAGTTGGTACTACAAATTACTCAAATAACAAAATAGTAAAAAACTAAAATTTGAAGTAGAAATCTGCTAATCCAATCCTGTAAGCCAATGTGAATGATAATCTCCTGCCTGTCAACCAATTTGTGTCCCAAGTTTGAAACCTTAATGCACAACTTGGTCATCAATCCATGTATATCAGCAGTATAGTTGTGTATACCAGCATGATACATGTGTATATCAGCCCCTACAATCTTGCCCAACCTCATGTCTGCAATTATGTAACCTTTAACTAACAATAACTCATGTATGGCACTCAAAACACCAGCTGATATACTGCAACATACACATAATATACTGCAGAATATTAGAGTGGTCCTATTGATCTGAGTGTTGATGAACAACCTCCAAGGTTCCTTGTGTGACTTTACACCCTGTAAGATATGCACACACAACCTGTCATCTGTAAATGCAGAAAAACCAATTCTGCATGGCCATATAGCTGCTACTGATGTAGTTGTGTCCCAAGTTTGTCCTTTGCTTGTTGTTCTTCTATTGTTCCTTGTTACCTTCCTGCAATTATGTATGCAGCAATGTAGGTGTATTCTTAATGCATAAATCCCTTTGATGAAGCCAAGGCAGTCTCCATTAGATGACAATTCTTCTACAGATTGAGCACAAAGTGCTGATACCACTGTATGAAGTTTTGCCAACATATAAAGACTGGTTGACCAGCTGCCTCTACTTGAATTATCAATATCTATCCTCCTGCCTTCAAAACCTTCATGAATCTCACCACACTCCCTCCTTGATACCAAAAATGCATTGGAATGAGCACCAAGTGCTAATACCACACACTGCAGCCTTGATACCAAAGAGTTCATGTGTGTGCAATGTTTCTGCACTTTCCATACTGCAATTATCAAAGGTGTCAGGTTCTCCAGGATATCCACATGTGAATCCATGAAAAACCAGCAACCTTGGCCCTTGGTACACTGATAAAAATACATACTTATCATATTCTGTGCAAGAATCAAAGTAGCATTGATCTCCTCTCCATTGAACCACTTCTGTTCCATATCATGACAGATATGATTCAAAGTCTGAATCTTACTGATGCCTTGTACCTTGTTCCCTCTGCTAAGTTTGTAACCTGCAAAAAAGAACACCTGGTTAGAAATAAAACATCTCATCTTACTCTCCCTCAAATGGACTTGAGTAAAATGAGACATGATGGATTCCACATCAGACTCCATCCTCAATATTTCCTTTTTGTTCTGATTCTTAAATAGGGACATTGCAGCTTGTCACTATTAAGAATCTTTCTTCCCTTTGAATCCAGTTCTGCAAATGAGTTGGCCTCTACCTCTCCATGATCAAGGGCATAGTTAGCAAGATGATCAGCCAACTGGTTACCCTCTCTCATAATATGCAAAACATGTACCTCTGCATGGTCCATGATATCTAGCAGCTCCTCCACCTCAAATGTAATGTTCCATGGAGGTTTCCACTCTCTATCCAAGATATTCTTTAATAATAAAGAATCAGTTTCCAGAATGAAGGAATAGACATGTTTAGACAAGCAATATTTTGCAGCCTGCAGCAGTGCTTTAGTCTCAGATTCAGTATTTGTACACTCTCCCATTTTCCTAGCCTCTGCATATATCAGATCCCCTGATGAATTTCTCACACAAAAGGAAAAGGAACTTATGCCTGGATTACCTCTACTTGCCCCATCTGTGTTGCACTTCCAAACACCCCCATTTGGAAATTTCCATATGACCTTGGTGACTTGTAATTTTGGCACAAACTGTTCCAAAATCTTCAGAATGTCATGCCACCTATGTGGAATTGTTTTGATTCCATGCTTCCTACTTCTCACCAACTGCTGAACATCAGTAGAAGCCTGATAAATAACTCTGCTAGTTGACACCTTGTCCCTATGCTTATCTCCATTTCTTTTCTTCCAAAGCTGCCAAACTATGATAGATGGGACATCATAGAAGATATTCTGAAGTCTGGCTGGAACATCAGTTGTCCACCATTGCATAATCACCTGATGCAAGTGCATAGCATCAACATTTATTCCAGCTGCTGCACAAAAATATTTCCATGTTGCTTGTGCAGTGGTACTTCTCCAGAATATATGAGGGACAGTCTCTTCCTTTGGTTCTACACAACAAAAGCACCTGGAAGGCATATGATATCCCCAACTCTTTACTACCTCATCAAGAGGAATTTTAAAGTGTCATACTCTCCACATCAGAAAAGCTATCTTGAATGGCAATCCCTTGACCCAAATTTTCTTGTACACCTCCTTCTTTTCACCTCTGCTCCTTAAATATTCCCATACAGATTTGACAGTAAATTCTCCATTTTGCTCCAACATCCACCAAGGCTTGTCAATCTCTCCAGGTTTAGCAGGTGGCTTTACTGCATGCAAGATGTATTCAGCCAAATCCTCAGGCAAATTATTTCTGATGGCAGGCACATTCCACCTACCATCAGTAACTACATCAGAAACATTCTTTATGGCTTCATTACATTGAAATTCATAAGGGACAATGAAATATAATGGACCTAGCCCAGTCCAGTTATCAAACCAGAATAATGAAGAGCCCATTCTCAGCTGCCATCAAATTTGATGATCCATCAGGTCCCTAGCCTGCAACATTTTCCTCCATACATGAGAGCCTTGTTTCCAAGGGATAAGAATGGAGTTATTTTTCTTTAAATATTTGTTGCTCATGAAAATACTCCATAGGGATGGTTTAGTCCTGAAATTCCACCATAACTTAGCAAACAAGGCCATTGACATGTCTGCAATTGATCTAAATCCCAAACCTCCCTCCTACACAGGCAGACAGACCTTTTTCCATTTTGCCCAATGCCTGCCACTCTCTCCTATATTATTACTCCAGTAAAACTAAGCAAAGATCTTGTGTAGCTTGTCTATTACAAAAGATGGAGGATCCACGGCTGCCAATAGGTGCATAGGCATTGCCTGCAGCACATGTTGTAGGAGTACTGCCCTTCCTCCAAAGGACAAAAGTTTTCCTTTCCAACTCTGCAACCTGTTTCTTACCTTTGCCAGCAGTTCTGAGTAGAATGCCATCTTACTCCTGCTGTAATATATAGGGCAGCCAAGGTATATTAGAGAAAACTCCTTCCTAGAAATACCAGTTACCCTTTCCACCTTTTGAAATATCTCCTCTTCTACCATATCATGTAAGTACACAGAACTCTTTGCTTTGTTGATCAACTGTCCTGAGGCTGCTTCATACTCAGTCAAGACCCTCATGATCAAGCCAAGTGAAATCTCACATGATGATGTCAAAATGATGGTATCATCTGCATAGGCAAGGTGATTGATTTTTGGACTCCACTTAGGCAAGCCAAAACTAGTAAACCACAAGTTATTATGCAGTGAGTTTAAGGCCCTTGACAGAACTTCAGCTGCTATGATGAATAGTGTAGGAGACAAAGGATCACCCTACTTAACACCCCTAGTTGAGTGAAAGAAACCATGTGGTTGGCCATTGATAAGCTCAGAATACCAGTTATTCCCAACTAGTTCATATATGAAACTTATGAACATCTCACAAAATCCCATTTTCCTCATCACTTTTGTGAGAAATATCCATGACAGCCTATCATAGGCTTTTGTCATGTCTAGTTTCATCACTACATTAGGTACAACCTGATTCCTTTTCTTGGTTCTGAGTCTAATATCAGTAATAATCTCCTGTGCCAACAAGATATTCTCTACTATACTCCTACCCTTCACAAAACCTGCTTGATTCTGAGAAATTAAATCAGGCAGTAGGTGAACCATCCTTTCATGTATAACTCTAGAGAAAATGTTATTAACAAAGTTACTCAAGCTTATTGGTCTCATGTCACCAAAGGTCTGCACATTCTGCTTCTTAGGCAACAACACCAGATTTGTGTGAGTTATGTACCTTGGAAGTTCATGTCCTCTGAAAAAATCCCACACCATGCTGAATATATCCCCTCCAACAATTTCCCAACATGCTTGAAAGAACATGCCTGTAAAACCATCAGGCCCTCCAGCACTTGTATTATTCAAGCCAAAAACTGCATGCTTGACTTCTTCCATAGTAGGATCAGCAGTCAATTCTTCATTCTGTTCATCTGTGACCATGCAAGGGACATGCTTCAAAATGTCAAACTGAGTAGGAACTACTGTTTCATGGAATTGAGCTTGATAGAACCTAACAGCCTCCTCAGCAATTTGGTGTTCATTTTCAAGCCGTTGACCCTGAGAATCCTGTATTCTTTTCAACTGCAGCCTTTTCCTCCTTCCTTTAACATGTGCATGAAAGAATTTAGAATTTTTATCTCCTTCTTGGAACCATGTCATGCCAGATTTCTGTTTCCAATATTCCTCCTCTATATGCAATACTCTTGTCATCTCAGCTTGCACTTTTTGAAGTTTCTCCCTATTGGTATTTGAAGGATCTGCCTCAAACAATGCCTCATGAGCTTTGATGACTTCTTCAAGATTAGTGATATTCTGGAAGAAATCACCATATGTTATTTTACTCCACTAAGACAACACCTTCTTCAGCTTCTTAAGCTTGACATTAAAGGTTATGAAAGAATTGGCCACCACATCTGTCTGCCAATTGTCCTTCACAAGCTGTAGAAAATCTGCATGCTTTGTCCAGAAATTTAAGAACTTAAAAGATTTCTTAAATTGCTGCACCTCCTTTTTACATTCTACTAAAAGTGGAGAGTGATCAGACCCCAACTTGATTAAGTGGCTAACATCCAGACCTGGAAATTGCTGTTGCAGTTCAAAATTTCCAAGGCATCTATCTAGCCTCTTGAACACACATTCATCTGCAGCCCTTCTATTCCACCATGTGAAAATGCTTCCTTTATAACCCAAGTCACTAAGATTACAGGACTGAATACAATGTCTGAAGTCCTCTACTTCATTCAAAGTTACAGGTAAGCCACCATATTTCTCCTCCTCCTCTACAATGACATTGAAATCTCCACCAACCATCCAAGGGAGAGTCATGTCTGATGCAAGATTATACATGGAATCCCACAGTTCAATTCTCTCACTTCTGTCACACTTAGCATAAACTAGAGTGACTATCATATCAAAATCAGTATTCCAATTGAATAATTTCAAAGTAAGCTGCTGGTCAGTGTCCATTAACACTGTGACTTCATACTCCTCATCAATGAAAGCCCATATTTTTCCAGATACATTGTTCATAGCAGTCTTAATTCCCAGCCTTCTCCTATAAGATTCTAACTTATAAGCCTGTTGAAATGGTTCCATCAAACCTATAAGAAAGAACTTATATTTTGTATGCATTGTTAAAAGCCTCTTAAAAGCTTTTTTAGTGTT
This sequence comes from Lycium barbarum, assembly GCF_019175385.1. Taxonomy (NCBI): domain Eukaryota; kingdom Viridiplantae; phylum Streptophyta; class Magnoliopsida; order Solanales; family Solanaceae; genus Lycium; species Lycium barbarum. Next base: position 8,074,922 of record NC_083348.1, on the reverse strand, counting down.
TACTGATCTTATGTTCCAAATTAGTGCATTCATCACTAAAGTTGGGATTTAGATACAGTTCTTCTTGTGTGCACCCCAATGATATGAGATGCATGATTCTCTTTGACAAGTTTCCTCCTTCCTTTGCCAATAAACTTCTCTACCTGCTTGGGAGATAAATCCCCCTCCCTTGCAACATTCATAAACTTCTAAGCAATTGACTCCTCATCTAAGTCTATTTTGGGCTCTTCTCTTCCAACTGTTGCTACTTGCAAGTTACCAACCTTAGGAATAATAGGCCTTTCTGATATTTGTACTGCCAATTGATTCTGCTTTCCACCTATATTATCTTGGCTTTGTTGATGATTAAGAATTTCAGCATTGTCCTGTCCACCATACATGGAGTGATTAGAGGCATAAGCCTGTCTCTTTGCACTATTCTTAGCTTCATGCACTACATCTGTATGCATGACTTGTTGGTTTTTGGTTGGGCCTTTTGATGGAGTTTGAGTGGCCTGTATATTTTCTACATGGCTCAGCTGCATTGCTGCAGATTGCTCAACTTGAATTTGTCCCTTTGTCCTATCATGATTTTGATCCAGCTGCTTCTGATTGACATTGCTTTCCTCCACAACATCATCCATCCTGTCAACCATCTTGTGGATTTCTTGGGAGGATGAAATAGAGTCAATAGACTGTATAACATTAGATTTTCCTCCTACTATTTCACCTTCCTCCCCATCTTCCTCTACCTGCTCACTCCACAACTTCCTTGCACTACTAGTGCTTCCAGCCTCAGCAAATGTATTTAAAGGAATATCATGACAGGCCTGATTAATGGTGACCTTATCTACTCCTGATTGAAAAAATGTTTCAACCCATTCTTTAGTCTTAATAGGTAAAGAATGTGGCTTACCAGGAGTAAATACAGCTGCATTGGTATTCAATACCCTCTTTGCACCATTAGCTGCCACCCAATTAACCCCAGGTGCAACAACCAACTGTTTCTGAGTATCTACTGCATTTGCATGTTCTTGTTGTACTTGTATCTCATCCAAGGCCATAATAACATCTTCTTGTATACCATAATCATTTTCTAATGCTGCAAACTTGTTGATGGTTTGCACAGCATTAGATTTATGTACTTCACTTGCTTTCTTTGCACCACCATTCTCCTTTGTTATTGTCAAAGCAGCCTGGTTTTGAGCATTGCTGCCAATCTCAACCTGCTTCTTTCCATTCTGAGTCTTCCATTTATACACATTCTGCACACTACCAACTACCTTGCCACTCTCCAACACCTTAATTACTTGCCTGGGATTTTTATTATCTGCATGGTGTGACTGCTTGTTATTAACCTGTTTTACCTTATTTTCCATCTTGTTTGGTTCCTTAACATTGTTAGGGCCTGCAGCATGCTTCCCTTTATTTCCATTAACACCATTAACTTCCTCCTCACTCTCCTTCTCTAGTAACAAATCAGGATGCAACTTCCAACATCTTTCTTCATCATGGCCTTGCAAACAACATTCCTTACAATATTTAGGCATGAAATCATAGTGAATTTTCACCCACCTTGATTTAATTTCTCCAGTTTTGCTATCCATAGCCTGTATTTGCACTATTTTAGGATGGTCAACCAACAAATCCACTTCAACTTTCACACGACCACAGCTTGGCCTTGTTTTATTTTTGGTTGCCACATCCAAAGTCAATGGCTTGCCTACTGCTGAGGCCATAGAGAACAGCTGCGACTGACCAAAATAGTTTGGTGCTAGTGTAGGAAACGAGATCCAAGCAATGGCAATGCAAGTCTCCTCTTCAGGATTAAACCATGGATCCCATTTGAGTGTCCTCATGGGATAATATCCTCCACTCTCCTTGATCCAAAAGGCTGGTTTCGACAATAATGTTACATAATCTTCGAACAACTCACACCTGATCAGAACATGTCTATTGCATAGCAGTCCTATGGTGGCAGTACTCTTTAGTTCACATTGTTGTGGAATCAACATACGTAATGCATGCAGATCTAGCAGTCCATAGCTAAATTTCCCCACTACTGCATATTGTAGTTTCTCATGAATTATCATCCTGTCTATTTCTTCCATGGTATATTGTATTGTTGGTTCACCATGGTGATACACAATAGGTTTCATAGGAATAGGTAAAACAGTCATGGTAGTCGGCTATTTTGAATCAGTAGCATTCAAAGTTGAAGGTTTCAATAGTTTGGCATAGTCTAGGGTTTGCATGGGATGTGTTGAAGGCAATGTAGGTTGCGCAGCCTCTTGTGGAGGTTGCATGGTGGCCGGAGAGGCCATGAATGGCCTGAAAGTTGTTCTCTCTCACTAGGTCAACAATCGCCTGAAGAGAGAAGCTCTAGGGTTTTGTAGCTACAAATTGAAATTAGAAGACAATGGTTGTGTGAAAAATGCAAAGATGCCGGTTTCCTTTACTGCCTGAGGAACTGTTTTTTTTTTTTTTTTTTTGAAATAATGAAGTTGGGGTCATGGGGGTGGGTTGGAAGATTTTGTATAATGTGTGTGAGCTTTTGTGTATTTTGTAAAAGATTAATAATTTTAAAAAATTATAATTCAGTCCCATTTTAACTTAATCACATTTTTAAGACAAGTTTGACCTTGGCTGATCAACTTATTCACCATTTCTAATTAGTGAACTTATTTGCCACCTTTGGTCAAATGATGTAAGGGTTATGGTGACCTTTATATCAAATTAAAGCTCCCCGGGTCTAGTTTCCAATTGTTCAAACCATTTGTTATTTGGACATTACAAGGAGTTATGAGTATTATACTGAAAGAAGTCTAGAAGGAAAACTAAATTAAGTTTTACTTTAAATATGAGGAACCATTTATAAAGGTCAAAATATGGCACTTAAGTTGCTTTTCTACAGAAACTGCTCAGGGAGGGACTTTTGAGATCTATTATATTATTACCCAATACAAAATTGAGGATATTTTGGATTTAAATTAAATCTTGGTCAAAGAGGGTCATAAAAGGGTCATATGTCAAAAGAGAACTCCAAGCAAAGCATAGTCATTTTTGTTGGCTAGATAAAAATGCCAAGAAGCTCTTTCGGTCCCTTGTTTTTGTGCATCTACTGAATGTGAAGATAAAGAGTGTTATGAGCTTCATGCAAATTGAGTTTTTACAAATAAACAGTGGCAACATTTGCAAGAACTGTAAATCGTCACTAGTTCTACTTCAATAATTTCAAGGATCTCTGAAAATGAAGTTTATCCAGAGGTAATTTTACTACTCAATCTTTCTATATTGCGTATAAATGAGTACAAAGAAGATGATTTGGAGTAGAAATCATAATATAATTAAGGTTTTGGATGAACCCTAAAAGTGGGTTTTGTGAAGGAGATTCAATAGTTGGTAGGGATGATGAATAGTGACTTGGTGCTATTGGGTAATTGATGTGGTATCTTAATGAATCCAAATGCATATTAAATTCTAAGAATGAAACCGATTAAGGACAAAAGTGAACCGAATGGGTGATTTGAGATTGTTGAAAGCTTGTGGTTAACTTGTGAGCCATAAATGAAAATTGACACATATGTTTGGACATGTTTTGATGTTTTTGAGATATCTAAATGTAGATATTGATTTTTTGGGGACATTTGAGCATTTTAACCAATTTGGAGCATCATAGTAGTATCTTGGAGCTTGAAGTTGAGGTAAGTTAAGACTTACTCTTCTTGAGGTGTTTTCTCTACATGTTTACAAATGAATTATGTATGAATGTGAGTCCGTACTTGTCGGGCAAGTGAGTGCGAGTCTCTCCATATTTTATAATTATATTGCATATAAAGTACCATTGATTTATAAATACATTGACATGAAAATTTAGCCATGAAGCTAATTGTTGGAGTGGTAGAAGTAAAATCTCATAAGTTTATGAAGGCTTTCATTAATGTTAAAGGAATGAAAAGGGATTTAAGTAAAGATTTTAAATTTGTCTTAATAAGGTATTGTGTCGAAAGTGCTATTTCATTTGAATAAATTATAGTCATCGGTATTTATGGTTTTTAGAACTAAATGGATTGAAAATAACACTTGTTGAATACTTTGTATTTTAAATTCTCATTTGATAAATTTATCTGTATATTGGAGAAAAGGTTTGCATTTGAATTTGGTCATGAATTGGATTGGCTATGAATGTCATGATTTGATATAAAAAGAAGATAGATATTTTCGCACTAGTCTTCTATGAATCTATATTTGAATATCAAATGTTTTGGGAGTTAATTATGTTCACCAAGATTGGCTTCGGATACATTCCGATTTTCGCTATGAAACTACACGTGCTGGTGTAGGCGTGGGCTCTGCTAATGGTAAAACGCTACGACAGAGTGCCTCCATGAGAGGGTACTATTGTGCTATAATAGCATGGCTGAGTCAATTTGTACGACACTACGATGAGACGACTTGAGCAAGTAGGGTGTATGATACTTGTCGCTAGGTTGATCACCTAGTTGACATTGGATCTTGTGTCGGTGTTGGTATAGTACTCCCAGTGAAAGGAAATAAAGGATTTGATTACATTTAGGCCTGAGGAGCCGGAAGTGATTTCAATTAATTCATTGAATTAATTTAAATCATGTTTGAGAAGAAACTCGTGTATTCATTATTTGATGTATTTAAGGTTGATTTGAAATGGTGTTTACACGTGACTTTTAAGTTCAAATATTGAAATTTTGATTTGATATAATTGTTTTCTATTTGTGATACTTGCATCCCAACAAAGTCTTATCCCAGCTTTGAGTTAAAGAGAGTCAATGATACTTATGGGTATTGTGATGGTGTACTCAACCCTCTTTTGGGCCCCTCTATTTTTCATATTTCAGGTTGAGGTGTGGCACGTGATAATCGGACAACGCTGGATGACTCTCTTCCCAAGGTATATGTTGAGCACCACTTCTATACCGTGGTGACTAACATGTTATTTTTTGTTTTCTGTAAGTCGGGAATTGTCCCAAGTGCTTAGTATTATTCTTTGATTTAGAGGCTCCATAGACAGATTATGCCGGGTTGTAATAACGGGAATGCACACAACATACATTAAAGGATTGTTATTTTGTTTCAGTTTTATTATTTATGTGAAAGGTTCCATGTACTATTTTATATTAAAAAAGGTTTCAAAATTTGATTTAAAAATTTATTTGATTCTCAAATGGCTTCCGTACTTGTTTCATGCATATTTTCGGGGTGCATCATATGGGTTTGGTTTGCTCGGGTCGGTTAGTGTGCCAGGTGCCGGTCACGTGGAATCGGAGCGTGACAACTTGGTATCAGAGCACTAGGTTATAAGTCGAGTCCTAGGGTGTCTATGGGGTTGTGTTAAGTAAAGTCTCTCTTATCGGTGTGTTGCCGGCCACACGTATATCGGGGAGGCTAAAGGGACATTTAGGATGTTTCACTTTTCTTCTCACTCTAGGTCGTGCGTTCGTTCCTGAGGTGAGAGATGCGATTATCTACCCGTATTGATTACCTGACAGGGTGGCACAGAGCTAACGAACACGAAATTCAAAGTTCAAGAAGTGACACTAGCTTCTTGGGAAATAGCCACGAAGTGTCATGTTGTTCAATAAAAAATAATGGGACTATTTATTATGGTCTAGAATTGGGTGAAATGATACAATCAGGAGTAAGGTTGCGATAAATGAGAATCAGAAATGAAATACTGAGAATTCGTGGAAACGAAGATGAGGTAATGATGACGGTTATTTGCCCGTATTGATTACCTGACATAATGATGGCAGCTAGTATTATCAAAATGATATTGAGAATTGCGAAAAATTGTAGTAAAAGATGTGAATAAGGACAACGCTATAGGATAAGGCCTTGAATTACGATTCAAATTGCAGATCAAGATATCAGAATGGGTAGTCATTGTGACGACCACCATTAGTGAGAATAAATTAAGGTATGTAGAAGAGGGTTACATTAATCCTAAGAGGGTAGTCATTGTGACGACCACCATTAGTGAGAATAAATTAAGGTATGTCGAAGAGGGTTACATTAGTCCTAAGAGGAATAAGAAGGTCGTACCTCAAATTGTCTTGATGAGACCATGGAGAAAATGACAAGTACCTAGATGATAAGGAAATGAGAGCCGAGTTCGTAGTAAGTACGTTATGCCATTTGAGAATGAGATGTGGATGGAAAAGTGATAAGCATGTAACAAGCAAGTTTCAGTAATGAAAATTAAAAAAAATAAAAATAAAGGGAAAACAAGACGAGAGCAAACAATCTTAGGTACGTGAAGAAATAGAATGAAACGGATGACCACAAGCTATGTGCATTGAAGTCATGAGTGAAGGATAAATGTGGAAACCTCGGGTGCTTGTTATGTGATGGAAGTGATGCTTGGGAACAATCAATATTCAATTATGCATGCAAAGGCATGTGGAAATGATATACGTAGACCCAAATAGGCAAATGGACCATGTACTAAAGCAAAAAGTTTAGGAGAAAGGTAAGTTTGTGGGTTACAGAAGTAATATGGCTTTTCACATGAATACAATTATCTTTGTATGACAAAGTTAAATTTGTGTAGTTGATTTGCCTAATTTTGCAATTTCAATCGACAAGAAAATTCTCTAAGGAGTTCTTATGTGTGTGTAGAGTTGTTAAAACTAGAGTTGATTGAATCCTTGCGATGCATGAGAAATAAATATATTAAGTGACATGGAATGATAATCTTAATTCACCTAGTCAAGGTACTATTGCTTCCCATAATTTTGCACGCTAAGTTACGTCATGAGTTAGTTGACGTAAGCTTGGAAACGAGATCATCTTTGAAATTATAAATGAGTTAAGGCGAATATTACTTGGAGGAGAAATGGGATTTTGCACAAATAAAAATGGGTTGTCTCCTTACCCGTCATACTTGCTTGAGCTATTTAACACGTGTCGTAAAGCGAGGACGAGATACGTGTTTAAAATGGCTAAGAATTAGCAAGTATAATCCTAACTAAGCAAGTATAGGTAACAAATAGGTGCATCACCTACTTGCTTATAAAGTAAAAACCATCAAATTTTCCAAATAAACAAAGAGAGGTCGGCCAAAATTGACTCCTTAAAGGGGCTTATCCATATCACCTCTCCCATTCATATTTTTCTGATTTTGAGAGCCTAAGAGAAGCCAAGAAATCTCCATCTACACAAGTCAGCCCTAAACCCTTAAGTAATTCTCTTCCTTTCTTCAATTCAAGTTGAAAGATTACCTCCAAACTTGAAGAATCCAAGTAAAGGAGACTGATTCTCCTCCTAGGCAAGTTGATGCCATTTGTCTGCCTTCAAGAACTTGAAGTAGGTAAGGAATCCTATCTTTTTCATGTATTTAGGCTTGTCTAAGTCCTAGCTAAGCTATTTGGTGAAGAACTTGTGAAGTAGGGGGTTGGAAATCAAGTTGGGGTTGTTGTGGTGCTAGATACTGTTTTGGAGTGATTCTTATGATGTTGTACGGCTAGAACATGTGAGTATTAATTTGAGTATGTTGTGGTTGAGCTTGTTTGATTCTTAGCTAAGTTGTGGGAGTAAGAACTTATGCAGAAACAACTTGAAAATCAGTTCTAGGTGGTTGTAGCTTGTTAGGTTGTTATGAGGTCGTTTTGTTATTGTATTATGGCTGAAATTTAGTAGGAGTAACTGGGTATATTGTTGTTATTATTGACATATTATTGAAAAAAAGAAAGGTGAACAGGTTTGAAAATATAGTATTATTAGACATGAACCGAGCTTGCCGCTAGACATATGGTTTGTGCTGGTTGTATTCTGTCTAGGTACTGGTTGTTGTTTAGGTTGTTGCTGCAATATAGGACATGGGAATGTAATGAAATCAGGGGAGATGCTGCTAGTTTTAATATAGAATAATCTTATCGTTTGTTGTACGACAGTTGAGTCTTTCGTAGCTTAACGATAGCGTCATTATTGTTGTTGTAGATTAAGGTGCAATGAGTTGAGTTCAATGTGGTTGATGGATAGATCGTTATAAGGTATGTAAAGGATATTCCCTTTCTTTTCTTGGCATCATTCTAGTTTCGGAGAGGATCCGAACAAGCTTATTGAAAGAAGAACTCAAATCTTTATTCAAGCATTAGTATATCACTAATAGCATATCATTGTGTGTCCCTTGTCGGGAGTACATCTCAATCTATACATTATTGTGATTGGCTGTTGAGATAGAAAACATATGCATATTAGAGTAGTTGTCTTCGAGGCTATATTACTCTTTCCTTCAAGGTTATGCTACTGTTGCCTTCGGGGCTACGTTACTGTTGCCTTCGGGGATATGTTACTCTTGCCTTCGAAGCGATGTTACTCTTGCCTTCTGGGATATCTAAAAATGGAGTTTATCAAGAGGTAATTTTACTATTTAATCTTTCTATATTGTGTATAAATGAGTACAAAGGAGATGTTTTGAAGCAGAAATCATGATATAATTAAGGTATTGGATGAACCCTAAAAGTGGGTTTTGTGAAGGAGATTGAGTAGTTGGTAGGATGATGAATAGTGACTTGTTGGTATTGGGTAATTTATGTAGTATCTTAATGATCCCAAATGCATGTTACATGCTTAAAATGAAACTGATTAAGGATAAAAGTCAACCGAATGGGCGATTTGAGATTGTTGAAAGCTTGTCGGTAACTTGTGAGATGTAAATGAAAATTGACAGAGATGTTTTGATGTGTTTGATTTATCTAAATGTAGATATCGACTGTTGGCGATGTTTGAGCATTTTAACCAATTTGGAACGTCGTAGTAATATCTTGGAGCTTGAAGTTGAGGTAAGTTAAGACTTGCTCTTCTTGAGGTGTTTGGTCTACATGTTTACAAATGAATTATGTATAAATGTGAGTCCGTTCTTGGCGGGGACAGCGAGTGCGAGTCTCTCCAACAACAACAACAACAACAACAGCCCAGTGAAATCCCACATCTTGGGGTCTGGGGAGGGTATAATGTACGCAGACCTTACTCCTACCAAGGTAGGATGGCTGTTTCCGAGAGACCCTCGGCTCAATAGAAGCATAAAAAGGGGGTCAGATAAGGTTAAAAGATTTAGAACGATATTGCAATGAAATAATGCAAGTCTCTCCATATTTTATAATTATATTGCATATAAAGTACCATTGATTTATAAACAATACATTGACATGGAAATATAGCGATGAAGCTAATTGTTGAAGTGGCAGAAGTAAAATCTCATAAGTTTATGAAGGCTTGCATTTATGCTAAAGGAATGGAAAGGAATTTAAGTAAAGATTTTAAATTTGTCTTAGATAAAGTATTGTGTCGAAAGTGCTATTTCTTTTGAATAAATTATATTCATTGGTATTTATACTTTTAAGAACTAAATGGATTGAAAATAACACTTGTTGAATACTAAGTATTTTAAATTCTCATTTGATAATATTTTTTTAGTATATTTGAGAAAATTTCCTGTGCTTTGATTATTCTATGTTATCTGTGTCGCTTGCGTTACTTCATTTCCATATCGCTTTGAATCTCTTAGCCGTATCTGACCTCTTTTTATGTTTTTATTGAGTCGAGGGTCTCTCGGAAACAGCCATCCTACCTTGGTAGGAGTAAGGTCTGCGTACACTCTACCCTCCCCAGACCTCACGTTGTGGGATTTCACTGGGTTGTTGTTGTTGTATTTGAGAAAAGGTTTATATTTGATTATGTTCAAAATGAGTTGGATTGGCTATGAATGCCATGATTTGATGTAAAAATAAAAAAGATCTTTTCGAGCTAATATGCTATGAATCTCTATCTGAATACCAAATATTTTGGGAGATACTTGTGATCACCGAGATTGGCTTCAGATACATTCTGATTATCGCCATGAAACTACACTTTCCGGTGTAGGCATGGGCTCTACCTAATGGTAAAGCGCTACGCAGAGTGCCCCCATGAGAGGGTACTGTTGTGCTATAATAGCATGACTGAGTCAATTCGTACGGCACTACGATGAGACGACCTAAGAAAGTACGGTGTACGATACTTGTTGCCAGGTTGATCACCTAGTTGACCTTGGATCTTGTGTTGGTGTTGGTGTAGTGATCCCGGTGAAAGGTAATAAAGGATTTGATTACATTTAGGCCTAAGGAGCCAAAAGTGATTTCAAATGATTCACTGAATTAATTTAAATCAGGTTTGAGAAGATTCTCGTGTATTCATTATTTAATGTTTTTTAGGTTGATGTGAAATAGAGTTTACACATGACTTTCAATTTCAAATATTGAAATTGTGATTTGATATAAATGTTTTCTATTAGTGATACTTGCATTGATTTCCCAATAAAATCTTGTCCCAGCTTTGAGTTGGAGAGAGTCAATGATACTTACTAGTACTGTGACGGTGTACTCGCCCTCTTTTGGGGCCCTCTATTTTTCATATTTCAGGTTGAGGTGTGGCACGTGATAATCGGACAAGGCTAGGATGACTCTCTTCCCAAGGTATATGTTGGATACCGCTTCTATCCCGTGGTGACTAACATGTTGTTTCTTGTTTTTTTAGAGCCGGGAATTTTCCCAAGCGCTTAGTATTATTCTTTGGTTTAGAGTCTCCATAGACTGGTTATGTCGAGTTGTAATAATAGGAGTGTACACAACATACATGAAAGGATTGTTATTTTGTTTCAGTTTTATTATTTATGTGAAAGGTTTCATGTACTATTTTATATTAAAAAAAGGCTTTAAAATTTGATTTAAAAATGTATTTGATTCTCAAATGGCTTCTAGTACTTGTTTCAAGCATATTGTCAATTTGCATCATATGGGTTTGGTTCGCTCGGGTCGGGTAGTGTGCCGGGTGTGTTGAGAAATATAGCAGCGAATTTACTTAAGTGTAAAGGGTAGATTAATCATTTGACTGTGAGTTAGTTAATTGTATAATTAGTCAGTAAAGTCACATAGTTAGTTAAGTAGTTACAAACTACTCAGTGTATACAGTGTATATAAGGATGATATATCCTTCTTTTCCATTCACGCAACAATATCAATTTTACTTTTTCTTCTTCTTCAATATCTCTCTTTCTTCTTCACCTTGAATTAGGGTTCTTCCTCCTCTCAATCCATATCATTTCATGGTATTAGAGCTGTAGAGCTAATAATCCTAGCTAATCACGGTTCAATTATATTCTGCACAAACTCTGTTAATTGAAAAGTTACTCGAGAAGCTTACTTTTCTCTTATCTCCAAATTCCAACAATATGGAGAATGCTTGATTACTAAAAATGCTTGATTACTAACTTGTTTAGGATATTTCTTATGATAGGACATGGAACAGATAGAGGAGACTCAAAAGTACTGAATCCGGAAAAAAAAAGAAGAAGCAAGAATAACTAACGAAGACAAGAATAGTTCATGCACTAAAGTGAACCAATTCTAGTCACCGTAGTGAATTGTTGGTAATTTCAGGATGCGATAACTTCTAACACAGAAGATTCAAATAATGGGTTATATCCCCATTAAATTTGTTTTCTAATCAATAAAGCTTCCGAAATGGCTGTATGCTTCTACATCTCTTTTCTATGTAGTATATACTAGTGTCTATTTGCGGATGTTCATTTATTCTCCTAGACCAATATTTGGTGGTACTGTTCAACAAAATGACTTCGAGGTTGCATTATTTTTTTCTTCCCCAATTTGAATTTATCCTTTTAACATGAACATGTGATTTTTTCTATTTCAGCCAAGAGGTAGCATGCTTGATGTTCAAATTTTCACTTGCCTGATGTAGGTTACTAAATTCAAGTTAATTAAATAATTCAAAATTTTCTACATCAATAACTTGTAAGTTGACCTATTCTTATGACCTACTTTAAGTTTTATGTTCAACACATCCTTGTCAATGAAGCATGTATTGACTAAATCCATGTGATTATGCACAGGTAGGTGAATCTTAATGCTTTCAAAGGACTTGCACAAACAGACACACTCAAAATGGATTATTTGTAATCAAGAGGTATTAGTTTCTATTGGTCAAGCATGTGTACCAAGGTTCCAATGCTTTTTATAAAAGCCTGATGCAGATAACATTCATTTTTCCTGAAGTGGATGGGGTCAAAGATCTGCAACTTGAAATTGTTGCTGGTGCTGCGGTTAAAGGGTATGTCCACCGAATCAATTTACTGTTAGTGTGTAAATTGTTGAATTCTAAGTGATTCGCTTGAGCTTTTTCTGTCCTTTGTATTCAATTTAAGCAAATAAATAATTATACTAGTAATATGTTCAAGCTGGAATTCGAACATGAATAGATTAATTGGTTAGTAAGCTTTATACCATCTATGACATAATAAGTATTTGTAAATCAATTTAGTGATATCTTTTATTGTTAATTTGAAAGAAACATGGATTACTGACTTCTTCCAATTTTTCCTCAGCATTGCATTCTGCTTATCAGGGACATTTAGACTTGCATTTCCTTGTTAATTAAAATATAGCCAGATTATCCAATTAGTGGAATCCTCCTCTGCCTTGTAGTTTTAGAACCTTTTCTGGCGTGGAGTCTAGAATTTATCCTACTGATCCTATCGAAACACAAACTTTTTGACTATTTATTGGCTGCATCAGTTCGATCAAATGATTTTTGCTCCAATGGTTTAGTTAGTGATTAAATTAATAATTTGTTTTGCAAATAAAGTAGCTAGTAGTAGTTCTGTCACTAAACTAACATTAACTTGTTCTTTTAACAGATTGAACCATTTGAAGTCTGAAGAGTGTGTCCTTGAAGATGGTGCAGAGCAAGTTAAAGCATATATGTTCTTATTTTGGTAGGCTGGTTTAAAGATGTTGCGTTTGTACATACACTACAATTTTTTATTGTCTTTCCAGGAGTTGATAAGGTTAATGTTATACAATTTCGATGGATATATTTTCTAATTGTGATCCTTTATTTCTTTGTAATTGACAGTGAAATTTTATATTAGTATTGATTATTTGATTTCTTTTGCGATGCGGGTGTGTATATATATGGGCCGATGGATGTGTCGAATCATATGAAATAATATACCTATTCAATAATCACAGGCAAAAATATAAATTTGTAATTATAATTAAGATTTCACATTGGCGAAGGGAAGTGTGGTCGTTACAAATTTTTAACGACGAGATTATCAAATACTTAAATAGTCATTAGCATAGGGAAATTTGATAAATAGCAAAGGGAAAATTGGTCATTGAAAAGGAATAATGACCGGAAGTTTTGTTGTCTTTAAAGGATCTTTAACGACCGGATATTATCCGGTCGTTGACTTTTAGCGACAGAGCTTTTAGTGACGGTCGATGACCGGAATTTCCCGGTCGCTATTGACAAATAGCGACCGGAATAAGACTCTCAAAGACCAAATTTCCCCTTGCTAAAGATCCTTTTTCTTGTAGTGTAGCTCAGTTGATCGGATAGAGATCAGACGCCACGTGCTTATGTGGTGGTTACATGTCAGTTATACTAAGGCTCTATCATTTAAAATGTTGTACTCATGTTATATTATATTCATGCCAGATGTTACCCATGTTCATGTTCGGCTTACAGTTTCAGTTCTTATTATTTCATGTGCCATGTTTATTCATTTAGTTGCTTTACATAAAAGTACAATTCAAGTGTACTTACGTCCCTATTGCCCGGGGCCTACATTTCACAATGCAGGTACTGATTTATAGGACGAAGGATCTGTTCGCTAGGATTCTCTCATATCAGCTATTGGTGAGCCCCACTTCATTCGGGGTGTTATTTATTTCATGTTCATGTCATGTTAGGTAATAGAGGTATGCTATGGTCCTTGTACCATTAAAACAATTTAGTATTCAGATTCATGATTTAGAGGTTTCATAGACTAGTCTAGCATGTTATATCAGATGTTCGGTGTTGTATAGCCAGTGTTGGCTCTGTAATTATCATGTTTTCAGACTAATTTGTACATTTTCAGTATTATTATGATGTCAAGTGTTTTATTTAGACTTTTCATATTTTAGCCTATATTCTATATTAATACCTGCCCCACGATGATTCAGCAAGTCATGTGGTTCGCTCGGTGACTTACAGCAAGGCACTGAGTGTTGTGTTATGCCTAGGCCATGGTTCGAGGCTTGACAAAACTTGGTATCAGAGCCTTAGGTTTAAGTGTCTCGGGGAGTCTATGAAACCGTGTCCAGTGGGGTCACTGTTATGTGTGAGCGCGCGTCACACATGTAAACAGTTAACCACCAAGACATTTAGGATAGTCCCACTTCTTTCATACTATGGATCATGCAATTAGAGCTATGCCTTCCAGAATTCTTGTAACTCAGGCATATTACATATTTCAGAAAATGCCTACCAAAAAAAAACAGTCAGCTACAAGCAAGAGGGTTGCTGCTAATGCTACCCCGGAGGTAGACTCTCAGGCTCAGGGAGTTGCATCGGGATAAGCACCCCCGACTGCATCCCTACCTACTGGTAGGCGTGCGAAGGTTCGTAATACAGTCCCGTTGCCGCTCAGTTCCACAAATATAGATGTCAGGGGAGCTATCCAGTTGCTCACCCACATTGTTGCTACTCAAGTCTAGCGTCAGGAAACGACTCCAAGTGTAGGTACTAATGAGGGGTTGTCTACTTCCAGGACCCAGATGTTCATTCGTATAAAGCCTCCAGTGTTCATAGGGTCCAATAAGAAGCAGGATCTGAAATTTTTTATTGATGAGGTTCAGAAATTTTTTCATGTTATGCATGCTACTGAGATAGAGGCGGCAGAGTTGATAGCTTATCAGTTGAAGAACGTTGCTAACATTTGGTATGAGTCGTGGGAACAATCTCGAGGGGAAGATGCACCTTATGTGACTTGGGATGAGTTCACAGATGCATTCATCGAGCACTTCCTAACCCTAGAAGTCAGGGAGGTTAAGGCCCTAGAGTTCGAGAGGCTCAAGCAGAACAACATGAGTGTGAATAAGTACTACCACAAATTTGTTTCTTTGGCTAAGTATACTCCGTACATGGTTGCCAATATGAGGGCCAGAGTTAGGCACTTTGTGTTGGGTCTTATACCCGACTTGTACGGTGATGCTAATATCGCTACCCAGAATAAAAACATGACTATTAGCAAGATAGTTTCTTTTGTACAAAGTAATGATGACAGAATGAAAGAAGAAGAGGCATTGCAAAAAGAGAAGGACAGGGATCACTACAGTTAATTTCACCCATAGGGGATCTCAGGGAGGTAGAGGCAGACAATTTTTGTCACGCCCCAAACCATGGCCTGGGCGTAACACGACATTCGGTGCCTGACTGCATGTGACCAAGCGAACCATATGGCTTGCTGAATCAACATGATACATAAACATGAGCGGAATATAACATGAAACATGATGAGCCTTAATAAAATATGAGAATTCATAATATTTAATAAAATACTTGTATAAAATGTGAATGTAGAAATATCATAACCTGAGCCAAAGATGGCTATGCAACTTCGAGTATCTAACATAACTGACTATCTAGTCTATGAAACCTCTATCATGAATCTGAACTGTAAAACATAATTGCTGGGACAAGGCCCCCAGCATACCTTAACTTGCTAAACATGACATGGCAATAAATAAGGATAACACCCCGAATAAGATGAGGCTTACCAACAAGCTGATACGAGCAAATCCTACTAAGCAGATGTGCCATCCTATAAGCCCGTACCAGCATTGTGAAATGTAGGCCCCCGGGAAATAGAAAGGTGACATCAGCACATTAAATGTACTGGTATGTAAAACAACTGAATGAAATAGAAATAACACATGAAATAACATGATAAGGGCTAAAACTGAAACTGAAACCTGATCATGAGCATGAACATGAATACATAGATACATAACATGAGAAAAGTATCTATGGGAGATCATTACTATAACCGACATGTAACCAGCACGTTAGTATGTGGCGTCTGATCTTTGCCCGACCAGCTAAGCCATCTCGTACCTTGTCGGTGTACAAGACGTAAACATGAACATGAATGGATCCAAAATCCCTCAATGGGGAATATATGAAGGAATCATCCTACTAGGTGGAGTGATCCTTATTCTACGTTGGCATACGTAGCTTTAGGTATAAAACCTTCTCGATAATCTGTACAACTCCCAAATTACATGAACATGGATATAATTGGCTTAGTAGCCCATGAATTATATAACTTGCTTGTAAACATGATGTTTGCTTATATTATAACATGAAGGTGATATATATAAGTACAACTTGTATGAAAACATGTAGGATTTTCAAGAAAATAAACATAATGTTTCATATTTTGCAAGTAAGAACCCATAGAATACAAAGTATGGACTTCGCGCAGATTGAATAGTGTTTAGTAAAACGGACATAACTTCTAGCACACACCTATGTTTGACCTCCATAATATATGGTTGGAAAGTTATTTCAAACACCTACAACTTTAATGTTTTGAGTTTTCTCCAATTCCTAACGATAGTACCCGAAAAATGGCCATATGTACAGACTGTCTCATACTTAGACGAATTTAGAAGGCCTTAAGAACTTCACTTTTTTATTTGACTTCAAAACGAATGTTTATCACTCGAGTTTATCCCGAATGGATTCATATAGCTAACATATCATCGTTATAATATTTTCATACATTCACACCTAACTCGAATTTACAGGATGTTACATTATCCCCTCTTAGGATCATTCATCCTCGGATGATGGGTCATGGTTAAGAATGGGACTGGACATGGCCTGAATACATATGTGTGAAGAAAACATGACATGAAACATGGGGACTGAGTTGGCATGACATGGTTACATGGAAACATAAATACTGAATATGTGAACGTGAACGTGAAGCATAAGGCATGAATACGTAAGGGACATGACATGGATATGGAGGTTAGTTACCTTGAGCATTCTCTGCCGGTTCCTCAAATAAGTACAGATACTTGGATTTCATATCTGCTTCGGCTTCCCATGTAGCTTCTTCAACTTTCTGACTCTTCCATAAAACTTTTACTGAGGCAATTTCCTTAGTCCTCAATTTGTGAACTTGACGATCAATGTGGCAATGGGGATTTCTTCATAAGTCAAACCATCCCTAACCGTTATAGTATCAGTAGAAACAACCAACGAAGACTCTCCCACACACTTCCTTAACATAGACACATGGAATGTAGGATGAACAGCAGCCAGCTCTTGTGGCAATTCAAGCTCATAAGCTAATCGCCCAGCCTTTAACAGGATTCCGTAAGGTCCAATATATCTAGGACTAAGCTTCCCTTTCTTTCCAAATCTCATGACAGCGTTCATAGGTGAAACCTTAAGGAACACCCAATTATCAACTTGAAACTCTAAGTCCCTTCGCCTCACATCTGTGTATGACTTCTGGCGACTCTGCGCCGCTCTCAAATGCTCTTGAATTAACTTGACTTTCTCCATATCCTGGTAGACCGAATCTGGTCCTAACAGTTCTGCTTCACTAACTTCGAACCAACCAATTGGTGATCTACACCTTCGCCCATACAAAGCTTTAAACAATGCCATCCCAATGGTAGCATAATAACTATTATTATAAGAAAATTCAATGAGAGGTAAATGATCATCCAGTTACCTTTGAAATCGAGGTAAATGATCATCCCAGTTACCTTTGAAATCAAGGACACATTCCTTCAACATTTCCTCAAGAGTCTGAATAGTGTGCTCTGCCTGCCCATCTGTCTGAGGATGAAAAACTTTGCTGAGATTTACCTTGGTAACCAATCCTTTTTGAAAAGATTTCCAAAAGTTAGCTGTGAACTGAGCACCATGATCTGAAATAATAGACAAAGGAGTCCCATGCAATCTGACAATCACTCAAATATACAACTTAGCATAATCTTCTGCTGAATCTGTTGTCTTGACTAGCAAACAGTGTGCTGACTTAGTAAGTCGGTCCACAATCACCCAAATTGAATCATGTCTGTGGGATGAACGAGGTAGACCTATTATAAAGTTCATGTTTATCATCTCCCATTTCTAAACAGGAATATCAATATTTTGAGCTAACCCACCAGGACTCTGGTGTTTGGCTTTCACTTACTGACAATTCGGACACTTAGCCACAAAATCTGCTACATTCTTCTTCATATCATTCCACTAATAATTATCTTTAAGATCATGATACATCTTAGTAGATCCTGGATGAATGGAATACCTGAAATTGTGAGCTTCTAACATAATTCGCTCTCTGAGCCCCTTTACATCTAGAACACATAATCTTCCTCGGTACCTCAAGGAACCATTATCTCCCCCTTGTTCAAAAGCCGTTGTCTTATGCTTGTGAATCCCCTCTTTCCACTTTGACAAATGGGGATTACTATACTGCCTCTCTTTAACTTCAACCACTAAGGAGGAATGAGCTCTGTTCTGAACGAAAACGCCACCATCTTACGAGTCCAAGAGTCGAACTCCTCGATTGGATAAATGGTGAACTTCCTTGGTGATAGTTCATTTATCTGCCTCAACATAAGCTAAAATTCGCATGGAACGCCGACTAAGAGCATCGGCTACAACATTTGCCTTCCCTGGATGATAGAGAATATCTATATGATAGTCTTTTAACAATTCAAGCCATCTTCTCTGTCTAAGGTTCAATTCAAGCTGCTTGAAAATATACTGTAGGCTTTTGTGGTTAGTTAAAATATCTACATGCACTCCATATAAATAATAACACCATATTTTAAGTGCAAAAACCACAACTACCAACTCTAAATCATGAGTCAAAAAATTCTTCTCGTGAGCCTTAAGTTGTCTAGATACATAAGCGATAACTTCACCATACTGCATTAAGACACTTCCGAGACCAACTCCCGAGGCATCACAATAAACTACGAATCCTTCGGTTCCTTCTGGTAGCATCAAAACTGGAGCAGAAGTTAGATTCTTCTTCAAATCTTCAAAACTATGCTCGCATGCATCTGACCACTGAAATTTGACCTTCTTCTGAGTCAACTTAGTCAACGGGGCTGAGATAGAGGAAAATCCTCTCTACAAAATGTTTGTAATAGCCTGTTAGACTCAAGAAACTTCTAATATCTGATGCAGAGGTGGATCTGGACCAATTATTAACAACATCAATTTTCTGAAAATCAACTTTAACACTTTCGCCCGAAATCACATGGCCTAAAAATGCCACCGACTCAAGCCAAAACTCACACTTTGAAAATTTTGTGAAAAGCTCGCGATCCTTAAGTGTCTGCAACACTATTCTGAGATGTTCTGCATGATCAACCTCACTCTGAGAATACACCAAAATGTCATCAATGAAGAATAAATTGAGATAAGGCTGAAAAACCCTATTCATAAGGTCCATGAAAGCTGCTGGTGAATTCGTCAATCCAAAGGATATGACAAGGAATTCAAAATGTACATAATGAGTTCTGAAGGCGGTCTTTGGAATATCAACTTCCTTAACCTTTAACGGATGGTAGCCTGATCTGAGGTCAATTTGGGAATAACATTGGGCACCCTGAAGTTGGTCCAATAAATCATCTATTATGGGGAGAGGATACATGTTCTTACTGGTGACCTTATTCAACTGACGGTAGTCAATACACATACACAAGGAACCATCCTTCTTTCAGACAAACAAAACTGGCACGCCTTAAGGTGAGACACTTGACCTAATGAATCCCTTGTCGAGAAGATCTTTTAATTGGCCTTTAATTCTTTCAACTCTACTGGGGCCATTCTGTATGGCAGAATAGATATCAGCTTAGTATCCGGAAGTAGATCAATTCTAAAGTCGATCTCCCTGTCAGGAAAGACTCCTGGAAGATCTTCTAGGAAGACTTCTAGAAACTCATTAACGACTGGAATGGACCGGAGGGCTAGAGTCTGGGCATCTGTATCCCTGACTCAAACTAAGTGATAGATATATCCGTTGGAAATTATTTTTCTGGCTTTTAAATAGGAAATAAACCTACCCCTGGGTACCACTGAATTACCCTTACATTCTATAACTAGTTCGTTAGGAAACTCAAATCTCACTATTTTGGTTCTACAACATATC
Source organism: Lycium barbarum (assembly GCF_019175385.1). NCBI lineage: Eukaryota > Viridiplantae > Streptophyta > Magnoliopsida > Solanales > Solanaceae > Lycium > Lycium barbarum. The sequence goes on along the minus strand of NC_083348.1, from coordinate 8,054,890 downwards.
GTGACATAACATGACTCTAACCAATCCATGCCCATTATCACATCAAAGTTTACCGCCTCTAACTCTGCTAAGTCTGCTATAGTTCTGCGGTGACAGACCATTACTGGATAACCCCTATAAATACGCCTAGCCATAATTAATTTTCCAACTGGAGTGGATACTTCAAAGGGTTCATGCAACTTTTCACGTTCTATCCCAAATTTCTTAGCAATAAAAGGGGTTATATAGGATATGGTGGATCCGGGATCTATGAGAGCATAAACATCATAAGTGAAGACGGTTAGCATACCTATGACCACATCTCCATGGGCCTCTGTATCTCGACGGCCTGTCAGCACATACAAACGATTCTGAGCACCGCCCGCATTGCCGTACTTTACTGCTCCACATGAGCTACTAAATTTGTGGAATGAGCCACATTACCTCCGGTACCTTTCCTAACAGACGAAAAATCTCTTTGAATATAGCCCCTCTGGCCATAATAATAGCATACGTCCATACCCATACGATACTCACCTAGGTGTTTCATACCATACTTGCCGCAAACTGGATTAGTATAGGCTTGCTGACCTACACTAGTCTGAGAGTAGGAACCTGCTGGTATGAAATTTTGTTTCTTCTGATCATTCCTGAACTTTGGGGCTAGGGCACTGGCTGCGGATAGAGCGGGTCCTGCTGACCCCTAATTAAAGTTACCTGAGGACTTGGCCCTTTTACTGAATTCCCTATCCTTTTACTTCTGCAGTGCTTCTTCTTCCTTCAGTTTCTCCTCATTGCCTTGCACAAATGATAATAATTTGGAAATAGTCATCTTGTCATTTTGAACAGCTGTATTAGCATCCCTATGCAATTCGGGTTTAAGCCCGAGCACAAACCTTCTAACCACAGCTCTCATATCGGGAGCCATGTGGGGAGCATGTCTGGACAACGACACAAATTTGAGATAATATTCTTGAACAATCATGTTATTCTGCCTTAACCTCTCGAACTCCATAGCTTTTGCTTCCCTGACCTCAATTGGCATGAAGTGGTCAATGAAGGCATCAACAAATTCATCCCAAGTAGCGGGAAGTCCACTCTCCCCTTGGGACTATTCCCAAGTCTCATACCAAATGTGATCCATATCCTACAACTGATAGGCTCTAAACTCTACTGCCTCTGTCTTCGTGGCATGCATAACACGGAACACCTTTTGCAGCCCATCAATGTAATTCTGTGGATCCTCCTCCTTTTTAGACCCCGTGAATACTGGAGGCTTCATGCGAAGAAACTCTTGGGTTCTAGAACTAGTTGACCCACCACTAGCACCTAAGCTAGGAGTCGTTTCCTGTCACTGTGCCTGGTTAGCAACAATCTGAGTGAGCAACTGAATAGCTTCTCTAACATCCAAGTCTGGAGAATTAGGAAGTGTAGCTGTAGGAGCAGTTGGGGCTGCTGGGCCTGTAGAAGCTGTCTGAGTCTGAACGGTTTCTCTCTGAGCTGCATCAGTAGCAACCCTTTGGCAGGTAGCTGAGGTCCTTCGTGTACTTTCTTTTCGGAGCCATTTTCTGAAATACGTAATTCACACGAGTTAGAAGAATTCCTGAAAGTACTACTCTAACCGCATGATCTAGAGTATGAAAGAAGTGAGACAATCCTGAATGTCTTGGTGGTCAATTGTTTATATGTGTGGGGCCCTCACATATATAAAAGTGACCCCACTAGACACGGTTTCATAGACTCCCTAAGACACTTGAACCTAGGCTCTGATACCAAGATTTGTCACGCCCCGAACCATGGCCTGGGCATAACACAACACTCGGTGCCTGACCACATGTGATCGAGTGAACCACATGCCTTGCTGAATCAACATGGGACATAAACATGAGCGGAATATAACATGAAACATGATAATCCTTAATAAAACACGAGAAGTCATATTATTTAATAAAATACTTGTATAAAACGTGAATGCAGAGATATCATAAACTGAGCCAAAGATGGCTACACAACTTCGAGTATCTGACATAACTAACTGTCTAGTATATGAAACCTTTATCATGAATCTGAACTGTAAAACATACTTGCTGAGACAAGGCCCCCAACATACCTTAACTTGCAAAACATGACATGATAATAAATAAGGATAACACCCCGAATAAGATGGGGCTCACCAAAAAGTTGAGACGAGCAAATCCTACTGAGCAGATGTGTCAGCATATTGAATGTATTGGTATGTAAAGCAACTGAATAAACTAGACATAGCACATGAAATAACACGATAAGAGCTGAAACTGAAATCGAAACCTAATCATGAGCATGAACGTGAATACATATATACATAACATGAGAAAAGCATCTATGGGAGAGCAATTGTATAACCGACATGTAACCACCACGTTAGTATGTGGCGTATGATCTCTGCCCGACCAGCTAAGTCATCTTGTACCTTGCCACGATACAAGACGTGAACATGAACATGAATGGATCCAAAATCCCTCAATGGGAAATATATGAAGGAATCGTCCTACTGGGCAGAGCGATCCTTATCCTACGTTGGCATACGTAGTTTCAGGTATAAAACCTTATCGGTAATCTGTGCAACTCCCAAATTACATGAACAAGGATATAATTGGATTAATAGCCCATGAATTATATTACTTGCTTGTAAACATGATTCTTGCTTGTATTATAACATGAAGGTGATACATATAAGTATAGCTTGTATGAAAATATGGAGACATGTAGAATTTTCATGAAAATAAACATAATATTTCATAACTTGCAAGTAAGAACCCATGGAATACAAAGTATGGGATTTCATGGATTACAGACAGATTCTCAATAACCAAAAGGGACTATTAAGAATACAATAATGAAGTAATCATACAAACATAGCATATCAGGGTACATGTACTTAGGGTTATCATGAACATGGCTAAAACCCTGGTTTGATATAATCTCATACTTCCATGGAAGAATGTGGTGTGGGGAAAAACAAAGATATTCCCACATGTACATAGAAACTCTACATACCCGGTAATGCTCCAGTCTTGTAGTAAAGGTCTGGACTTGAAGAGGAACTCCTAAAGCCTTAGTTTTGAATCCCTTTAATTGCATTGTCTTGAAAATCCTAGGTTAAGAACGTTGAATTTCTACTTAATAATCATGAACGTATGATGGGATTGACTTGGTATGCATTGGAATAGGCTTACCTTTAAGTATCTTGAAGCTTGGGAGAAAAGAGCTTCGACTTAGGGCTTTGAGAGACTTCTTTAGGGTTCTTTTCCTCAAAAATATTGGTTTAAAACAAAGTCTGAATGAATATAACGATGTGAGGCTTTCAAGTTCGGTGCGTGAACGCACAGCTGGAGGCCCACTTTGTGCAGGTTATCATGCAGTGAAGGTAGTAACATTGCTTGTGGTGCGCGATTGCACACTTGAAGAGCATTTCGCGCAGACTGCGCACCATCCAGTAAAACGGGGATAAATTCTATCACACAGATTCGTTTGAGCTCCATAATATATGGTTGGAAAGTTATTTCAAAGGACTACAACTTTCATGTTTTGAGTTTTCTCAAATGTCTAACGAAAATACCCGAAAACTGGCCATAAGTACGGACTGTCTCATACCTAGACGAATTTACAAGGCCTTAAGAACATCACTTTTTAGTTTGACTTCAAAATGATTGTTTATCACCCGAGTTCATCTCCAAAGGATTTATATAGCTAACATATCATTGTTATACTATTTTCATACATTCACACCTAACTCGAATTTATGGGATGTTACAGTTTTTTTTTAAAAAAAGTCATCAAGACCCGCTCCTTGTGTAGCCAGTGCACCAGTCCCGAGGTCTAGGTATGATTAGAAGAGACAGATCTTTAGCCAGTGCACCGATCCCGAGGTCCAAGTATGATCAGAAGAGACAAATTTTTGGGGTAGCAGGTTTTGAATCTCAAGCCAATGTGGGTCAAAATACCTATGTCCGATCTGCAGCAAGTGTGCGAAAAGACATGGAGGGCAGTGTTGCATGGGCATGGATATATGCTTTAGGTGTGGCTAACGGGATCCCTATAAGAGGGGCTGTCCATCAGCTAGACAAGGTACCGAAGGTAATGTTGCTCAGTCCACATATTCAACAACTCCTCGTAATTTTCAGGCCTAATCAGAGCGTGGTGCAGCTAAGTCTGGTAATGCAGGTGGAGATCAGAACCGATTGTATACACTATAAGGTCGTTAGGACACAGAGGCACGTGTAGATGTTGTTACATGTATTCTGATAGTTTTCACTTTTGACGTTTATGCCCTTATGAATCCTGCATCCACCCTATCATATGTAACCCTTTTTGTTGCTAAGAAATTTGGGATAGGACCAGAAAAGTTGCATGAACCCTACTCTAGTAGAGTCAGTTATAGTTGGACGTGTGTATAGGGGCTGTCCAATTACAGTCTACCACCGCAATACCGAAGTTGACCTAGTAGAATTGGAAATGGTAGACTTTGATGTAATTATAGGCATAGATCGGTTGGCGTCATGTTATGCCACTGTAGGATATAGAACCAAAATTTCAGGTTTAAGTTTTCTAACGAACCAGTTATAGAATGGAAGGGTGATACAGTAGTACCCATGGGTAGGTTTATTTCCTCTCTTAAAGCCTAAAAGATATTCTCCAAGGGGTATATTTATCGCGTAGTCCGATTTAGAGATACAGATCCCAAACCCAACTCCCCAGTCCGTACCAGTTGTTAACGAGTTTTCAAAAGTTTTCCTAAAAGATGTTTCTAGATTTCCTCCCGATAGGGTGATAGAATTTGTAATTGATTTACTTCCTGCCACTAAGCTGCTATCTATTTCGCCATACTGAATTGGTCCAGCAGAGCTGAAAGAGTTAAAAGTTAGTTGAAAAATATTTTTGACAAGGGATTCATTAGGCCAAGTGTCTCACCTTGAGGCATACCGGTTTTGTTTGTCCGAAAGAAAGGTAGATCCTTACGCATATGCATTGACTACCGTCCATTGAACAAAGTCAACATTAAAAACATTTACCCACTACCCAGAATTGATGACTTGTTCGACCAACTTCAGAGTGCCTAATGCTATTCCAAGATTGACCTCAGATCAGGGTATTATCAATCAAAGGTTAAGTAATTCAATATTCTGAAGACCATTTTCAAAACTCGTTGTGGTCATTTCAAATTTCTTGTCATGTCGTTTGGGTTGATAAATGCACCAGCAGCTTTCATGGATCTTATAAACAGGGTTTTTAAGCCTTATCTTGATTTATTCATTATTGTTTTTATTGATGACATCCTGGTTTATTCCCGTAGTGAGGCTGACCATTCATAACATCTCAGAATAGTAATGCAGACACTCTAGGACCGCAAGCTTTATGCGAATTTTTTAAAGTGTGAATTCTGCCTGAATTCACTAGCATTTCTACGCCATGTCATTTCAGGGGAAGACATGAAAGTGGGTTTTTAGAAAATATACACCGTGAAGAATTGGCCCAGACCCACTTCAGCAACTGAGATAAGAAGTTTCTTGGGTCTGGCAGGCTATTACGAACGTTTTGTAGAGGGGTTTTCCGCTATCTCAGCTCCGTTGACTAAATTAACTTACAAGAAAGTCAAGTTCCAATAGTCAGATGCTTGTGAGAGAAGTTTCGAAGAGTTGAAGGCAAGGCTAACTTCTGTTCCAGTTTGACACTGCCATAGGGAAATGAAGGGATCGAGCTGTATTGTGATTCTTCTGGAGTTGGTCTTGGATGCGTTCTAATGTAGCATGGAAAAGTTATAGCTTATGTGTCAAGACAACTTAAGGCTTACAAAAATAATTATCCAAATCATGACTGGGAGCTCGCAGTTGTGGTATTCACGTTAAAGATATGGCGTCTCTATTTGTATAGAGTGCACGTTGATATTTTCACAGTTCATAGGAACCTTCAGTATGTTTTCAAGCAATAGGAGCTAAATCATAGATAACAAATATGGCTCGAATTGCTCAAGGATTATGATTTGGATATCCTCCATCATCCAAGGAAGGCTAATGTGTTAGCCGATGCTCTTAGTTGGCATTCTATGGGAAGTTTTGCTCACGCTGAGGCAGAAAATATAACTATGGTGGAGGAAGTCCACCACTTAGCGAATCTTGGAGTTTGACTTTTGAACTTTGAAGATGGTGGAATTGTTGTTTAGAACAGAGCTGAATCCTTCTTAGTAGTCGAAGTGAAAGAAAAGTAATCTAATGCTCCAAATTTATTGCAGTTGAAAGAAGGGATTCACAGATATAAGACGACGACTTTTGAATAAGGGGGAGATGATGGTACTTTGAGGTACCAAGGCATAATATGTATTCCGAATGTAGATGGAATCAGAGAGAGAATTATGTCAGAAGCACACCATTCAATGTATTCCATTCATCCAAGCTCTATAAAGATGTTCCATGACCTTAAGGCGGTATATTGGTCGAACGACACAAAGAAGAATATAGCAGATTTTGTGGCTAAATGTCTAAATTATCAACAGGTGAAAGTCGAGCACCAGAGCCTGGTGGGTTGGCTCAGGACATAGATATTCCCATTTGGTGTTACACCCCATAGTTTCGTATGTTGAGTTTCGAGCTACCCTTTTAGGAGGTATGTGAGCTTATATATGTTTAACTTATGGTTATAAGGGTTTAAGTGCATATAGTAAGCTATGGAAGGATTGAAGGGCAAGTGAATTAAGGAAATTAAATTTGTTAGAACTTGGAAGAGAATATGAGGGGTAATTTTGTCCCAACTTGGAGAAAGAATATCTTGTAGTAGATGAGGAGTTTTGAAGCAAAGTAAAAGCCTAAAATAATGTTCGTCGTGTCTAGTTTCCAGCGCAACAAACCGCTCGTCGATACGGCATCGAAGTGGAGAATTATGGACGTTACAAATTAGGCTGACAGAGCAGAAACGCTGCTACAGTGCTGCTACAATACTGCTACATCAGCCGGCTTGCTACAGTACTGCTACAGTGGCCCTGACTCGAATTTGGCCCACTATTTAAGGATAAAATCTGATCCTAAACCTCATTTTTCAGCCAAGAACACTCCAAATATTTCCCAAATGTTCTAGAAAACTCTCCCAACTTCCGTCCACTAGATATTAACGCAAATTAAGTGAAATCCCCAAATTTAAGTCTAGACAACACATAGTTGCGATTATAATATCGAATTGCGGCGAAACTTGGCTTGGATTCAAGGTAGTAATCGAAGATATTGCAATTCTAGCGGGTGAAAGGTATGAATCTTTCCTTATTAGTATTGATTATCTACGGAGGAAAAGTTACTAAATGAGCGTATAATGAATTTATGGGTCAAAAAATTGGATAAACATCATGTGGGATGTTTATGGAATATTTTGGTGTTGATAATATTGTTGTTGATATTTTTATTGTTGTTGTTGTTGGTTACTGAATTGAGATTTTGGGCTAGGCATATAAACAGCGGAGATGCTGCCGAAATTTCGATAGATTCTAGAAAGATTTATTTGGAGGCTTAGGATAAGTATATAACAACGGGCCTAACAATAGTATGAATGGTTTTATATGTAGATTTCAAGACGGGAGATAGGTTGGAAAGTCGAGAAGAGAGCTTCCAGGTATGGTAAGGCTCGTCCCTTTCTTTCAAAGGCATGATTCCTATGTTTTGATTCAATACATGACATCCATAATATTTTTACTTCTAGAAATGCCAGAAGTCTAAAGTTTCTGAAGAATCTTACGATGACTCCATTCCTAGAGATTTTCAAGCCTAAGGTTCTTGATGATTTCATGACGTGACTGAGCGTGCTATATAATATATGACCTCAGTTTATGTCTGAGTGTGCTATATAACATATGGCCTCAGCTTGTGTCTGAGTGTGCTATATAATATATGGCCTCAGCTTGTGTCTGAGCGTGCTATATAACATATGGCCTCAGCTTATGTCTGAGCGTGCTATATAACATATGGCCTCAGCTTATGTCTGAGCGTGCTATATAACATATGGCCTCAGCTTATGTTATGGATCATTCAAAGTGAGACGTGATAGTGGTGATGCTTATGGTAGAGGTGAAGATCCTTATTATCCAAACGAACCTATCAAATAAACGGATTCTGAAGACTCTATTCCTAGACAGTGTAGGGATATTAGTATCCTTGACCTCTTAAGTCCCGAAGGGGCATCCATAATTTGTACATTTTCATAATGATGTCTAAATCCCGAAGGGGACATTCATAAGGTTTTCTCTCTCCTATGCATTTTACATTTAAATTTGGAGTCTCGAAGGAGATAAATGAAAAGGGGAAGAGGTTCTCATTTTAAGAAAAGGGAAGAAGTTCCCGTTTTGAACTAAAAGTTGCTCTGAAGGGAGTCTTTTGATAGTTTTCAAAGATTTTCATGCATTTGCATATTTACATACATGCACGACATCATTTCATGGGGAAGGGAAAATGGGCTAAGGCGTTATATACGTAAACCACCTGATCAACTGGTATTCGATGATTATGATGCCCGAAGGGACTGCGAGTAGGGTGAAAGCATGCATTATATATATATATATATATATACATACTCATGCTGCATCAAAAGTTCATGTGCATATACATGTTTATCGGAGTTGGTTACATGTACAGATTGAGTCCATTACTCTTTTACCATCCGAGTCGAGATATGTTGTTTAAGTTCTACCTTACATACTCGGTACATTATTCGTACTGACGTCCCTTTGCCTGGGGGCGCTGCGTTTCATACCATGCAGGTGCATACAGATGAGAAGAAGACATTGGCTATAGGATATTCCCAGGCTATCGGCTGGATTGGTGAGCTCCATCTCAGTTCAGAGTGTTGCCAAGTCAGAGTACTTATGTTATGGTATCTCATTTAGTGAGTCGAGATGTCGACAGTTGTGTCAAGCGACCATATAGGTCGATGTGTTTTTATGCTTGTTTTTTTAAGATTTTATTGTGACTAAAGGTTTTCTTCGAATTGACGATAAGGGAGAAGTCCCTGATTTGAGGAAAGAGTTTTATTGAAAAGTTTGTCCTATTTTACTTGACGGAAGCGTCATTTCATAAATTAAAGGTTCACAAAAAGTTGTGATTCATGGATGGAATGGTACTATGGCACTCAGCCGAGTAAGATCTAGGGTGTTAGTCGTGGCCCTCCGATTTGGGTTGTGACAGTTGGAAATGGGAGATGATAAACATGGAGTTCATAATAGCTCTACCTCACTCATCTCAACACGATTCGATTTGGGTAATTGTGTACCAACTTACTATGTCCGTGCACTTTTTGCTCGAGAAGACCACTGATTCAGCAGAACATTATGCAAAACTATATATTTAAGAAATTGTCAAGCTTTATAGAACCCTAGCGTCACTTATTTCAGATCCTAATGCTCAGTTCATAGCGAACATTTGGATGTGCTTTCAGAAAGGATTGGGTACCAAGGTAAACCTCAGTACCGTTTTTCATCCTCAGATAGATGGCCAGGCACAATGCACTATTCAGACACTTGAGGATATGATCATTTTCACCTCATTGAATTCTCTTATAACAATAGTTATCATGCTAGTATCAAGATGGCACCATTTGAGGCCTTGTATGGGCGAAGGTGTAGATCACCCATTAGATGCTTTAAAGTTGGCGAAGCAGAGTTGTTAGGGTCAGCCTTGGTCAACAGGCTATGGAAAAAGTCAAATTGATTCAGAAGTGTTTGAAAATAGCTCAAAGTCACCAGAAGTCCTATTCAGACGTGCGACGTAGAGACTTGTAGTTTGAGGTTGACGATTGGGTGTTCCTTAAAGTTTCACCTATGAAGGGTTTTATGAGAATTAGAAAGAAAGGGAAGCTTAGTCCAAGATATATCGAGCCATACAGGATTGTGCGAAGGATTATTCAAGTGGCTTATAAGCTTGAGTTACCACAAGATTTGGTTTCCATGCACCCAGTATTTTATGTATCCATGTTGAGGAAGTACGAAGTGTGTGGAAGACCTGTCGTTGGTTTTTCCTACTGAAACTATAATGATTAAGGATAGACTTATCTATGAAGATATCCCTGTGGCTATTCTGGATCGTCAGGTTCGCAAGTTGAGGACTAAGGAAGTTGCCTCAGTAAAAGTGTTATGGAGGAGCCAGAACGTCGAAAAGGCTACATGGGAAGCTGAATAGGACATGGAATCTAAATATTCGCACTTGCTTGAGGAGCAAGCAGAAAACACCCTAAGGTAAAATACCTTTCGTATCCATGTTAAATCCCCATATGTATTCATGTCTCATGTTTTATGTTCACATATCCACTACTAATGTTTCTTGTCCGTACGTTCATGTTTCCATGTAATCATGTTGTTTCAGCTACCCATGTTCTATGTCATGTTTCCTCACGTTCATGTACTCATTCCATGTCTATAACATTCCAGAGTTAGTCTTATTCCTAACCATGATCGATCAGTCAAGGATGAATGATCCCAAGAGGGAGATATTGTAACACCTTGTACCTTTAACCAGAGCCTTGTGCATGATTCGAGAGTTAAAAAACCAAGATGGGGAGTGTTAGGATTAAAATCCTTTTCAGTTTCTCGATCAGCATTTTACACCCATTTATATGGACCGTAAAATTGTTTACGGGCCGTACATTTTACCATAAATGGCCCCCAAAAATCCAGCTTACTGTTAAGGATTTACGGTGGGTATTACGGACCGTACAAGTCTTACGGACTGTAGATTGTACCTCAAAATTATATACGGACCGTACATTTGAACCATATGAGAGCAGGAGAAATTGAAGTTTCTGGAACTGAATTACGGTCACCTTTTACGAACCGTAGACATGTTTACGGGCCATAAAAGTGTAGTAAGAGCCTCGACGACTGACCAGTATAAATACCCATTTTAGACTTTTATGTTATTTGTCATTCTCTTCAAGTCCTAGCACGAAGCTCTTCTCCTCTCATAATTCTCCTACATCAAAGTAAGCCTATTCTAAGTAATTCTAAGTGTTTCTACCATTCATACTTGGTTATTAGCTAAATTCCATTCGATAGACCTAGGGTTTTCAAGAAAGCCTATCTCAAGGTTTAAAGTTTAGGCTTTTGGAATTCTTTTTCAAGGTCCATAATTTATTACGTGTTTTGGAACAATTAAGGTATGTAAGGCTTCTGTTATACCTCAGAAAATTTTGAGATTTTGCATCGTTGTGCCACAATTCGATTAGCATAAGCTTGAGAGAAGGTTACAAGCCTTCTTAGATGTTTAATAAAGGTTACATAAGTGTTAAGGATATATCATAAGTATTGGAGGTCAAATGAATCGAAAAGAACACAGTTTCACGAAAAGAGGTATCAGAGCAGTTCGTCCTAGGGTTGTCTACGAACCGGGTCTAGTAGAGTCTTGTTTATGGACGCGGGTTAACGACGATGGTACATGTGATATGTTTATATATATGAGATGTATAACACGTGTTTACTTTTAAAGGTTAATCAGGTTATATCTTCATCTCATGCTTCATGATTTCTTTATTATGCCAGTACTATTCATGCCTTACATACTCAGTTGTACTAACGTCCTTTCTTTTTGGACACTGTGTTCATGCCCACAGGTAGACAGAGAGACGGTGTGGATCCGTAGGAGCTTATTAGCGAATTCACAGGAGCACTCCATTATTCCGGAGGTGCTACTTAAGATCATATTCTTTTGTGTATATATGTATTTTGGACAGAGGGGTCTTGTCCCGTCTTTATGTCTAGTACTCTAGTAGAGGCTCGTAGATACGTACGTATGGGTTGTTGGTGTCCCACGATGATCACATTGTACTTTTTTATATCATTTTTGTAGCCGTGAGGGCTTATGTATATAGCTATGGGTTGCTTTTGAGATTATATATGTTCAGGTTGAGTACGATGATTAGCTTAATGAGAGGTGCTCAGTAGCCAGCTCCAGGTACCCGTCATGGCCCCTAGTCGGGTCGTGACATATTCATACAATAGTTAAGCCTTAGTGATACTCTTAAATTCAAACTAGAACAATTCATGATCTAATGAAAATTGAGCAGCATTTTCCCTATTTCATCAACTTCCACCGTAGTGCAAAACAACTTCCAAACAACCATAATATCAAAATCAAGTAATCACATTCCATTGTGTCTTCAAAATTAATTCTCATGTTCAACCTATACTAACAACTTCACACCCGTACTTAGCAAATTTTCATACAGTGCTTCCTCATCACTATCATTACCTTCCATAACAAGATTATACCCATATCATACTAAGAATCATGACTCAAGTTATCTTACTACTCAAAAACATCATAAAAACTACATTTAGACCTCATTTTCTACTTTCTTCTCCTACCCAAGTTGTTCAATAACCAAGCATTCATGATAACATGAAATAAGCAGGAAAACTAACCTTTCATCTCATAAGAATGAGCTTTGCAGTAGCTATCAACTTATATGAAAACCCTAGCTTCAATACCCAAAATTTTGTTGTAGTCTACTAACCCTAGCAAGACTCCCAACACATGGATACCTTGATTCTTGCCTCTTGATCTTTATTTTCTCTTGCGTTGGAGTGAAATATACTTGGAGAAGGGTTTTGGAGCTCTCAAGACTCTTGGAAATGTGGGAAATGAAATAAAAGAACAAGGTTCATCCATTTATACAAAAAAAATAAAAATCTGCCCGATGGACTTATACGGACCACTTATACGGTCTGTATAATATTGTATGGTTCGTCAAAGTTGACCGTATAACGCCACCATGAAATTACCCGTCTCTGTAAGGGTCATGTTATATGGACCCCCTTATACGGACCGTATAAATTTATACGGACCGTATAAAGTTATACGGACCGTATAATTGGTCGTATAACTCACAGTTATCCGAAACTTTCTCTTGTTGATTCGTTTGACTTCCAATCCTTATGGAACCTTCTTGACACTTATATAACAATTCATTAACCATACAATAGGCCCTATAGCAGCCCCTCAAGACGTTACCAAATAATATTAGCTCAATTATAGCGAGAACCTTTCCAAATATGACTTACATTTCACTTCCTTCAACAAACTAAATTTTACATATTCATATGACTTCAAAATCTTATTGTTACACCTCGGAAAATTTCCCAATTTCGTACAACGAATAGACTAACGAGGAATACGAGTATATGATGTTTTAATAAAGAAGGGAATGACGTTTGACGAACCTAAGTAAGATTTCGAAGGCAATTGAAATAAAAGAAGAAGGTTTGCTGAGAGAAAGGCAAGGCATACGATGTGTATCGAAAAGAAATTTCGAGTGACGAGTTAATAATAACTAAATGGTGCTTTGGAGACGAGTTATAACGACCCTTAGATTGTTAATGAGATAATAAACAAGTGTTAAGAAGGTTCCATAAGGATCGGAGGTCAAATGAATAGATGAAAATAAGATTCAGTGAACTGATGGGTTATACGGTCGATTATACAGAGCGTATAATGTTATACGGCCCGTACAATGGACCGTAGCATGGTCACAGAATGGAGTTGTAGAGGTGGTGATTTCACGGTCAATTATACGGACCGTATAAAATTATACGGCCCGTATAATGTGCCGTCAAATTGACACAGAGTGGGATGATCACTGGAGCAGTTTTACGGTCAATTATACAGACCGTATAATTGTCCGTATAATGATGTCGGGACAGCTTTTGCAACTATAAAATAATGTCCCAAGTTCATTTAATTCATTTTCTTTCTCTCTTCACGACCCAATAGCTCTCTAGAACTTTCCAAACTCTTGCAATACAAGAATCCAAGTGAAAATTGAAGATCAACTTCATCAAATCCACAAAACCAAGTGCGAGGAACACATCAAAGTTCATTCAAGTCAAGAAATTTCAAGAGAGGTGAATTAGGATTTTGGTGCAAGAAGAGTAATACCACTCAAGGGTTGTTCCTCCATCATCTAAGGTAAGTTTCATGACCATACCATGTTGTTTAAGGTATTGGAAGGCTAAGACACTTGAATTGTAGAAAGATTTAGAAAATGGGTCATAAATGAGTGAATAGTATCATTGTTGAATAGTGGTTGGGGTGAACCATGAATGTTGTTAGGTTGTGATTGTGAATATGTTGTAAATGACACTTAGACCATGGAATAAGCATTATATATGAGAAAACGCGACAATGAGCTATAACCATGATTGTGGAGAAATTGAAGGGAAATGGTGAATTGTGGTAAATGTAGATAAATGATGATTGTTGTTGCTATATTATGAATGTTGTTATTAACGTGTGGAAGTTGATATAGAATGTGGGAAAAGTAGTATGAACAAAGGAAATACTGTCCAATTTTCCCTAGAAATAGCGACATGTTCTTATGGCCGATTAGCTAACGTTAATGCGAATTCTCTCTTGAAGGTAGAAACGTGGCATTGTAGGGGAACAAGCGAACGATAGAGTAGTTAAACGTAAAAGGTATGTGAGGCTAGTCCTTTCTTTCTATGTCATGAATCCTAAAGTATGACTTTCCTCCCCCCCCCCCCCCCTCTCATGAATTTCTATATGAGGTAAGAGATATGTTATGAGCCCAATAATAATGATGACGAGTTAAAGTACAGAGACTCCAGAGTTTATGATATGATATTCCTATAACGTTAATGATATCATTTATTGCTTACACTTACCTTATTTATTATTTCCTTCGAGGTGAGACAAAATGGTGATGATTACTCCATAACATGATCGGGGGCTCATGACCTTATGTCACCCTGACATAGCCATAGTTGCCTTCAAAGTCTGATGAATGTTTTTAAATAATAAATGTATAATGATGCTAAGTCATGATATATCTATGAGACGATCAATAATGTAAGATTACGTTATGCCTATGAGATGTGTAAAGATGACAAATTTATGAATGATTATATGATGATATGATTCCACCGCGCCAAAATGGCCGGGCATGTCACCGCCAAGGCGGGCTGCATATGATTCCACCGTGCCTCAATGGCCGGGCATGTCACCGCTAATGCGGGCTGCTATGTTTACACCGAGCCTAGAGGGCCGGGCATGATCACCACTAGTGGGCGGCATATGATGGTTACCCGGACGCGGGTTAACGATGAGGATTATGATGTGATGATATATGTGATGGGATGACACATATACCATGATTATATAAAATATGATATGTGTATGAAATGTATTCATCTATGAAACTCATGCAGGTTACATCTTTCTCTTATGGCTCATGATCCTTCTATTATATTTATTTATTTCATTCTTTCCTTACATACTCAGTACAATGTTCGTACTGACGTCCGTTTTCTTTGGACGCTGTGTTCATGCCCACAGGTAGACAGGGAGGTGAGCTTGATCCAGACTCGTAGGAGCAGTTAGCTGATTGAAAGCACTCATTTGTTCCGGAGGTGCTTGATTATTCTTTTGTGTTCATTTGTATATGTCGGGCACGACGGGGTCCTGTTCCGTCCATATGTCTAGTACTCTAGTAGAGGCTCGTAGATACGCAGTGTGGGTTTTGTGGTCTCTCGAGGTTGCTACTATGTACATATACATATTATTTTGATGGCCGAAAGGCTTATGTATATAAAAGTACTTATGTTTCCAAATGAAATATGATTTTCTCATGATTTGAGTATAAATTTAAGAAAAGAGCGCAAAATGAGTATGATAAGCGGTAGAATGAGCGGTGCTCGGTGGTTAGCCCCGAGTACCCGTCGCGGTCCCCAGTCGGGTCGTGACACTTATAGTATGCACTTTAAGCTATCTAATACTCCCCTTTATATTGTAAGGGTTTCATAATCACCTTAAGCTCATGTTAGTCTATTCACAAGACAACAAATCCAGAATTTCCGAGGCATAACATTCTTCCCCCATTAAAATCATTTGTCCTCGAATGTTTGGTTCTTGGGGATTCTATAAAAATTTCGCCAGAGTTTCCCCTATAATATGGCACTAGCCTCCTGTCGCAGCAACCCAAAATACATCGTTTCACAGGGTTACAACAACATCATCAATAACCATGGCCACACACGACTAGCAAAGCATCAAGGAAAGCACTACATACCTGAGGACAATGGCATCTCCGCCTGAGCCTCCTCTGGGGGTGAAAATAAATGCGGGTACCTGAACTTCATGTATTCTTATGCTTCCCATGTCATTTTCTCTCTATTGTTATTTCTCCATAAAACTTTAACCGAAGCTACCTCTTTGGTTCTGAGTCGCCGTACTTGCCTATCTAGAATGGCAATGGGAACTTCTTTGTAAGATAATTGCTCAGTGACTTGAACATCATCTAATGGTACAACTCTTGAAGGATCTCCAATGCACTTACGATGCATCAATACATGGAAAACTGGCTGAACTGACTCCAAATCTGGAGGTAAATCTAATTCGTAAGCTACTTTGGCCTACCTTGTGTATGATCTCATACGGTCTAATAAACCGTGGACTAAGCTTGCCCTTTTTGCCAAATCTCATGACGCCTTTCATTGGCGACACCTTCAAGAATACCCAATCTTTTACTTAGAACTCTAAGTCCCTTCGACGATTATTTGCATAGGATTTCTGACGACTCTGAGCTGTTAATAATCGATCCTGTATAAGTTTGACTTTTTCTATGGCTTGCTGGACCAAGTCTGGTCCTATCAATTTAGTCTCCCCTACTTCGAACTACCAAATTGGAGATCTACACTTGCGCCAATATAAAGCCTCATACGGGGCCATTTGGATGCTGGAATGATAACTTTTGTTATAAGAAAATTCAATTAGTGGTAAATGGTCATCCCAACTACGTCCAAAATCCAATACACATGCCCGTAGCATATCCTCAAGTGTCTGGATGGTACGCTTAGCTTGCCCATCCGTCTGTGGGTGAAATGTCGTGCTAAGACTCACCTGAGTCCCCAAACCTTCTTGGAAAGTTTTCCAGAAATTGGCTATGAATTGAGTCCCTCTATCGGAGATAATAGTTACTGGAACACCGTGAAGTCGCACTATCTCTTTAACATAAAGCTTTGCATAATCTTACGCTACATACGTAGTTCTGATCGGTAAGAAATGAGCTAACTTCGTGAGTCTATCTACAATCACCCATATAGAATCATACTTACGTCGAGAACGGGGTAAGCCTACAATGAAATTCATGTTAATCATTTCCCATTTCCAAGTTGGAATTTCTATAGCTTGTAACAATCTGCCAGGATTTTGGTGCTCAATTTTCACTTGTTGACAGTTAGGACATTGAGCTACGAATTCCGCTATGTCCTTCTTCATTCCATTCCACCAATATATACACTTTAGATCATAATACATTTTCGTTGCTCCGGGGTGAACGGAATAACGGGAACAATGGGCTTCTTTTAAAATCTATTGACGTAACCCTGCAACATCGGGAACACACAACCTGCCTCGACATCAGAGAACTCCATCTCCCGAAATCTCGAATGATGACTTCTTCTTTTGAGGGAGTGTATTTTTGTAATGAACTAGCATGGTATCCTCGTATTGACGTTCTTTCACTTCAAATACTAGCGATGAGACTGCTAAATTTTGAATGATAGCTCCCATATTGCCTGAGTCCCTTACCTGAACTCCTAGGCTAGCTAACTGCTGGAGCTCACGAGCTATCTCTCTTTTCTTTGGCTGGACATCGGATAAACTTCCCATGGATCTACGGCTCAGAGCATCAGCCACCATAGTTGCTTTCCCGGGATGATATAGGATGTTAACATCATAATCTTTCAACGACTCCAACCATCGCCTTTGCCGCAAATTCAATTCCTTCTGCTTGAAAATGTATTGGAGGCTCTTATGATCTATGTAAATATCAACATGGATTCCATGAATACTACCGGTGCATTAGTTAGCCCGAACGACATTACCCGAAACTCGAAATGGCCATATTTGGTTCTGAAGGCTATCTTAGGAATATCTTTCTCCCTAACTCGCACCTGATGATAGCGGGATGTCAAATATATTTTTGAGAACCACTTAGCACCCTGTATTTGAACGAATAAATCATCAATCCTCCGCAGTGGATACTTATTCTTGATCGTCACCTTATTTAGTTGCCGATAGTCAATGCACATTCGCAAGGAACCATCTTTCTTTCTTACAAATAGCACGGGTGCTTCCCTCGGGGAAGAGCTAGGCCTAATAAACCCTTTCTCGAGCAAGTCCTTCAATTTCTCCTTCAACTCTTTTAACTCTGCGGGAGCCATCCTATAAGGAAGAATAGATATGGGTTTCGTATCCGGTAGCACATCAATAACAAAGTCAATCTCCCGCTCAAGAGGAAGGCCTATAAGCTGTTTTGGGAATATATTCGGAAATTCATTCACCACGGGGACAGACTGAAGAGTTAGCGATTCAGCTTCTACATCTTGAACCCCAACTAGATGGTAAATACAACTTTTTGTGATCATTTTCCTCACCTTAAGATAGGAAATAAACCTACCTCTCGGAGACGCTGTATTTCCTTTCCATTCTAAAATTGGTTCGCCCGAAAATTGGAAGCGAACCATCTTCGCTCTACAATCAACATTTTCATAGCGAGAAGCCAACCAATCCATGCCCATAATAACATCAAAGTCCACCATTTTAAACTCATGTAAATCAGCCATAGTACGATGGACATAAATCACAACTATACAATTTTTATATACTTGGCTAGCTACTACCAGTTCACCAACGGGTGTTGATATCTCGAAAGATTTGATTGACTCCGGTTTGACCCCAAATCGACCCGTAATATATGGGGTAACATATGACAGTGTGGAGCCAGGATCTATCAAAGCATATACATCATGAGAAAGTACCGACAATATACCTATAACAACATTGGGGGATGACTCAAGATCCTCCCGTCCAGCCAAAGCATAAATACGGTGCTGGGGACCACTAGAACTGGGAGTTCATCCTCTACCTCTACTGCGACTAACTGGTGTCTAAAAGCCTTGCCCCGGAGGGTATATGGATGATGAAGACCCAACTACTGACCCTGAAGGCTGAACTCTACCCTTTCCACCAATCGAGGGGCAGTCGCGCATGATATGGCCTGACCGACCACATGTATAACAAACCTCTGAGCCTAATCGACACTGTCCCAAATGTAACTTCCCGCACTGAGAACATCATGGAAAAGGTGGCATTTCCTGACCCGAATCGCCTCTGAAATGAGAACCTGAAGCCCTAAAACTCTAACTTAGCCCGGAGTGAGTAGATCTATCAAATCTCTGGCCTGTAAACCGTGGAGGCACACTAGTCATAGAATGGCCTGAATGCCTAGAAAACTGCTGTCTTTTCCGTTCTCTGAATTCACTAATCAGGCCAGAAAGATCTATCCCTCTTGTTATACCCTCTGTCATGCTCGCGCTCACTCCTTTTCTTTTGTTGGCTTTTCTCTAAATTATGGGCATGGGCTTGAATGCGTGAAATATCCATGTTGTCCTGAAGGGACGCAGTCAAGAATTTATCCATCAAATATGGCCCTAAGACACTCATATATCGGTGCACTTGACCACCCATATCCACTACCATGGCCGAAGCATACCTAGCCAAAGAATTAAAGCGGAGACTACTCTAAAGCATTTATGCTTCCTTGCTTAAGATTCAAGAACCTATCGGCTCTAGCCCGCCGAACCTCAGGGGCAAGTAATGTCGGAGAAAGGCATCAACAAATTCTTCCCATACCGGGGGAGGTGCATTAACTCCCCTGGAAGCCATCCAAACCGTATACTAATGAACCGCGACATCCCGCGATCTATAGGATACTAACTCTACCGATTCAATGTCTGAAGCATGCATTAATCGAAGTGTCCTTAGAATCCCATTGATAAAGCTCTAAGGGTCTTCATCCGGCTTCGACCCGAAGAATTCCGTGGGTTTAAGCAAACAAAATCACGGGCTCTTGCACTAACAGCCCTATCACCTTGACCTGTACCTTGCCGCTGGGTCTGAGCAGAAACCAACTGAGTGAGTAAATAGATGACCTCTTTCACATCTTGGCCCAAAGCATCTGGTGGAGGAGCTGGGGTTGAAGCTCCCTCATGCTCTTCTGAAGCAGGTAATTAGGGAGAGGATCTAGATGGAACCTCATTCTGGGATTCATCCCCCTCTATAACTGGTGGCGGTAGTCTTTCAGCCCGCTTTTCCATCACTATCTTTCCCTTTTGGGCTGCCGTATCTTTTCTCTTTACAGGCATTTCTGAAATACATAATACACGGTTAAGGAAAGAGAAATCCTTATATTATGGCTCTATCGCACGATCTTATGAAGAAAAAAGGTCGTTCATTCCTAAAGATGCCTGCAGCTTCCTGTTTATAAGTGTGCCGCGCAACACACCCATAAACAAGACTCTACTAGACACGGCTCGTGGACACACCCTAGGATAGAACTGCTCTGATACCACTTTTGTCATGACCCAACCGGAGGGCCATGACGGGCACCCAGTACTAACCCACCCGGGCAACTCTTATCGTACATTCATATTCACATTTAGGTGAGCCGCATGGCCTATGCATGATTTCTATACATCAATAATACTAATCTCATTGGATAATGACACATTTATATCATCATCAACAACCATGCCCATATCCATATACAGAAGTTGACAAGGCCAACAAAATGTTATACAAAATATAAGTCGTTAAGGATAAAAGACATCTAACCATACACAACTGTCTACGAGCCTCTAAGAGGGTATGTAACCTTATATAGACTAGACAAGACCCCGCCATGCCCATATGTATGTACACAAAAAAATAATACCAATAGCTGCAGCTCCGGATCAAATGGAGCTCATCTATGCAGTCCCTGAGTAAGTAATCTATGGATCAAGTTTGTCTCCCTGTCCACCTGCGAGCATGACGCAGCGTCCACAAACAAAAGGACGTCAGTACCAATAGTGTACTGAGCATGTAAAGCATAATCAATATCATAGTAGAATCATAAGAAGTAGCATAAGATATATCCTAAGATAAAAGAATCATGAAGTAATAGAGCCATTTGTTCCTCTAGTGGCCCTCATCATATTTACTTACTTGTTTCTCATAAGGACCTTCCATTTCTAATGCTTACTCACATATCAGTATACCCAACAATGAAGGTTCGGTGTTTCACATACCATGGCCATCACAAGGCTCGGTGTTAGACATACCTAGCGCTACCAAGGCTCAGTGTTATCCGTACCCAACTGCAGTAGTGTGCGCGTGATAGGTATCATACCCGGCCATATAAGCTCGCTGTTATATAATAGCCATACATACTTAGACACGTATACATAAGAGTCCATAAGTATTATCAACATCATCACCATCATCGTTTTCGTTACATCTTTCTTAGAGGATCAACTATCATGTAAAGGAAGTAATATCATCGTGAAAGTATCGAGAATCATAGGCTTTAGCAATTTTAGAGATAGAGTCATTTGGGAGATATTTTGGAACCCATGAGAAGGTATATAGCAAAGGAATCATGCCTTAATGAAAGAAGGGTTAGCCTTACATACCTCTTTGTCTTCTTGACTACTTAACGTTCACCGTCGAAGCTTGGACAATCTACATTTAGAAGGATTCATACCATAGTTAAGCCTTAGTGATACTCTGAAATTCAAACTAGAACAATTCAAGATCTAACGAAAATTGGGGAGCATTTCCCCTATTTCATCAACTTCCACCATATTGCAAAACAACTCACAAACAACCACAATATCATAATCAAGCAATCACATTCCATTAAGTCTTCAAAATTCATTCTCATGTTCATCTTATACTAACAACTTCAAACCCATACTTAGAACATTTTAATACAGTGCTTCCGCATCACTATCATTACCTTCCATAACAAGATTATACCCATATCATACTAAGAATCATGAATGAAGTTAGCTTACTACTCAAAAACATCATAAAAACTACATTTAGACCTTATTTTCTACTTTCTTCTCCTACCAAAGTTGTTCAACAACCAAGAATTCATGATAACATGAAATAAGAAGGAAAACTAACCTTTCATCTGATAATAATGAGCTTTGGAACACCTATCAACTAATATGAAAACCCTAACTTCAATACCCAAGAATTTCTTGTAGTCTACTAACCCTCGCAAGACTCCCAACACATGGATACCTTGATTCTTGCCTCTTGATCTTTGTTTTCTCTTGGGTTGGAGTGGAACATACCTGGAGAAGGGTTTTGGAGCTCTCAAGACTCTTGGAAATGTGGAAAATGAAATAAAAGAACAAGGGTCATCCATTTATACCAAAAAAAAAAAAAACCCAAGATGGACTTATACAGTCCGTATAAGTGGACCGTATAACACCACCATGAAAATACCCCTCTCTGTAAGGGTCATGTTATACGGACCCTCTTATACGGACTGTCTAAAGTTATACAGACCATATAAGTGGTCGTATAACTCACAGTTATCCGAAACTTTCTCTCATTGATTCGTTTGACTTCCAATCCTTATGGAACCTTCTTTGCACTTATATAACAATTCATTAACCATACAATAGGACCTATAGCAGCCCCTTAAGACGTTGCCAAATAAATATTAGCTCAATTATAGCGAGAAGCTTCAAAATCTTATAGTATGCAATACGACTTACATTTCACTTCCCTCAACAAACTAAATTTCACATATTCATCTGACTTCAAAATCTTATAGTATGCACTTTAAGCTATCTAATACTCCCCTTAATATTGTAAGGGTTTCATAATCACCTTAAGCTCACGTTAGTCTATTCACAAGACAAAAAATATGGAATTTCCGAGGCGTAACATAGAATACCGGTCAGAGCCATGCTCTCAAGAAAACCCAACATACAAACCAAAGTGTCCTGAAGCACAGGCGTAACAATGAAACCTGGAGGTGCCTGTCCTGGTTCAATCTCCTTAGCATGAACTGGCTCATCCTACTCGATCACCTCTTTCTCAGGAGATACTGCTTTAGCATGGCTCTGAAGTGCCATTGGTACTCGGCCTCGGGCTGGTGTCGCTACTCGAACTCTACCTCTGCATCTCCTCAATCTATGCCGAAAAATATAGCCCTCGCAATGGGTTCAGGTGCAGGTGCAGGTGCAGGTGTGGGATCCTGCTCTACATCCATGATAGATCTAGTCCTCACCATATGTGAGAAAGAGTGAAACAAGAAACTCAGTATTGGACAATGTCAAGAGCGCACGATAAGGGTGAAAGAAGTGAAATTTCCATAATGTCCTGTAGCCTCTAGAAGATAGGTACACACGTCATCATACCTATCCGCAAGACTCTACTAAACACCGCTCATGTACTGGTGAGACTATTGAACCTAGTGATCCGATGTCAAATTTGTCACGGCCTGAATTCCCAAAATATGGCGAAGTCAGGAAACAAAAATAAATTGCGAAATTAATAATGACAACCATGATAAGTCTCATAATAGGTCTAATAGAAATAAGTCAATAATTAGTCTAAGTCAATACATCCACCCAAAACCTAGGAGCCACAATACATGAGTGACTAATCTGAATACAAGTCTAGGAAATACTACATAAAATTGTCTGAAATGAAGAAAGACAAAAAATAAATAGGAGAGAGAAGTTCGATGCTGTGGGACCTTGATTAGCTTACCCTGGACTATGAAGTGTGCCTTAACGATCAACAGGATGATAAATTCTACTTGCGTTTAGATCCAAACCTGCACACAAAAGGAATAGCAAGTATAGAACGAGTACAGGAAACATGTGCACCCATCAAAATTATTGGCCTTCCCTAAACTATAGCGATGGCGAGGGTTGGTACTTCGAATACTCCTATTCTTGCTTTATTAGTTGAATTCCACAGTTGGTAAACACCTATCAAATAAATAAGATTTCCTCAACACAGTTAGATCATAAGTCCATCCCCATTAAAGCATAATTATGAGAATTCAACCCTTACGTTATTTTAAGGCAAGTTCAAATGTAAAGATTCCATCTTTATATCGATTATAGCAAGTATACACATAAAGATCCCATCATTATATCCCTTAGCATGCATATGGCACAAAATCAAGTTAATAAGCATAAATAGTATAAGCTATAAAGGAACACATGCAATGCAAGTGAATGATATGCAATGCAATGGCCATATGCACCGGTATACACATGCTCTTGCAGTAGGTTTCACGTGACCCATGAGGGGCTTATAAGGTCTATATACCCACCCAGAATACCAGATCCTTCAGATCACATTGGCTACCAGCCCTTAGGCAATAAGATCATCATCACTCTGTCCATGTACCATATAAAATGTATGGCCTCTCGGCCCCTGCCTTGCATCTCATCAATCAAATGGAAATAATATCATGAAAATATCAATGGATATGCGTACACCATGCAACTGCAAAGTATCAAGTATATATGTCCTTTTCATAGTTTAGACGAGATGTGGAGTGATGAATGCAAATTAAGTTTATTCACAAATATTCAACCAATGGTGGCCTCATAGCCCAAATAAACAACAATCATACCAACCTAAATGGATGTATCCACCATTCCTCATGGCCTGAAGACTAAACATATTCGCTCCATCACATTTCATATTTAGTTCATGCTTTAGTTACCCATATAGATAAATCGGTGCTCGTACAAGTGTTTGTCACCTCACGAATACGGGACCCCAAATTCCCCATTACGCTCCTTATTTAGATTAACCAACACATAACACTGTATAAAGGGTCTAGTAAGTCTCAACGTGCCTGAATCGGAAGCTGAAGACTCAGTCTGTGGCCTTCCCCTTTATCTCAGCTTCCGAACGAGCCCAAGCTGTTCAATTACGACACCTACATAAGAATACGAGTCTAACGGTACTCATAAAGCCATGTAAGGAATTCGGGTCCATAAAGTCAAGCCAAAACCCCGTCCTAAACTGTGAAGGTCAAAACAATAATCTTAATGTGAAAACGAGTTCATCATGGTCAAAATAGTACTTTACGAGGTCACATGAATCCAATAATACCCATATTACTATACTTTAGCTCGAAACCCAACAATGAACCCAAAAATGCAACCCTGAACCCCCAAGGGCAAAACTAGAATTTAAGCCTAAAATCATCTTACGCATAGTCTGGATTGTGTATATCTTTAAAATCATCAAGTTCCAATCCGAATTGAACTTTCAATCTCATAAATCTTATCAAACCCATTTCCATGGAGAACCCTTAGATTATCACTTAGGAATCATGATTATAATCATAAATAAATGGAAGAAGTCAATAAAAATTGCTTAAATAAAGGTTTAGAACTTACCCCAATGAAGAAACTTTCAAATAGTCCTTGAAATAACCTTAATCCAAGCTATATGGCTTCTAAAATTGGTGTATGAAGAATGAAACTCGAATTTGGGCCTTTAAATCTACCCAGTCACGTTACTGACGACCTTGTGAACATGAGACTCCTACGCGATCATGTAAGAGGAAACCCGAACTGCTGAAACCAGCAAAAATTGAGTTTTCAAAACTCGATCAAATACCCGAAACCCATTCGAAATCCCCCGAACACAAAACCAAATATGCATTTGCATCATAATATAAGCTACAAATTTGCTTGGTCACTCAAAATATCTAAAAGAGGTTGTCTTGACCCAGGGTTGATCAAGGTAAACTCCAAATGTCACGACCCAACCCGCTGGGACTGGTACCCACACCAAATCCTAGTGGGCGAACCAATACCCTTAACTATCTACTCATTCAAGTCCATTTTTACTTAGCCAATTCGTAATAAAATAAATGCAAGATTAATCAAAAATAGTCATGCCATAAAGCAATAATGTAAATGCGGAAGTCCTAACTATTACAACCCCAAAATTCGAAAGTCACCGTACAAGGACTCTAATCCAAAACATGTCTAAGGAATGTATACTATCTGAAATAAATAAACATCAATGTCTTGAATTGAAATAGACATTAGATAAGGAAGATCTTCGGGCGGCTTGGCAAGGATAGAAACTCACCGTCAATCTGTTAATAAATGGCCTCAATGCTAAATGTGAGGTCGAGTAGCTGTCTCTGGATTATAATCGGCACTCAAAAGAATGCAGCAAGGTAGCATCAGTATAAACACTATACACCGGTAGATATCATAAGCCGACTAAGATTAGTATCATGCATGAATCACAAAATCAATAAAATAGACAGACCAATCGACAACACATAATCAAATAACCCACAACAAGTCAACCAATGATATTAACAATTCAAGTCAACCATAGATATTAACAAATCAAGTCAGCAGAAACAAGCAATGGAACACACCTGCCAATAACATTCTCACTTACTCAGCCACTGATCACTTGTGTACATACATGCTAATTGGTGTCTTTGCCCAATAGCCATGACCTTCAAGGGACCCATGGTGTTCATGTGCCACTTGTTCCGGAATGAACCTTGGAACATGAGCTTACAACTAGGCCACATCCTCACCCCCTATCAAATGTGACTTTTCATATGTAGGTCACATCCTCACCCCCTGTCAAATGTGCATTTTCATATAAATATATTTATTGTCACATTATTTTCAATGATCGATTATCAAGTAGTATCTCAATTTCATCAAGAAGATCATATTAATTTCTCACCACATTTGTCATCAAAATATAGATCACCATACATCGAATAATAACGTTAAGCCCACATTATCACTTAATCAACAACATATAGGAATTCCAATCACACATTATGCCCGAAGACTAGACATGCTCTCTCCAATCAATCTCGTAACACATACAATCGACTAATCAAAGTCTAACTCAAGTAGACCGTAAGCTACATCAACTGCGAAGCTGGAACAATGAAAATTACTCTGTTATAGCCTTTCCCTTCAGTAATGCCTCGGAACGTTCAAAGACTAGCAATTAAGATGCTAAATGAGTCACAATCACTCTAGTTAACAATATCAATACAATGAACACCCTTCCACCTTACCCCTTTCTAATGGGTGAATGCTTACTAGGTGTAAATCACCCTAACATTGACTTTAGCAACCATAAACTACAAGTTCATAAGGTCATTCATCAAATTAATTCTTACAAGCAGTTTCTATGGTCAAGCTACCATCTTTATGAAACCCCAAGCCTCAATTCACTTAGTTGATGTCTCTAACGGTTCTATTCTTGATTAGAAAGTGAAAACCCAACCTTTACATGAAAGTCACACAATAATATTCATAACCCACCAACTGTTGAAGATCTATTGAGTTCTAGGGTTACTATATACAAATTCATTATTGTAGACCTATTAGAATGATGATAATCTTAGATAAAAGCGTAATGAAAGAAGGAAGGGTTGAGACTTACCTCTCAAGAATATTCTTACCCTAGCCTTAGAATATTTCCCCAGGTTCTCCTTGGGAACTGTTTTGGAGTTCTATGAATAAAGAATTCGAAACTAAGTGTTTAAAATCTGGGATTTTATCCCGGAGACCGCTGCAGCGGTTTCGCTATAGCGGCATGATCCTGCTGTGGTGAACATCAACTAAAAGCTCACCTCCGTTGTGGCGAGAAATGTACCGCTGTAAGCGGTCTTGTGTCCTCGATAGCGAATACCCCAGTTCCCATCAACCCGTGACGACGAGAGATCTGCCGCTACAGCGGCCCCGCTGCAGCAGTACATAGTTCACCGCAGCGGTACCACTGAGCCAGTAAGCTTAGTAATTGCCACAGTTTTTTCACTTTACAACACTACACTTCATCTAAGGCTTCACATACATAAACAAAACATGCACATTAATGTAAAAACACCATTCGGACTCACCCGTGGCCTCGGAATCCCCAACGGAGATCTAGTTTCCTACATCACCCCCCAAATGGACTCAACACAACCAAGCAATAATCACAAACAAGCCAAGTTTTTAGTTCTTAAACTTCTACATTCAAGTTTCTATCAACTCGCTCTACCTTTGGAAGGATTCTATTTGGTGGGGTGATCCTAGATTTTCCATAATGATCGGAAGGGTCGTTACATTAGATACCAGTTAAAACACCGTTTGTCCACCAAAGGACAAGGATGAGGAATCTAGGAAAAAGTACCTGTCTCGGTGAAAAGCTGACGATACTTGCTACGCATATCCGATTTTTGTTTTCCCAAGTAGCTTCCTCAACTGGGTGATTCGTCCACAGGACTTTCTCGAAGGCTATTTCCTTCGACCTCAACTTGCGAACCTCTCTATCTAAGATCGCAATTGGCTCTTCCTCATAGGTTAAATTCTTATCTAGTAAAATCGAATTCCAACGGATTATGTATCGACCATCGCCATGATATTTCTTCAACATCGAAACGTGAAATACCGAATAAACGTCTGATAAGCCCGAAGGTAAAGCCAACCATAAGCTACCTCCCCCACATGCTTGAGAATCTCAAATGGCCCAATAAATATCGAGCTAAGCCTTCCTCTCTTCCCAAACCTCATCACACCCTTTATTGGTGAAATTTTCAACAGAACTTACTCTCCTTCCATAAACTCAGGGTTTCGGACCTTTCAGTCCGCATACTTATTTTTCCTAATCTGTGCTGCCAAAATCTTAGCTTGGATCACCTTCACCTTCTATAAGGACTCTCTTAGAAGATCCGTACTCCAAGGTCTACCCTCAAACGCATCGACCCAAATAATAGAAGACCTACACCTCCTCCCATACAAAGCCTCAAATGGAGCCATGTCGATGCTCGAGTGGTAGCTGTTGTTGTATGACAACTCCGCCAAGGGTAAGAACTGATCCCAGTGACCAGCTAAATCTCTCACACAAGCCTAAAGCATATCCTCAAGAACCTGAATAGTACACTCGGACTGCCCGTTAGTCTGAGGGTTAAAAGCTGTACTAAGGTCCAACCTAGTACCTAATTCTTCATGCAGATGCTTCCAAAATCTAGATGTAAACATCGTGCCTCTATCGGATACGATAGAAATAGGAACCCCATGTAGTCTAAAAACCTCATGAATGTAGATCTTGGCTAATTTCTCAACGTCATAGGTTATCCAAACTGGAATAAAGTGAGCAGACTTAGTCAACCCGTCGACAATAACCCATATAGAATCAAACTTCCCCAACATCTTCGGAAGACCAACTATGAAATCCATTGCTATTCTTTCCCACTTCCACTCAGGAATGGGCATCCTCTGAAGCGTACCCCTAGGTTTCTGATGTTCATACTTAACTTGATGGGAGTTCAAACAATGAGCAACAAACTCTATTATGTCACGCTTCATCATAGCCCACCAGTAATATTGTCTCAGGTCTCGGTACATCTTAGTAGAGCCAGGATGAATGGAATACCTCAAACTGAGAGCCTCTGCTAGAATAGTCTTGATCAAATCACCCACGCGTGGCACGTAAACTCGCCCCTTATCCGTAACACCCCTTCTTCATCGATCATGGCCTCCATGGCCTCACCACGCAACACCTTGTCACAGATTTTACACAACTTAGCATTCTCAAAATGTTTAGCCTTAATTTGCTCCAGAAATGATGACCTAGCCTCAACACAAGCCAACGCTCTGCCCGTGCTAGACACATCTAGCCTCATATAACTGTTAGCTAGAGTCTGAACCTCTCTAGCTAACGGATGCTATAAAGAGATCAAACGGGCCAGAATTCCCATACTAGCTGACTTCCTACTTAACGCATCGGCCACCACATTCGTCTTACCAGGATGATATAGAATGGTGATATCATAATCCTTCATTAACTCCATCCATCTCCGCTGCCTAGAGTTCAGATCCCTCTGGTGAACACATGCTGCAAGCTGCAATGGTTAGTGTGCACCTCACAACGGACACAATAAAGTAGTGTACACCATTCATCGCGAACAACACTGCTGCCAATTCCAAGTTATTAGTAGGATAGTTCTTCTCATGTACTTTCAACTGTCTAGAAACATAAGCAACCACCTTCTTTTCCTGCATTAAAATAGTACCCAAACCAGAACGTGAAGCATCACAATAAATAACAAAATTCTTGCCCTTTACGGGCAATGCTAGAATAGGCGTTGTCGTAAGCAAGGTCTTGAGCCTTTGAAAGCTCTCCTCGCACTCATCGAAACACTGAAACAGTACCTCTTTCTGAGTCAAACAGGTCAATTGAGAAGCAATAAAGGAAAACCTCTTCACAAATTGATGAAAATAGCTAGCTAGACCCATAAAACTATGGATTTCGTTCACTGATGTGGGCCTAGCCCATTTCCTAACAGCCTGAATTTTTTGCGGATCCACCATAGTACCCTCCTTTGAAATTACATGCCCCAAGAAGGACACAGAAGACAACAAAAATTCATACTTGGATAACTTAGCATACAACTTCTTCTCCTGCAATACCCCAAGAGTAACTTCTTCTCCTGCAACTTCTTCTCCTACAATACCCCAAGATCAATCCTCAAATGTTTCTTATGCTCCTCCTTACTTCTAGAATACACCAGGATATCCGCAATGAATACTATCACAAACGAATCCAAATAGGGCTTAAAAGCACTGTTTATCTGATCCATGAACGCAACTAGGGCATTAGTAAACCCAAAAGACATAACCAAGAACTCATAGTGTCCATACCTGGCCTTGAAGGCTATCTTAGGAACATCTTCTGCCCGAATTTTCAACTGTTGATACCCTGAACTTAAGGCAATTTTAGAGAACACAGAAGCTCCCTGTAGCTGAGAAAACCAGTCATTAATACGGGGGATGGGATACTTGTTTCGGATAGTAACCTTATTCAGCTGAGGATAATCAATACACATGCGCATAGACCCTTCCTTTTTTTTAACAAATAACATGAGAGCACCCCAAGGAGAGGCACTCGGGCGAATGAACCCCTTACTCAAGAGATCCTACAACTGCTCTTTCAATTCCCTTAACTCTGCTGGCACCATCCTATAGGTTGGAATAGAGATAGGACGAGTCCGTGTGTCTAGATCAATCCGGAAGTCAATGTCACGTCAAGTGGCATACCTGGAAAATTCGCGGGGAACGTATCCGCAAACTCGCTTACCACTGGAACTGAATCAATAGGTGGAGTATCTGCGCTGGTATCACGGATATGTGCCAAATAAGCTAAACAACCCTTCCCTACTAACTTCTTAGCATGACTGAAGGATATAACTTTCTTAGGGAGGGGACTACGGTTACCTTTCCACTCAAGTCTACGTACCCCGGGCATAGCTAAGGTAACTATTTTAGAGTGATAGTCTCGAATCGCATAATGCGGGTACAACCAACTCATGCCCAAGCTAACATCAAAGTCTACCGTGTCTAGGATCATCAAATCTGCCCAAGTACTATATCCCATAAATGTAACAATACTGGAATGGTAGACTGTATCTACCACCACCGAATCCCCGACCGGAGTAGACACATGAATAGAGGCATCAAGTGTATCAAAAATCACATCCAAGCCTTCAGCAAAATATGAAGAGACGTATGAAAAAGTAGAACACGAATAAAATAAAATAGAAGCCATTCAGTCACAAACTGAGATAGTATCTGTGATGACGGCATCGGAGGCCTCAGCCTTGGGTTTGCTCGGGAAGGCGTATAAGTGACCGCGCCCTCCTGTAGCGTGTGAACCATTGCAATTACCGTATCCAGTCTAAGCCCCGCCCCTGCCGGGCTACTGTCCACCTCTGCCTGCCTGAGATCCGCCTCAGTTAGGCTGAGCGCCACCCCTACCCATGGTGTGGCCACCCCGTCCTACTTGTACAATGTCCTTGCCTCCCCTATCTAGTGCAAATGGAGCTCGGGAGCTTGATACTGAGTCCCCTGACTACCCTATCTGAGTCTAGGGAAAAACCTCTTAATATGCCCTAGCTCACCAAACTTGTAACAAGAACGGTCCAGCATAAGTCGCGGAATAGAAGCTCATGAAGCGGTGTAGCTCCTGTGCTGACTTGAAGAGTGCTAATTGGCCCTTGATGGGCCTCCCGTAGACACCTGCATAGCGGACTGAAACTGATGCCCTGAATACCCCTGAGAACTCTAACCCTTAGAGAAGGAGTTGCTGAAATTTCCACTCTTTCGGGCCTTCTTCTTTTCCTGCTTTGCATAACCCTCCTGTCTAATCCCCTCAACAACACGGGCATGCTCCACTACCTTTTGGAATGAAGCCCCAGTGGCTACAAGCTGAAGAGCTGATAGCTGAAGTCAAGCATTCAATCCTTTCACAAAACGCCTGATCCTCTCCTCCTTAGTAGGCAATAACTGAAGAGCATATCGGGAAAGAGTTAAAATGGGACTCATAAATAGCAACAGATGAGTTCTCTTGATCATTATTAGCAAACTCATCCTTTTTTCTGTCCCTCAGAGTACGCGGAACATACTTCTCTAGAAACACTGAATAGAACTGAACATAAGTTAACGGAGGTGACCCAGTTGGCCTGCACTCCTCATATGCCCTCCACCACAACTTGGCATCACCCAAGAACTGAAAAGTCACAAACTCAACACTGTACTTGTCCACTGCCCCAATCTTATAGAGCCTCTCATGACAATCTATACTGAACTCGTACGCATCCTCTGACTTAGTACCATAGAAAACCGAAGGCTTCATCTCAGTGAACCTTCAAAATAGATCATGCTTCTCACCACTCATCACTGACCTATCTAATGGCCTCGAAAATGCCTCAAAACCCGAAGCTTCATCCAAGCGAGGAGCCACGGCTGCGGCATGCCGAACTCCCCGACCTTGAAATTTGTCTGGACCTAGGGCAGCTATTCCGGCACCCTGACCTGCTGGAACGGCTAGTATTGCTTCGGTCTGTGCCAACCTATGTAACTAGTTCAGCACTTGAGCAATTGCATCTAGTAAACTTGGAGCCGCTGCAACCCCTGGCGGAGCCTACACTGTCGCTAGCTAAGTTGATGCGGCTGCATCTTCCGCGACCTCATTAGGAGCCACTGAAGGCACGGGATCAACTGCTGGAACTCCGCCCCCCAACCGGCATTGACCTTTTAGCTACTCCTCTACCTCCACCTCCACCTCTACCTCTAGCTGCTGCCACACGTGTTCTCACCATCTGTGAGAGAATGAAGGATAGTTAGATACCAATTTGAATCATCCAGATACAAATTGGAATCAAGTAGCATGAAAGTAAGAAAGAAAAGAAAATTTTCCTAGTATCCGGTAGCCTCCCTAGGATAAGTAGAGACGTCTCCATACTGATCCGTAAGAATCTACTAGACATGTCCTTGTACGATGCGATCGATGAACCTAAGGCTCTAATACCAACTATATCACGATCCAATGCGCCATGACTGGCACCCACACAAACTCCTAGTGGGAAAACCAATACCCTTAACCATCTACTCATTCAAGTCCATTTTTACTTGGATAATTCGTAACAAAATAAACTCAAGATTAATCAAAAATAGTCATGCCATAAAGCAAAAATTTAAATGCGGAAGTCCTAACTATTACAACCCCAAAATCCGAAAGTCACCGTACAAGGACTCTAATCCAAAAGGTCTAAGGAATGTATACTGTCTGAAATAAATAAACATCTATAAAACAATAACTTAAATACAGAAGTCCTAACTATTATAACCCCAAAATTCGAAAGTCACCGTACAATGACTCTAACCCAAAACATGTCTAAGGAATGTATATTGTCTGAAATAAATAAACATCAATGTCTGGAATGGAAATAGATATTAGATAAGGAAGTCTTCGGGCGGCCTAAAATGGATAGAAGCTAACCCACAATCTTTCTGCAAATGGCCTCAACGCCAAATGTGAGGTCGGGTAGCAGTCTCTGGATCACAATCTGCACTCAAAAGAATGCAGCAATGTAGTATTAGTACAAACACTATGCACCGGTAGATATCATAGGCCGATTAAAATTAGTATCATGCATGAGTCACAAAATCAATAAAATAGATAGACCAATCAACAACACATAATCAAATAGCCCACAACAAGTCAACCAATGATACTAACAATTCAAGTCAACCATAGATATTAACAAATCAAGTTAATGGAAAGAAGCAATGGAATACACCTCCCAACAACATTCTCACTTACTCAGCCACTGATCACTCATGTACATACATGCTAATTGGTGTTTTTGCCCAATAGCCATGGCCTGCAGGGGACCCATGATGTCTATCTACCACTCGTTTCGGAACGAACCTCGAACCACAAGCTCACAACTAGGCCACATCCTCACTCTTTGTCAAATGTGCCTTTTCATAACTAGGACACATCCTCACCCCTGGTCGAATGTGTCTTTTCATATAAATATATTTATTGTCACATCACTTTCAATGATCAATTATCAAGTAGTATCTCAATTTCATCAAGAAGATCATATTAGCTTCTCATCACATTTGTCATCAAAATATAGATCACAACACATCGAATAATGGTGTTAAGCCCACATTATCACTTAATCAACAGCATATAGGAATTCCAATCACACATTATGCCCGAAGACTAGACATGCTTTCTCCTATCAATCTCGTAACACATACAATCGACTAATCAAAGTCTAACTCAAGTAGACCGTAAGCTACCTCAACTACAAAGTTGGAACAATGAAAATTACTTTGTTATAGCCTTTCCCTTCCGTAATGCCTCGGAACGTTCAATGTCTAGCAATTAAGATGCTAAATGAGTCACAATCACTCTAGTTAACAATATCAATACAATGAACACCCTTCCTCCTTACCCCTTTCTAATGGGTGAATTCTTATTAGGTGTATATCATCCTAACATTGGCCTTAACAACCATAAACTACCAATTCATAAGGTTATTCATCAAATTACTTCTTACAAACTATTTCTATGGTCAAGCTACCATCTTTATGAAACTCTAAGCCTCAATTCACTTAGTTCATGTCTCTAACGGTTATATTCTTGATTAGAAAGTGACAACCCAACCTTTAGATGAAAATCACATAATAATATTCATAACCCACCTAACATTAAAGGTCTACTGAGTTCTAGACTATCAAATTCACAATTGTAGACCCATTAGAATGATGATAATCTTAGAGATGAAAGCGTAATGAAAGAAGGAATGGTTGAGACGTACCTCTCAAGAATATTCATGCCCTAGCCTTAGAATATTTTCCTAGGTGCTCTTGGGAACTTTTTTGGAGTTTTATGAATAAAGAATTTGGAACTAAGTGCTTAAAAATTGAGATTCTGTAACCGTCGACCGCTGCGGCGGACATTTGGTCGTTGCTGCGGTCTCGCTATAGCGGGCATGGTCCCGCTGTTTCGCGAACCTAAAATAAAAGATCACCTCCGCGGTGGCGAGCATTATCCCGCTATAGTGCAATCGCTATAGCGATGGCGGACACCCCAATTCCCATATACCCGCAGCGGCAAGAGGTTCGCCGATACAGCGGCCCCCGCTGCAGCGGTACATTGTCTGCCGCATCAGTGCCACTGAGCCAGTAAGCTCGCTAATTGCCATGGTTTTTCACATTACCACACTACCCTTCATCCGAGGCTTCACAAACACAAACAAAACATACACATTAATGTAAAAACATTATACAGACTCATCCCAGCGGAGATCTAGTTTCCTAAGTCGCCCCCCCAAATGGACTCAGCACCACCAAACAATAATCACAAACAAGATAAGTTTTCAGTTCTTAGACTTTTACATTCAAGATTTTATCAGCTCGCTCTACCCTTAGAAGGATTCTATTTGGTAGGGTGATCCGAGTTTTTCTATAACGATCGGGAGGGCCGCTAAACCAAAACATCAAAATCGTAACATTTCAACCAAAAACCCGAATCACACCCAAACACACCGGGACCTAAACCAAAGGCTCGATTAAGTCAAAATTCATATTCCAGACCTAATGGAATTAACAAAATTCCCAAGTTGACACATTTACCCCCACTGCTGACTTTTTTTCAACTATCTCCATTTTCTTAACTTAGAAAGCTCTATTTTCACTAAAACCAAGCTAAAACACGCCCGATTTCCTTGGGAACCACGTCACTCATCTCCACAAGTCATAAATACCTTAATTAAATTACAGGAATGGTATTTTGGGTAGAATATGGTAAAAATCACAAAAATGACTGAGAAAGTCATTACAATTGTTCACTGGAATGTTAGCCAACCACAATAGGCTGCGCCTCGAAGCCTGCGTCTCGCCAGTCTACTTTCGTGCTGAAATTTCTGTTTTGTATTTTTAATGGTAGTTTGGTACGTATTCTTTTGTACACTATATATATATATATATATATATATATATATATATATATATATATATATATATATATTGTAAACTCCATTTGAGAGGGGAGTTTAGAACTTTTGACCTAAGAAAACCTAGGAGCCGTCGTAGAGATCGGAGTTGTTTGGTTTTACCTTTTCTTCTCCATACTATTTATTTTTACATTTTTCTTTGGATGACTTGTCATTTTTCTTCCATGTCTATGTGGAGCTAAACTTCACAGTTCTATGGTTTTGGTACTAGCATGGAAGTTTCCATTTGATTATCACTTATATCTATTAATTTTCCATCATTCGGTTATTTATTTATTCTTGGGCTTAATTTTTTGATTATTTGATGAAATAGTTAAATGCTATTTGTGGCTCATTAATTAAAATTGAAAAGGGGAATTAAGAGAGTAATAAGAAATAAATTGGATGTGTTCGTGAACCTCTAGATAGGGAACTTCGGTAATGAGTGTTACACCTCGGGAAAATTTCATGTTGTTGCGCAGTGAATATACTAACGAAAGGCACGAATTATATGGTGTTTCTATAAGTAAGAGGTGGTATTTAATGGTCCTAATTGATATTT
Source organism: Lycium barbarum (assembly GCF_019175385.1). NCBI lineage: Eukaryota > Viridiplantae > Streptophyta > Magnoliopsida > Solanales > Solanaceae > Lycium > Lycium barbarum. Next base: position 8,018,121 of record NC_083348.1, on the reverse strand, counting down.
CAAAGACGTTTGACGCAAGAGAAGAAAGTTCGTCAAGAAAGGCAAGGTATACCTTGTGTATCGGAAAGGATTTACAAGGTACTAAGTTAATGATGGCTTGATGATGCCTTAAAGAAGATTTATAACGTCCCTTAGATTGATAATAAAGTGTTAAGCAATTGTTATAAAGGTTCCATAAGGATTGAAGATTAAACGAGTCGACGGGAACAAGTTTCGAAAACCTGAGCATTGTACGGTCCACTATACGAACCGTATAAAAGATACTGGCCATATAGTAGGCCGTATAAACTGCCCAGAACTGGAGCCTTCACTGGACCAAAGATACGGTCACACATACAGTCCATATAAATTATATGGACCGTATGTGTGTCCGTATAACCGAGTCGGGACAGATTTTTAAGTTATTATAAGGGACCCCAACCTCATTTATTTCATTTCATTTTTCACTCCACACCTCAAGAATTCTCTAGAACCCTCTCCGCACTTCTCTTACAAGAATCCAAGAGAAACTAATGATCAACTTCATCAAACCAAGAGAATCAAGTGCAAGAAACTCACTAGGGTTCATCCAAGACAAGAAATCTCATTGGAAGTGGAACTAGGGTTTTGCTCAAGTGAATAGTTTCCACCCAAAGCTCATTCTCATACTATCAAAGGTAAGTTTTATTATCATTTCATGTTGTTTAAAGTATTGAGAGGTTGAAAGACTTAGATTATGAAAGGAGGTGGAAGATGGGTCATGAATATGAGAATAGTGACATTGTTGAGTAGTAGCTTGGAATGAATCATGATTCTTGATATGTTGTGATTATAATTATGTTATAAATGACACTAAGAACATAGAATAAGCATTATATAAGAACGAATGTAGTGTTGTACTATGACCATGGTTATGGATAATTAGAAGTGAAATTGGGAAATCCATATAATGTAGGTGAATGAATATTGTTGCTTATGATATTATGAATGCTATTATTGACGTTTGGGAGCTGATATATGATATGGAGAAAGCTGTATAAACAAAGGAAATGCTACCCAAGTTTCTCTAGCTGTAGTCAAGTATGTATAAGCTATCGATTATCTAATGTTAGTATGAACTCTCTTGAAGGTAGAAACGTGAATATTGGAGGAGAACGTTCAAGTGATAGAGTAGCTAAACGAACAAGTATGTAAGGCTAGCCCCTTCCTTCTAAGGCATGATTCTCATGATATGATTTTCCCTATCTTTCCATGACTTTCTTACATTCCGGAAACTATGAATCAATGTTGATAAAGAGCTTCCTATGAGATAAAGATGAGAGATATGTCATGAGTATGATAATGATGATGATGAGTTTAAGTCTAAAGAATTCTAAAGCCATGATATGATGTATCTACAAGGCTAATGACCCTAATTACGACCCCTTGATGTTGTTCATTGTGTTACACCCACCTTACGATGTTGTTCATTGAGGTATGATAAATATGATCACTCCATAATGTAATCGGGGGTTCTCGAACTTATGTCACCTCGATATAGCTATAGACTATCTTTAAGTTTTAATGCATGTTTTATGACAAATGTATGATGATGATAAGTTTATGATGAGTATATCATGATACGATTCCACCGTGCCTAGATGGCTGGACATGTCACCGCGAAGGCGGGCTGCATACGATTCCACCGTGCCTAGATGGCCAGACATGTCACCGCAAAGGCGGGCTGCATATGATTACACTGTGCCTAGAGGGCCGGACATGACACCACTAGTGGCCAGCGTATGATGGTTACCCGGACGCGAGTTAACGACGAAGGTATATGTGATATGTTCATATATGTGATATGTATAAAATGCATTTACTCTTAATGGATAAGAAGGTTATATCCTCACCTTATGTTTCACGTTTTCTTTATTATGCTAATTTTATTCATGCCTTACATACTCAGTACAATGCTCGTACTGATGTCCTTTCTTTTTCGACGTTGTGTTCATGCCCACAGGTAGACAGGGAGGCGACCCAGACTCATAGGAGCTAATCAACAGAGTCACGAAAGCACTCCATTATTTCAAAGGTGCTATTTGATTCATTGTTTTGTGTACATACTGTTCTTGAAAATGTCAATGGTTTACTATGATTAAAAGTATGAGAATAATAACTGAATGCAGGATAAGTATGAAGAATAGTAGAATGAGCGGTGCTCGGTAGTTAGCTTCGGGTACCCGTCATGGCCCCTAGCCAGGTCGTGAAAATGAGGATAGAAATATACCCTTTAGCCTCGCTTAGTTGAATACTGAGATTTACATCTATTCGACTATTTTTGACGACCATAGAAATATAGGTGTTGGAGTAGTTTGAATAGCCTTAGAGTTATCGGTATGATGCTCATAAGTAATATCAACCTGCAATTAGTAACTCAGGAAAATCAATAGTTGTAACTATTGGAGGACTTAACTGAATTGTTAGTGGCCATAGCCTTAGAATGATTTCATCTGATCAATAACATAAAAATTCGCTCTTTCTCAATCGAAATTCATTATTTGTGCCCTGTTATATTTAGATACTTGATTATTATATCTTTTAATTTTATTTCTTGTTTAGATAATTAGCATTAGTTTAATTTAGCTGACGGTTAATCATAAGTCCCATGGGCTCTGTTACACCCAGTAGTTTCCTAAGTTGAGATTCGAGCTACCTTTCAGGAGGTATGTGAGATTTTATGTGTTTAACTTATGATTATAAGGGTTTAAGTTCGTATAGTAAGCTATGGAAGGATTGAAGGGCAAGTGAATCAAGGAAATTAAATTTGTTGGTACTTGGAAGAAAATATGAGGGGCAATTTTGGCCCAACTTGGAGAAAGAATATCTTTTAGTAGATGACGATTTTTGAAGCAAAGTAAAAGCCTAAAATGAAGTTTGTTGAGTCTAGTTTTCAACGCAAAAAACCGCTCGTCGATACAACATCGGAGTAGAGAATTATGGACGTTACAATTAGGCTGACAGAACAAAAATACTACTACAGTAACCAGGCTGCTACAGTACTGCTACAGTAAACTGCAACAGCTACCCGACCCGAATTTGACCCCCTATATAAGGGCAAAATCTGATCCTAAACCTCATTTTTCTCCATTTCTTTACCCCCAAAACACTTGAGAGATTCTAGAGAACATTGAGGGATCATTTTGTAAACGGATTAACATGGCGGAGTATTAATCGAGGCTCGGCTAACGTGTAGTCGCGCTTATAGTATTGTTTTGCGATGGAGTTGGTTCGGATTCAACACTAATGTTGAATATTTTTTTGTCCTAGTAAGAATAAGGTATGAATCTTTCCCTTTTGATGTTGATTTCAGTTTACGTACAATGATAGAGTTATTAAATAGTCGTGTTACAAGTTGGTTAGTTGAGGAATTTGGAAAACATAGTGGAGGATGTTTTATGGAGTATATTAGTGTTGATAATGTTGTTGTTGATGTAGATATTGTTGTTGTCTTGTTGGTTGTTGATATTATGATTTCGGGCTAGGCACATAAACAGGGGAGATGCTGCCCGAATTTCGGCAGATTCTAAAGGGATTTTATGTTAAAGGCTTAAGACAAGTGTATGACACTAAGCCTAATGATAGTATGAATGGTTTTATATGTAGATTACGAGTCAGGAGATAAGTTGGAAATTCAAGACGCAAGATTCCAAGTATGTTAAGGTTAAAGCTTTCTTTCCAAAGGCATGATTCCTATGTTATGATTCCCTATATGATATCCATAAGATTCTTACTCATAGAAATGCCAGAAGTCTATAATTCTCAGAATTCTTATGATGACTCCAATTCTAGAGATTTCCAAAGTCCAAGTTCTAGATGTTTTCATGACATTATTGGGCGTGCTAGGAAATTCTTGATTGCATTCATGATAAGTGGCCCCATCTTATGTTAGTGATCATCCAAAGAGAGACATGATAGTAATGATGATTATGACAGTGATGATGATTATAGTAGTGACAATGATTTCAATTCTAGAAAGGCCAAAGTTTAAAGCCGACCATGTTTTCATGCTACTATTGAGCTTTTCACATGATTACTGACTCTATTCATTATTTTTTATCTTACCTTATGATTATTGTTCCTTCTTAGCTACATAATGGAAATCAGACGTATAGCGACTTTACGTCACACCGATGAATTTAGAAATGTGTTATCAAGGAATATTTTGTAAGACATGAATAGAGTGCTAATGAAGGATTCCTAACGAGGTATTTTATGCTAGAAGCGAGGATTATGATGTATTTCAGGATTGGGTTAGGTTTAGTTAAGCGGGAAGAAGTCTTAATGGCCCAAAAACGTGCTTATGAGTTTTGTATGGCTATATATGCGTTGATGGATAAGTGATGACCATGAGAAGCGCATAGAATCTAGTAGATAAAGAATGAGCACTAAAATAATATAAATGTCATGACCCAGCTAGGGCCGTGATGGGTACCTGGGGCTAGCCACCGATCACCACTCGTGCTACTACTCATCTTGCTCATTTAATGGTCTTTTATCAGCTTTATACTCCAATTGTAGGAAAATCATATTTTATATGGAAACATAAATACTTTTTAAATACATTTGCCTCTCGGCCATCAAAATAATATATATATATATATATATATATATATATATATATATATATATATATATATATATATATATATATTAGCATCTCGTGAGACCATCTAACCCACACTGCGTATCTACGAACATCTACTAGAGTGCTAAGCATAAGGACGGGACAAGACCCCGTCATGCCCAAAGATACATATACATGAATATACACAAAAGAATCGTCATAAGCACCTCCGAACAAAGGAGTGCTTCCAATCGGCTGACAGCTACTGCTGGTCTGGGTCGAGCTCTCCTCTCTGTCTACCAATGGGCATGATCACAGCGTCCAAAGAAAACGGTCGTCAGTACGAATATTGTACTGAGTATGAGGGGCATACACAATGAAATAGAACAATGACATAAAGGAAATATAAATATGGAACATCTATATCTAACTGTCATGTATAACAGAATTAAGCCATGCTGTCTTACTCATACTCGTCATTATATCATGTATGCATAATGTATAAGCTGCCCGTCCATATCGGATCGGTGTGTTAATCATAACATTAGCCTGCGTCCAGGCCTCCCGCGTCCAGGGTATCATCTCATGCCGCCCACTAGTGGTGTCTGCCCATGCCATTGGCCATGGTGTATCGTATAGCTGCCCGCCTTAGCGGTGACTGCCCGGCTAGCTAGGCACGGTGTTATATCTTCATCATACATACTCATCATAATATTCTCATCATAACATACTTATCACAATACATGCATAAGGCTTATGAACAACTTTACTTTATCGGGGTGACGTAAGGTCGTGATTCCCCGATTTCATTATGGAGCAATTATCGACATCCTGCCTCACCTTGAAGGAACTAACATATAAGGTGAGTGTGAGAAATAAATAACATCATGACATTTAAAGATCATCATATCATATCTCTTATCTTATATTACCATTCTTAGATATAAGCTTTTAGCTTTCCGGAATATAGGAACTCATGAAGAGGAAGGAAAATCATGCTAGAAGATTCATGCCATTAGAAAGAAGGGACTAGCCTCACATACCTTTGACATTTAACTAAGCTATCGTTCGCTTGTTCTCCTTCGATATCGCGTTTCTACCTTCACAAGAGAATTCACATTTATGTTAGTTAATCGACTATAAGAACGCGCCACTATTTCTAGGGAAAATTGGGCGGCACTTCCTTTGGTTATACTACTTTTCCATATTCTATATCAACTACCAAACATTCATAACAACACTCACAATATCGTATCAACAATCCTCATTTATCTACATCTACCACATCCCACCATTTTTCTCCAATTTCTCTACATTTATGGGTTTTTGCTCATCATCACATTTTCTTATATATCACACCCATTTCATGGTCTAAACATCATTTATAACATCTTTATACTCATAACACATCAATCATTCATAATTCAATCCAACTATCATTCAATTATGACACTATTCACATTTTATGACCCATTTACTACACTCTTCCATAATCCTAGTGTTTCAACGTTTTAATACTTCAATCATCATGAGAAGGTCATCAAACTTACCTTAGATGTTGTAGGAACGAGTCTTGAGTAGCAAACCCTATTTCACTTCCTTTGCAATTTCTTGGTGTAGATGAACTTTGATGTGATCCTTACACTTGATTTCATGGATTTGATGTTATTGTCCTTGATTTTCCTTTGGTTCTCTTGAATTCTTGTGGATGAATTGTTTTGGAATATTCTAGAGAGTTCTTGAATTGTGAAGATGAGAAATGAAATAAAATGAATGAGAAGGGTCCCTTATATTAATCACAAAATCTCATTTTTTTTTAATGAACAGTAGTCGGGGTGTACAGTGGCCGTAACCCCAGTTTACGGTCCGTATACTGGTTTACGGTATGTCCTTCACGACCGTATTTAAGCATATCAGAAACAGAAAGGTTTGCTAGAGTCATGGTGGTTTACGGTCACAGTTTACGGGCCGTATTTCGATTTACGGTCCGTATTCTGGGTCGTATTTAACCATTTCGTCATTTGGCAGAAAGTTTAATGTTTTTGGAATGTTGAAGGACGATAGCAGTTTACGGTCCGTAAACTGCTTTACGGGCCGTATTCTATTTTACGACCCACTGGGTCGAAGTGCAAATCTGTTACTTTCTCATTTCCAAAATTCATAAATAGTCATTCCCTACTTAGTAAAACATCGCACACTCATACACTTCGTTGGTCTACCCGTTGTACATTCATGGGGAAATTTCCGAGGTGTAACACTCTTCCCCCATTTTGGAACATTCGTCCTCGAATGTTAAACACCCGGGATTAAACGAAAATTTCACCGGAGTTTCCCATGTAATTTGGCACTACCAACCTGTCACAACAACCCATAATATTATCGCCTCACAGGGCTACATCACAACATCGACAGATCTATGGCCACACATGACCAAAAGCATGAAAAATAAGCATACATACATCATATCGTTGGCGTTTCATCTTGAATCTCCTCTGGGGGTTGGAATAAATGCGGGTACTTGGACTTCATCTTCTCTTCTGCCTCCCAAGTCATTTCTTCCCGATTGTTGTTTCGCCATAAGACTTTGACTGAAGCTACCTCTTTATTTCGGAGTCTTTGCACTTGCCTGTCTAGAATAGCGATAGGCACCTCTTCATAGGTTAGCTTTTCTGTTACTTGCACATCACCTATCGTGACAATATTTGTGGGATCTCCAATACACTTGCGGAGCATCGAAACGTGGAAGACTGGATGGACTGATTCAAGCTCCGAAGGAAAATCCAGTTCCTAGGCTACATGACCCACCTTGCGAATGATTTTATAGGGTCCAATGTATCTAGGACTCAGCTTCCCTTTCTTACCAAATCTCATCACCCATTTCATTGGCGATACTTTCAAAAATACCCAATCACTAACTTGAAATTTCAAGTCTCGTCGGCGATTGTCTGCATAAGACTTTTGGCGACTTTGGGCTGGTAACAATCGATCTCGGATCACCTTAACCTTTTCCACCGCTTGTTGGATTAATTCAGGGCCTACTAGTTGTGCTTCTCCTATTTCAAACCATCCGATTGGGGATGAACATTTCCTTCCATATAAAGCTTCATACGGAACCATTTGAATGCTGGAATGATAACTATTATTGTATGCAAATTCGATTAGAGGTAAATGATCGTCCCAACTTCCACCGAAATCCAGCACACACGCTCGTAGCATATCTTCCAAGGTCTGGATAGTACGCTCGGCTTGTCCATCGGTCTGCGGATGAAATGCCGTGCTAAGCTACACTTGGGTGCCTAGACCTTCTTAAAAGGACTTCCAAAACTTGGCTGTAAACTGTGCTCCTCTGTCTGTGATAATAGATAATGGAATACCATGAAGTCGCACAATTTTTTTGAGATATAACCTTGCGTAATCTTCAGTTGAGTATGTAGTCTTAACTGGGAGAAAATGGGCTGCTTTCGTTAACCTGTCCACGATCACCCATATGGAATCATACTTGCCGCGGGAACGAGGTAATCCTACAATAAAATCCATGTTAATCACTTCCCATTTCCAAGTAGGGATTTCTATTGCTTGCAATAAGCCTCCTGACTTCTGATGTTCAACTTTTACTTGTTGGCAATTCAGACACTGCGATACAAATTCGGCTATGTCTCTCTTCATGCCATTCCACCAATACATCGTCTTGAGATCATGATACATTTTAGTTGCACCTGGATGAATAGAATATCGAGAACAATGTGCTTCTTCTAGAATTCGTTGGCGCAATTCTGCTACATTCAGCACACATAATCTGCCTCGGTACCTGAGGATTCCGTCCATAGGAGCTTCAAATGGAGATTTTTCTTTTCCATGAGATGTGTCTCGGTAGTGACGCAATTGAGGATCTTCATATTGTCGTTCTTTCACTTCTACATCCAGGGACGAAGTTGTGGGGTCGTTGATACTAATCCCCGCATTACCCGAATCGACTACTCGTACTCCAAGATTAGCTAGTTGGTGGAGCTCATGGACCATCTTTTTGTTTTCCGGAGGGACTTCACATAAACTACCCATTGATCGGCGGCTAAGCACATCGGCTACTACATTCGCTTTTCCGGGGTGGTACAAAATGTTCACATCAAAATCTTTCAATAGTTCTAACCACCGCCTCTGCCGCAGGTATAACTCTTTCTGCTTGAAAATGTACTAAAGACTCTTGTGATCCGTATAGATATCAACATGCACACCATACAAATAATGCCTCCATACTTTTAAGGCATAAATAACCGCAGCCAATTGGAGATCATGAGTCGGATAATTCCTTTCATGTTTCCGTAGTTGTCTCGAAGCATATGCAATAACTTTACCATGCTGCATCAATACGCACCCTAATACGACACCGGAAGCGTCACAATACACCACATAGCCATCTGACCCTTCTGGAAGTGTTAAGATTGGAGCTGAGGTCAACCTGTCTTTCAACTCTTGGAAGCTGCGCTCACAAGCATCATTCCATAGAAATTTTGCTGACTTTTGGGTTAGCTTCGTCAATGGGGCCGAGATACACGAGAACCCCTCTACGAACCTTCTGTAATAACCTGCCAACCCTAGAAAACTACGAACTTCTGTAGGCGTCGTAGGCCTTGGCCAAGTCTTCACAGCTTCAATCTTCTGAGTGTCAACTTGAATGCCATCATTTGAGATAACATGGCCCAAAAATGTCACAGAATTTAGCCAGAACTCGCACTTTGAAAATTTTGCATACAATTCTCGGGCTCGAAGAATGCCAAGAACAATTCGGAAATGATCTGCATGTTCTGATTCTGTGCGAGAATACACCAGGATATCATCAATAAATACTATCACAAATAAATCCAAGAGAGGCCTGAATACAATGTTCATCTAATTCATAAACACGGCCGGAGCATTAGTCAACCCAAACGACATCACCCGGAATTCATAGTGACCATATCTCGTTCTGAAGGCCGTCTTGGGAATATCTGCTTCTCTAACTCTCACCTGATGGTAACCCGATCTCAAATCTATTTTTGAAAATCATTTGGCACCTTGTAGCTGATCAAATAAATCATCAATCCTCGGAAGAGGATATTTGTTCTTTATCGTCACTTTATTCAATTTCCTATAGTCGATACACATTCGTAGAGATCTGTCTTTCTTCCTTACAAACAAGACTGGTGCTCCCCACGGTGATGAACTGGGTCTAATAAACCCCTTTTCAAGCAAATCTTTCAGCTGTGCCTTTAGCTCTTTTAATTCCGCCGGAGCCATTCGATAAGGAGGAATAGAAATAGGCTTGGTGTCCGGCAACACATCAATGGTGAAGTCAATCTATCTTTCCGGAGGAAGACCTGGAAGTTTATCTGGGAATACATCCAAAAATTCATTCACTACCAGGACTGATTGGAAAGTTGGTGGCTTTGACTCGGTGTCATGAACCCGAACTAAATGATAAATATAACCCTTGGCTATCGTCTTCTTTGCCTTAAGGTAGGAAATAAACATACCCTTTGGAGATGCTGTATTACCCTTCCATTCAAGCACGAGCTCTCTCGGAAATTGAAATCGAACCATTTTTGTGCGGCAATCAACATTTGCATAACACGAGGCCAACCAATCCATACCCATAATTACATCGAAATCTATAATGTTCAGCTCAATCAAATCAGCTTTGGTCTGACGATCACATATCACAATGACACAATTTTTGTACACTTGCCTTGCTATCATGGGATCACCAACCGGAGTGAGTACCTCAAAAGTTTTAATTGACTCGGGTTTCACCCCAATAAAACCAACAACATATGGAGTAATATAAGGGAATGTAGAACCAGGATCTATCAATGCGTACATATCACAAGAGAATATAGACAATATACCTGTAACCACATCCGGGGAGGTCTCGAGATCCTGTCGTCTGGCTAAAGCATATACACGGGGCTGAGTGGCACTTGAAGTAGATGCTGCCCCTCTGCCTCTACCTCAGCCTGCTGACATCTGGGGAGTCTGCCCTACCGGGCGCACTGAGGAAGAACCAGCCGCTGAACCTATAGGCTGAACTCCAACTCTGCCACTCATAGACGACCAATCCCTCATCATGTGCCCCACTTGGCCTCAAGTATAACAAGCGTCCGAACCCTGGCGACACTGTCCGGAATGCAATCTACCGCACTGGCTGCATCGCGGTACTGGGGGTCTCCTCTGGCTATAATATTCCCTGATTTGGGAATCTGGGGCCCTCGAACTCTGACCCTGTCCTGAGCCTGAAGGAGCGATCAAATCTCCTACCTGCAAATCTGGGAGGGGCACTGGTCACCGACTGGCCTGAGTAACCAGAATATGTCTGCCTTGATCCCCCTCTATAACCACTGTCTACTCCCATAAATTGAGCCATCTTGCCTTGCCTTCTTTCGTTATCGCGGTCACTTCTTTCCGGTTGTTGGCGCCTCTCTAGATTCTGAGCATGGGCCTGTATTCTGGAAATATCCATCCCGTCTTGCAAGAAAGCCGTCAAACAATCTCTGAATAAATGTGGCCCTAGGCCACATACAAATCTATGTACCCGATCTCCCATGTCGGCCACAATAGTCGGGGCATATCTAGCCAAAGAATTAAATTGCATGCTATACTCCCGGGCACTCATATTTCCTTGCCTCAGATTTAGAAACCTGTCCGCTCTACCTCGGCGGACCTCGGGTGGAAAGTAGTGACGAATAAATGCATCCACGAATTCTTGCCAAACCGGAGGAGGCGCATTCTCTCCTCTTGATAATACCCAGTTGTTGTACCACAAAACAGCTACATCCCGGAGTCTATAAGATGCCAATTCCACGGATTCAGTTTCAGAGGCATGGACAATCTTCAGTGTCCTCAGCACCTCATCTATGAAACCTTGCGGGTCTTCATCCGGCTTTGACCCGAAGAACTCCGGAGGATTTAGACTCATGAAATCACGCGCTTTGGTACATGCTGCCCGATCACTTGAACTTGCATTTTGTCATTGTGCCTGTGCGGCGACCAATTGCATCAATAAATGAATGGCCTCGGTCACTTGTTGACCCGAAGCAACCGGTGGAGGAATTAGAGCTGGAGCTCCTCCTTGCTCTTCCACATTAGGCGGGGTAGAAGAAGTGTTATACAAGGCCTCATTATGTGATTCTCCTTCTTCTATATTCATCAGAGGCTCTCTTTCTACCCGCCTCTTTGCCGTAGCCTTCCCCTTTTGGGCGGCTGTAGCCTTCCCCTTTGGCGGCATTCTGAAATCACAACACACTATTAGGGAGGATAAAATCTTATACATGGCTCTATCGCACGATCGCAGAGGGCGAAGAATGGTCATTTTTCCTAAATGCCCTGTAGCCTCTAGTTTATTGAAGCGGCGCGCAACACACCATAAACAAGACTCTACTAGACACGGCTCGTAGACACTTCCTAGGACTGAACCGCTCTGATACCACTTTTGTCACGACCCAGCTAGGGCCGTGACGGGTAGCCGGGGCTAGCCACCGAGCACCACTCGTGCTACTACTCATCTTGCTCATTTAATCGTCTTTTTTATCAGCTTTATACTCCAATTGTAGGAAAATCATATTTTATATGGAAACATAAATACCTTTTAAATACATTTTCCTCTCGGCCATCAAAATAATATATATATATATATATATATATATATATTAGCATCTCGTGAGACCATCTAACCCACACTGCGCATCTACGAACCTCTACTAGAGTGCTAAGCATAAGGACGGGACAAGACCCCGTCATGCCCAAAGATACATATACATGAATATACACAAAAGAATCGTCATAAGCACCTCCGAACAAAGGAGTGCTTCCAATCGGCTGACAGCTACTGCTGGTCTGGGTCGAGCTCTCCTCTCTGTCTACCAATGGGCATGATCACAGCGTCCAAAGAAAACGGACATCAGTACGAATATTGTACTGAGTATGAGGGGCATACACAATGAAATAGAACAATGACATAAAGGAAATATCAATATGGAACATCTATATCTAACTGTCATGTATAACAGAATTAAACCATGCTGTTTTACTCATACTCGTCATTATATCATGTATGCATAATGTATAAGCTGCCCGTCCATATCGAATCAATGTGTTAATCATAACATTAGCCTGCGTCCAGGCCTCCCGCGTCCGGGGTATCGTCTCATGCCGCCCACTAGTGGTGTCTGCCCATGCCATTGGCCATGGTGTATCGTATAGCTGCCCGCCTTAGCGGTGCCTGCCCAGCCTGCTAGGTGCACTGTTATATCATCATTATACATACGCATCATAATATGCTCATCATAACATACTTATCACAATATATGCATAAGGCTTATGAACAACTTTACTTTATCGGGGTGACGTAAGGAAGTGATTCCCCGATTTCATTATGGAGCAATTATCGACATCCTGCCTCACCTTGAAGGAACTAACAAATAAGATGAGTGTGAGCAATAAATAACATCATGCCATTTTAAGATCATCATATCATATCTCTTATCTTATATTACCATTCATTGATATAAGCTTTTAGCTTTCCGGAATATAGGAACTCATGAAGAGGAAGGAAAATCATTCTAGAAGATTCATGCCATTAGAAAGAAGGGACTATCCTCACATACCTTTAACGTTTAACTAAGCTATCGTTCGCTTGTTCTCCTTCGATATCGCGTTTCTACCTTCACAAGAGAATTCGCATTTACGTTAGTTAATCGACTATAAGAACGCGCCACTATTTCTAGGGAAAATTAGACGGAACTCCTTTGGTTATACTACTTTTCCATATTCTATATCAACTACCAAACATTCATAACAACACTCACAATATCGTATCAACAATCGTCATTTATCTACATCTACCACATCCCACCATTTTTCTCCAATTTCTCTACATTTATGAGTTTTTGCTGATCATCACATTTTCTTATATATCACACCCATTTCATGGTCTACACGTCATTTATAACATCTTTATACTCACAACACATCAATCATTCATAATTATATCCAACTATCATTCAATTATGGCACTATTCACATTTTATGACCCATTTACTACACTCTTCCATGATCCAAGTGTTTCAACGTTTTAATACTTCAATCATCATGAGAAGGTCATCAAACTTACCTTAGATGTTGTAGGAATGAGTCTTGAGTAGCAATACCCTTCTATACCAAAAACCCTATTTCACTTCCTTTGTAATTTCTTGGTGTAGATGAACTTTGATGTGATCCTTACACTTGATTTCATGGATTTGATGTTATTGACCTTGATTTTACTTTGGTTCTCTTGAATTCTTGTGGATGAAGTGTTTTGGAATATTATAGAGATTTCTTGAATTGTGAAGATGAGAAATGAAATAAAATGAATGAGAAGGGTCCCTTATATTAATCACAAAATCTGATTTTTTTAATGAACAGTAGTCGGGGTGTACAGTGGCCGTAAAACCAGTTTACGGGTCGTATACTGGTTTACGGTCCGTCCTTCACGATCGTATTTAAGCATATCAGAAACAGAAAGGTTTGCTGGAGTCATGGTGGTTTACGGTCATAGTTTACGGGCCGTATTTCGATTTACGGTCCGTATTCTGGGTCGTATTTAACCATTTTATCATTTGGCAGAAATTTGAAGTTTTTGGAATGTTGAAGGACGATAGCAGTTTACGGTCCGTAAACCACTTTACGGGCCATATTCTATTTTACGACCCACTCGGTCGAAGTGCAAATCTGTTACTTTCTCATTTCCAAAATTCATAAATAGTCATTCCCTTTTTAGTAAAACATCGCACACTCATACACTTCGTTGGTCTACCCGTTGTACGTTCACGGGGAACTTTCCGAGGTGTAACAATATAGGGGTTATAAAGGATATTTGGATCGGGCTGCACGTTCCGCAGCACTTGCATTCACATTTGGATCGGGTGGCACGTACCGCCACACATGCATAGCACTGGATCGGGCTACACGTACCGTAGCACTTGCATTTGCATAGCACTGGATCAAGCTACACGTACCGTAGCACTTGCATTTTCCTAGCACTAGATCTGGCTACACGTACCATACCACTTGCATTTGCATAGCACTGAATCGGGCTACACGTACCATAGCATTTGCATTACACTGGATCGGGCTACACGTACCGTAGCACTTACATTGCATATTACTGGATCGGGCCGTACATTCCTCGGCACTAGTATATGAGACATGGATCGGGCTATACGTTCCTCGGCACTCTGACCTATACATGTCATACGCCCCAGAGGCAATTTCAATAAGCAGAAATGTACAGATATGTTCAGATAATCAGACATATAGATGCATTCAGTCAGTCAGTGTAGCTTATGAGTTTCAGATTTCCTTCATGACTTTAAAGATTGTACGAAGGGTACAAATATGAGCACCGATCAATTGGGTAGTTAGTACTAGGATGAATTGTAGATCAGAACCACAGTGTTGTACATAGATATAGTTAAGCATACGAGGGTATCAGGAGACATGTATTATATATGGAACGGGTTGCACGCCGCAACATATGTTTGGGTAATGTTTTGGTAATATGTTAACTAGAGCCTTCGTAGGGTATAAAGACCTAGTGGAGATTGCAAAAATATGAAGAGGTATATATGTAT
Source organism: Lycium barbarum (assembly GCF_019175385.1). Classification (NCBI taxonomy): domain Eukaryota; kingdom Viridiplantae; phylum Streptophyta; class Magnoliopsida; order Solanales; family Solanaceae; genus Lycium; species Lycium barbarum. Next base: position 8,002,893 of record NC_083348.1, on the reverse strand, counting down.
ATACGTATGCTAGAATTACATCGATAGCTCAGGAGTGCCAGGTTGATTCTTATCTTTCTTCATTACAGTACATGCTTATTATGTTACATTTTCCGCCTTACATACTCAGTACAATATTCGTACTGATGTCCTTTTGTTTGGGGACGCTGCGCTCATGCCCGCAGGTATAGACAGACGAGACGAGGACTTTTCGCAGTATTGCCGAGTGAGTTACAGCTTTGTCATGACCTGACTAGGGGCCGTGACGGGTACCCGAGGCTAACCACTGAGCACCACTCGTTCTACTACTCATCATACTCATTAAACGTTCTTTTATCAAATTCATACTTAAATCATAAGAAAATCATTTTTTTCACTTGAGAACATAGATACTTTCATATACATAAGCCTTTCGGCTATCAAAATGATAATATATATACAGTAGTAACCTCGTGAGACCATATAACCCACACTGCGTATCTACGACCCTCTACAGAAGTGCTAGACATAGGGACGGGATAGGAACCCGTCGAGCCCAAAATATACATATGTACACAAAAGAATAATCAAGGCACCTCCGGAACAATGGAGTGTTATCAAATCAGCTACTAGCTCCTACGAGTCTGGATCAGGATCACCTCCCTGTCTACCTGTGGGCATGAACACAACGTCCAAAGAAAACGGACGTTAGTACGAACATTGTACTGAGTATGAGAGGCATAAGAAATTAAAATACGTCAATGAGATAAAGCAAGCATCAATAAGGAGCAACTGTATATGACTGTCACTTATAAAAGAAATAACACATGCTGGCTTACACATAATCATCATCATATCATGTATGCATAAATGTACAAGCTGCCCGACCATATAGGTACGGTGTGATAATCATTAGCCTGCATCCAGGCCTCCCGCGTCCGGGATATCATCTCATGCTGCCCACTAGTGGTGTCTGTCCATGCCATCTGGACATGGTGTATACGCTACCCGCCTTAGCGGTGTCTGCCCGGCCATATAGACGCGGTGTGATAACATCATATACATATCATAAACTTATCATATTCTCATCATACTATTACCATAATACCTGACGGGAAATTTAAGACAATTATACTCTACCGGGGTGACATAAGGTCGTGAACCCCCAATTCCATTATGGAACATTTATAAGTATTCTGCCTCACCTTGAAGGAAATAGTATATAAGGTGAGTGTATACAATAAATGACATCATTGACTTAATGTTATTCTGCCTCACCTTGAAGGAAATAATATATAAGGTGAGTGGAAACAATAAATGACATCATACGTTATAGGAACATCATATCATGAACTCTAGAACCTTTAGACTTAAGCTCATCATCATCGTTATTGAACTCATAATATATCTCTCATTTCATATGGCTACTCATGAACTTAGGCTATTAGTTTTCCGAGATATAGAGGATTGACGGAGAAGAAGGAAAAATCATACCGTCAGATTCATGCCATAGAAAGAAATGACTAGCCTCAAATACCTTTTACGTTTAACTAATCTATCGCTTGCTTGTTCTCCTTCGATGCCCACGTTTCTACGTTCAAGAGAAGTCGCACGAACATTAGCTAATCGATTACTTAAACGCACTTACCAAAGCTAAAGAAAATTGGGCAACATTTCCTTTGTTTATACAACTTTTCCCATATTCTATATCAACTCCCAAACATTCACAACAACATTCACAATATAATAGACAACAATCATCATTCATCTACATTATCCGCATTTCACAATTCCTCTTCAATTTCTCCATAATTGTGGTTATAGTTCACTATTGCGTTTTCTCATATATAATACTTATTCCATGTTCTAAATGTCATTCATAACATACTTACAATCACAACATACCAATATTAATAATTCACCCCAAACTATTTCTCAACAATGACACTATTCACTCATTCATGACCCATTTCCCATATCTTTCTACAATCCAAGTGTCTTAGCTTTCCAATACTTTAAACAACATGGAATGATTATAAAACTCACCTTAGATGATGGAAGAATAAGCCTTGAGTGAAGCTGTTACACCTTGGAAAATTCTCCGTACAAGTACAGTGAATAGGCGAACGAAGGTTATAATGTATACGATGTTTTGACGAGCAAGAAATGACATTAATGGTCCTACTTAAGATTTCCAAAGTCATCCGAGGTAAGGAGAGAAAGTTGTTAAGGAAAGCGAGTCATATGTTGTGTATCGGATAAGAATTATGAGCGATGATTTAACGAGGGCTAAGGATGTTTTAGAGACATGCGATAACGTCCCTTAGATTGGTATTGAGGTGCTAAACAAGTGCTAAGAAGGTCTCGTAAGGATCGGAGATCAAACGAGTCGACAAAAACGGAAATCGCTTCAATTGGCATTATACGGCCAAACATACGGTCCGTATAAATTATATTGGCCGTATGTTGGACCGTATAATTGGCCAAGAGGAGGATGAAATTCTGGACCAAACATACGGCCGTATAAATAGTACGGACCGTATGTTGGTCCGTATAACATGGTCGGGCCAGATTTAAGTTTAAGTGTAAGAAACCATTTTTCATTTCATCACATTTCATTTCTCAGCTCCACAACTCAAGAAATCTCTAGAACACTCCAAACACTTCAACCATAAGAATACCAAGGAAATTAATGATCAACTACATGAAACCCACAAAATCAAGTGTAAAAATCACACTAAAGTTCATCCAAACCAAGAAATCCCACAAAAGGTGAAATAGGGTTTTGGTGCAAAGAAGGTATTACTACTCAAGACTTGTTCAACTACTATCTAAGGTAAGTTTTATGACTTTCTCATGATGATTGAAGTATTGATAGGTTGAAACCCTTGGATTGTAGAAGAGTGTAGGAAATGGGTCATGGAATGTGAATAGTGCCATGGTTGTATGATAGTTGGATTAAATCATGAATGTTGATATGTCGTGATTACGAATACATTATAAATAACACATAGACCACGGAATAAGTATTATATATGAGAAAACGTGATAACGAGTCGTAACCATAATTGTGGAGCAATTGAAGAGAAATGGTGAATTGTGGCCAATGTATAAAAATGATGATTGTTGATTGCAATATTGTGAGTGTTGTTGTGAATGTTTGGGAGTTGAAATAGAACATGGGAAAAGTAGTAGAAACAAAGGAAATGCTGCCCAATTTTCCCTAGAAATAACGACACGTTCTTATGGTCGATTAACTAACGTTAATACGAATTCTCTCATGAAGGTGGCAACGTGACATTGTAGGAGAACAAGTAAACGATAGCTTAGCTAAACGACAAAGGTATGTGAGGCTAGTCCTTTCTTTCTATGGAATGAATCCTATGACATGATTCATCTTTCCTTTCCATGGTTCTCCTATATTCCGAAAAGCCAAGAGTCTAAGATCGTGAATAGCCATATGAGATAAGAGATGCGTTATGAGTTCAGTAATGATATGATGTTCCCGTAAAGTAAATGATGTCATTCATTGTATACACTCACCTTATATACTAATCCCTTCAAGGTGAGGCAGAATGTTTGTAAATGTTCATAATGGAATTGAGGGTTCACGACCTTATGTTACCTCGATAAAGTATAGTTGTCCTAGAGTCTTTATGCATGCATTATGATGAGCATACTGTGATGAGCACATTATGACGAGCATATTATGATGAGAATATTATGATGAGCATGTTATGATGATATTACACCGCGCCTAGTTGGCCGGGCAGTCACCGCTAAGGCGGGCAGCTTATACACCACGGCCAGTTGGCATGGGCAGACACCACTAGTGGGCAGCATGAGATGATACCCCGGACGCGGGAGGCCTGGACGCAGGATAATGTTATTGAGTATCACACCGTACCTATATGGACGGGCAGATTATATATATATGTTATGCATACATGAGATGATGATGAGTATGAAAGTAAGTCAGCATGCATTATTTCTTGTATGATTCACAGTCAGATACAGGTTGCTCCATGTTTAATGCCTCCCTTATTTCATTGATGTATTGTTATTGTTTATGCCTCTCATACTCAGTACAATATTCGTACTGACGTCCGTTTTCTTTGGACGCCGTGTTCATGCCCACAGGTAGACAGGGAGGTGAGCTTGATCCAGATTCTTAGTAGCCGTCAGCTGATCGAGAGCACTCCATTGTTCGGAGGTGCTTATGATTATTCTTTTGGTACATATGTATATTTTGGGCACGACGGAGTCTTTTTCCGTCTATATGTATAGTACTTCAGTAGAGGCTCGTAGATGCGCAGTGTGGGTAGTATGGTCTCACATTTTTCATGTATATGTATAATACTATTTTGATAGCCCAAAGGCTTACGTTTATAAAAGGATGACTTCTATCATGATTTGTTGATGAATTTGATAAAGAAGAGTATAATGAGTATAGTGAGCAGTATAATGCGCGGTGCTCGATGGTTAGCCCTAGGTACCCATCGCGGCTCCTAGTTGGGTCGTGACAAAAGTGGTATCAGAGCAGTTCGTCCTAGGAAATGTCTACGAGCCGTGTCTAGTAGAGTCTTGTTTATGGTGTGTTACGCGCCACGCTAATAAACAAGAGGCTACAGGGCATTTAGGAAAAATGACCATCTTTCTTCTTATGAGATCGTGCGATAGAGCCATGAATAAGATTTTATCCTCCCTAATAGTGTGTTGTGATTTCAGAATGCCGCCAAAGGGAAAAGCTACAGCCGCCCAGAAGGGCAAGACTACGACGAAAAGGCGGGCAGAAAGAGAGCCTCCGATGAATGTAGAAGATGGTGAATCACAAAATGAGGCCTCGCCCAATGTAGAAGAGCAAGGAGGAGCTTCAGCTCCGATTCCTCCACCAGTTGCTTTGGGCCAACAAGTGATCGAAGCTATTCATCTATTGACACAGTTGGTAGCCGCCCAGGCACAGCGGCAAGGTACAAGTTTGAGTGATCGGTCAGCTAGTACTAGAACCCGTGATTTCATGACCTTAAATCCTCCGGAGTTCTTCGGGTCAAAGCCGGATGAAGATCCGCAAGGCTTTATTGATGAGATGTTGAGGACATTGAAAATTATTCATGCCTCCGAGATCGAATCCGTGGAGTTGGCCTCATATAGACTCCGCGATGTGGCGGTATTGTGGTACAATAATTGGATAGAATCAAGAACAGAAAATGCAGCTCCTCCCGTTTGGCAAGAGTTTGTTGACGCTTTCATTCATCATTATTTTCCACCCGAGGTCCGCCGAGCTAGAGCGGACAGGTTCTTGAATCTAAAGCAAGGAAGCATCAGTGCTCGGGAATATAGCTTGCAATTTAATTATTTGGCCAGGTATGCCCCGACTATGGTGGCCGACATGGGAGATCGTGTACACAGATTTGTGAGTGGGTTACGGCCACACTTGTTCAAAGATTGTTTGACGGCTTCATTGCAAGATGGGATGGACATTTCCCGTATACAAGCCCATGCCCAGAACTTAGAGGGACGACAGCAACCGCAAAGGAGTGATCGTGATATTGACAGAAGGCAAAGCAAGAGGGATAGATCTATGGGAGCAAGCAGTGACTATAGAGGGGGACCGAGACAGATGCATTCTAGGCACTCAGGCCAGTCGGTTACTAGTGCGCCTCCCAGATTTTCAGATAGGAGGTTTGATCATTCCTTTCGGTCAGGACAGGGCCAGAGTTCGAGGGCCTCAGATTCTCAGTTCAGGGGAGATTTTAGTCAGAGGAGACCCCCAGTACCGCGGTGCAGCCAGTGCGGTAGACTACATTCTGGACAGTGCCGCCAAGGTTCAGATGCTTGCTATGCCTGCGGTCAATTCGGCCATATGATGATAGATTGCCCTTCGATGAGAGGCAGAGTTGGGACTCAGCCTGCAGGATCAGTAGCTGGATCTTCTTCAGTACGCCCGACAGCACAGATTCCCCAGACTCCAGTAGGTAGAGGTAGAGGCAGAGGGGGAGCATCTACTTCAGGTGCTACTCAGCCCCGCGTAGATGCTTTAGCTGGGCGACAGGATCTTGAGTCCTCCCCAGATGTTGTCACAGGTACATTGACTATATTTTCCCGTGATGTCTATGCCTTGATCGATTCGGGTTCTACTTTCTCTTATGTTACTCCGTATGTTGTGGATTGTATTGGGGTGAAACCTGAGCCAATTACACCTTTCGAGGTATTCACTCCGGTTGGTGATCCCGTGATAGCAAGGCAAGTGTACAAAAATTGTGTCATTCTGATATGTGATCGCCAGACCAAAGCCGATTTGATTGAGCTGGAAATGATAGATTTCGACGTAATTATGGGTATGGATTGGTTGGCCTCGTGCTATGCCAATGTTGATTGCCGCATGAAAGTAGTTCGATTTCAATTTCTGGGAGAGCCCATGCTTGAATGGAAGGATAATACAGCATCTCCAAAGGGTAGGTTTATTTCCTACCTTAAGGCCAGAAAGATGATAGCTAAAGGCTATATTTATCATCTAGTCCGAGTACATGACACCGAGGCTGTTACACCTCGGAAAATTCCCAGTGAATGTACAATGAATAGGCCAACGAAGAATATGAGTATACAATGCTTTAATAAGAAGGGAATGATGTTTGACGACCCTAAGTAAGATTTCAAAGGAAATTGTAATAAGAGATTGGTTATGCTCCACAATGACTAATCATAGGTTTTGAAAATGTGAAAAAAAATTGCAGATTTGCATTTTTGGCCCAGTCGGTCGTAAAAGGAAATACGGACCGTAAAGTGGTATACGGCCCGTAAACCACCATGTTGTATTTCAACTTACAAAACTTCAACTTTCTGTCAATTGTTCAAATGGTTAAATACCACTTGGAATACTGACCGTAAATCAAAATACCACCCATAAACCGTGATCGTAAATCACCATGACTTCAGCATACCTTTCTGGTTTTGATATGCTTAAATACAACCACGAAATACGGCCCGTAAATTGGAATACGGACCGTAAACTGGGTTTACGACCACTGTGCACTTCAACTACTGTTCACTCCGGATTATAATTTAAGTCATTAAAAGGAGACCCAAGCTCATTAAATTCATTTCATTTCCATGATATTTCTCTCTAGAAACCTCTATACTATTCTCCACATTAATCTACAAGAAAATCAAAGGAAATTAATGATCAACTACATGTAACCCACGAAATCAAGTGTAAGCATTACACTAAAGTTCATCCAAATCAAGAAAATCCAAGAAAGGTGAAATGGGGTTTTGGTGCAAGGAAGCCGTTACTACTCAAGGCTTGTTCCACCACTATCTAAGGTAAGTTTTATGACTTTCTCATGATGATTGAAGTATTTATATGTTCAAACACTTGGATTGTAGAAGAGAGTAGGAAATGGGTCATGAAATGTGAATAGTGCCATGGTTGAATGATGGCTAGATTGAATTATGAATGTTGGTATGTTGTGAGTGTAAATATGTTGTAAATGACGTTTAGACCATGAAATAGGTGCGATGTATAAAAAAATATGTTTATGAGCTAAAACCAATAAATGTGGAGAAACTGGAGAAAAATGGTGGAATGTGGTAAATGTAAGTAAATGATGATTGATGATATGATATTGTGGGTGTTGTTGTGAATGTTTGGGAGTTGAAATAGAACATGGGAAAAGTAGTAGGAACAAAGGAAATGCTGCCCAATTTTCCCTAGAAATAGGGGCGCGTTCTTATCGTCGATTGACTAACGTTAGTATAAATTCTCTCTTGAAGGTAGAGACGTGTCATCAAAGGAGAACGAGCAAACAATAAAATAGCTAAACAACAAAGGTATGTAAGGCTAGTCCTTTCTGTCTAAGGCATGAATCTTGTGGTATTAATCCTCCTATCTCTCCCTGATTTTCCAACATATTGGGAACTATGAATCTACAAGTATAAAGAACTCCATATGAGAAAAAAATAAACGAGATACGTTACGAGCAAGACAATGACGATGATGAGTACACGTGAAAAGAATCCTAGAGTAATATAAGATGTCCATGAAGCTAATGATGCCAGGTATAGTCCTATTAATGAATCTAAGTCTAGAAGCCCTCAAGTTCATGAGATGATATTCCTACGAAGCTAATGATCCTTGTATACTTCCTATGATATTACTCCCTCTACTTCTCCATGATATTTCATACATTCCGGAAACGATGAATCAACGTTGGTAATGAGCTTCTTATAAGATAAAGATGAGAAATATGTCGTTAATGTGATAAGGATGTTAATGACTTAAGCCTAGAGATTGTAAAACAATATATGATGTCTATGAAGTTAATGACCCCGTTTACGACCCCTTGATATTGTTCATTGACTACACTCACCTTATATGCTAATTCCTCCAAGGTGAGGCATAATGCTTATGAATGCTCAATAATGGACTCGAGGGTTCTCGACCTTACGTCACCCCGGCATTGTTATAGATTATCCATAAACCTTAATGTATGCCATATGACCAATGTTACAAAAGTTGTGAGTCTATGTTCATAAAGGATTTCATATGAGATAAAGGTCAGGGATATGCGATATAAATGATAATGGTAATGTTGAGCCTAAGACTAGAGACTATGAAGTCTATCCTATGATATTCATACGAAGTCCTTGCTACGAATATGATGTGGTTTTAATAGATTGCCTTTAAACCTAAATGTATGCATTAATGAAAGGTTATGATACGTTTATAAGATGAATATGATGAAAACAATGATGATAAGATATACTGATCCTTGTTATGATGTATGTGATATGGTCGAGCCACTACGTGGCCGAATACGGAAGATATGTATGTGATACTGTCGAGCCACTACGTGGCCGAATACGGATACTGTCGAGTCACTACGTGACCGAATACGGATATTGTAGAGCCCTACATGGCCGAATACGGATAATGTTTTATATGTATGAGTATCTACGGTACTACAATGATGAATGATATGACATGATGATGTATATGCTATGATGATTCATGTACCACGATTATGTATATACGATGTATGTATGGAATGTATTCATCCCTAAAGGTTGCACAGGTTTTGCCCTTAACTTATGACTTATTATATCTCTATCATATTTATTTCGTTCATGCCTTACATACTCAGTACAACATTCGTACTGACGTCCGTTTTCTTTGGATGTTATGTTCATGCCCACAGGTAGACAGGGAGGAGATCTTGCTCCGGACTCTTAGAAGTTGATAGCTAACTGAAAGCACTTCTTTGCTCCGGAGGTGCTTATGATGATTCTTTTGTGTATATTTGTATCTGTCATCCAATAGAGGCTCGTAGATACTCAATGTGGGTTATGTGGTTTCACGACGTGGTCATTGTGTAAATGTATCGGTATATGTTATTTTGCTAGCTTACGTACTTATGTGTATAAAAGCATTATTTTTGAAATGAAAACAGGTTTTCTTATAAACTGAGCATGAAATTGATAAATGATTGTTAAGTGAGTCTAAGAAGTAATAGAACGAGCAATGCTCAGTGGTTAGCCCCGGGTACCCGTCGCGGCTCCTAGCTGAGTCGTGACAAAAGTGGTATCAGAGCAGTTCGGTCCTAGGAAGTGTCTACGAGCCGTGTCTAGTAGAGTCTTGTTTATGGTATGTTGCGCGCCACGCTAATAAATAAGTGACTACAGGGCATTTAGGAAAAATGACCATCCTTTTTCTTATGAGATCATGCGATAGAGCCGTGTATATGATTTTATCCTCCCTAATGGTGTGATGTGATTTCAGAAATGTGACCGAAGGGAAAAGCTACAGCCGCCCAGTAGGGCAAGACCACGACAAGGAGGCGGGCAGAAAGAGAGCCTCCGATGGATATTGAAGAAGGTGAATCGCATAATGAGGCTCCATCTAGTACTTCCTCCACCCCGCCTAATGTGGAACAACAAGGGGGAACTTTAGCCCCAATCCCTCCACCGGTTGCTTCGGGTCACCAAGTGACCGAGGCTATACACCTATTGAAACAGCTAGTTGCCGCCCAGGCACAGCGGCAGAGTTCGGGTTCAAGTGACTGGGCCGTTAGTACAAGAGCCCGTGACTTCATGACTTTGAATCCTCCGGAGTTTTTCGGGTCAAAGCAGGATGAAGACCCGCAAGGTTTCATAAACGAGATGTTGAGGACATTAAAAATTATCCATGCCTCCGAGACCGAATCCGTGGAGTTAGCATCTTATAGACTCCGGGATGTGGCAGTCTTATGGTATAATAACTGGATATTATCAAGAGGGGAGAATGCGCCTCCTCCGGTTTGGCAAGAATTTGTAGATGCTTTCATCCGCCACTATTTGCCACCTGAGGTCCGCCGAGCTAGAGCGGATAGGTTCTTGAATCTAAGGCAAGGGAACATGAGTGCCCGAGAGTATAGTCTCCAATTCAATTCATTGGCTAGATATGCCCCGACTATGGTTGGTGATATGGGAGATAGAGTGCATAGGTTTGTGAGTGGCCTAGGGCCACATTTGTTCAAAGATTGCCTAACGGCTTCATTGCAAGACGGGATGGATATCTCCCGCATTCAAGCCCATGCTCAAAATCTAGAAGAGCAACAACATCCGCAAAAGGGCGAGCGTGATATGAATCAGGGGCCAAGCAAGAAGGCTAGATCCATAGGTCCTGATAGCGACTATGGGAGGGGATCGAGGTGGACATATTATAGACACTCAGGCCAGTCGGTGACTAGTGTACCCCCACGAGTTGCAGGCCAGGAGTCCGATTTCTCTAGTCATCCCGGACCGGATCGGAGTTTCACAGAGTCGGGCTCTCGATATAGGGGTGATTCAGGCCATAGGAGGTCATCTATACCACAATGTACCCAATGCGGTAAGCTACATTGGGGACCGTGCCGATTGGGTTCGGATGTTTGTTATGTTTTGCGGCCAGTCAGGTCATATTGTGAGGGAGTGCCCATTTCGAGGCCGTAGAAATGCGGTTCAGCCCGCGGGATCAGCGGAGGGTTCTTCCTCGGTGCACCCGGGAGGGCAGACTTCCCCGGTTCCAGCAGGTCGAGGTAGAGGCGGAGGGGGAGCATCTACTTCAGGTGTCACTCAGCCCCGTATATATGCTTTAGCTGGGAAACAGGATCCAGAATCATTCCCCGATGCCGTCACAGGTATATCTGCACCTTTGATGATATGTAAAAAGATAAATATGTTTGTAATATTAAGCAAGTATGAATTGAAAGGTTTTATGCTATGTAGGACGGAAATCAGTAAAGTATGATATGAGGTATTAACAATGCTTATATATATATATATATATATACATCCTAAAGGGCAGTATTGATGCATCACCCGTAATCTTTATGAAATGCCTTTTTAAAGAGTACTACCCATAGGACTTAAAGGGGATTGTAAAGACGACGCTACTCAAGTCCTAAGGAAGTAAGATGTGAGGAGTAGAACTTCCAAGATAGTAATCAATGAAGAAAAGAGAGAGTCAGTTAAGAGAGTGACATACGCTGCCGAGTAAGTTAGTTGTGAGTGAAAGCCCCCTTATCATGTAAACTATACCGTCAATATGTTTTATGAGAATGAGAGTATGAATTTCAAGTATCAGCACTTATTCCAACCCTCATAAGAGATTAATGATGAAACGCCAAAATTTTCGAGGTTTGTATGCTTCTTTTCGTGCTTTTGGCCGTGTGTGGCCATAGATATGTTGCTATTATGTTGTGGCCCTGTGAGGCAATGATATTATGGGTTGTTGTGATAGGATGGTAATGCCATATTACAGGGGAAACTCTGGTGAAATTTTTCTAGAATCCCCGATGACTTAACATTCGAGGACGAATGCTCCAAAAGGGGGAAGAATGTTACACCTCGGAAAATTCCCCGTGAACGTACAATAAATAGGCCAACGAAGAATATGAGTATACGATGCTTTAATAAGAAGGGAATGACGGTTGACGACCCTAAGTAAGATTTCAAAGGCAATTGTAATAAGAGATAGGTTATGCTCCACAATGACTAATCATAGGTTTTGAAAATGTGAAAACAATTTGCAGATTTGCATTTTTGGCCCAGTCGGTCGTAAAAGGAAATACGGACCGTAAAGTGGTATACGGCCCGTAAACCACCATGTCGTATTTCAACTTACAAAACTTCAACTTTCTGTCGATTGTTCAAATGGTTAAATACGACTTGGAATATGGACCGTAAATCGATATACGACCCGTAAACCGTGATCATAAATCACCATGACTTCAGCATACCTTTCTGGTTTTGATATGCTTAAATACGACCACGAAATACGGCCCGTAAACTGGAATATGAACCGTAAACTGGGTTTACGACCACTGTGCACTTCAGCTACTGTTCATTCCGGATTATAATTTAAGTCATTAAAAGGATACCCAAGCTCATTAAATTCATTTCATTTCCACGATATTTCTCTCTAGAAACCTCTAGAGTATTCTCCACATTCATCTACAAGAAAATCAAAGGAAATTAATGATCAACTACATGTAACCCACGAAATCAAGTGTAAGAATTACACTAAAGTTCATCCAAATCAAGAAAATCCAAGAAAGGTGAAATGGGGTTTTGGTGCAAGGAAGGCATTACTACTCAAGGCTTGTACAACGACTATTTAAGGTAAGTTTTATGACTTTCTCATGATGATTGAAGTATTTATACGTTGAAACACTTAGATTGTAGAAGAGAGTAGGAAATGGGTCATGAAATGTGAATAGTGTCATGGTTGAATGATAACTAGATTGAATTATGAATGTTGGTATGTTGTGAGTGTAAATATTTTGTAAATGACGTTTAGACCATGAAATAGGTGGGATGTATGAAAAAATATGATGACGAGCTAAAACCAATAAATGTGGTGAAACTGTAGAAAAATGGTGGAATGTGGTAAATGTAAGTAAATGACGATTGATGATATGATATTGTGGGTGTTGTTGTGAACGTTTGGGAGTTGAAATAGAACATGGGAAAAGTAGTAGGAACAAAGGAAATGCTGCCCAATTTTCCCTAGAAATAGGGGCCCGTTCTTAACGCCGATTGACTAACGTTAGTATAAATTCTCTCTTGAAGGTAGAGACGTGTCATCAAAGGAGAACGAGCAAGCAATAGAATAGCTAAACGACAAAGGTATGTAAGGCTAGTCCTTTCGTTCTAAGGCATAAATCTTGTGGTATGAATCCTCTTATCTCTCCATGATTTTCCAACATATTGGGAACTATGAATCTACGAGTATAAAGAAATCCATCTGAGAAAAAACTAAAAGAGATACGTTACGAGCAAGAAAATGACGATGATGAGTACACGTGAAAAGAATTCTAGAGTAATATAAGATGTCCATGAAGCTAATGATGCCAGGTATAGTCCTATTAATGAATCTAAGTCTAGAAGCCCTCAAGTTCATGATATGATATTCCTACGAAGCTAATGATCCTTGTATACTTCCTATGATATTATTCCCCCTACTTCTCCATGATATTTCTTACATTCCGGAAACGATGAATCAACGTTGGTAATGAGCTTCTTATGAGATAAAGATGAGAAATATGTCGTTAATGTGATAATGATGTTGATGAGTTAAGCCTAGAGATTGTACGACAAAATATGATGTCTATGAATTTAATGACCCCGTTTACGACCCCTTGATATTGTTCATTGACTACACTCACCTTATATGCTAATTCCTCCAAGGTGAGGCATAATGCTTATGGATGCTCAATAATGGACTCGGGGGTTCTCGACCTTACGTCACCCCGGCATTGTTATAGATTATCCATAAACCTTAATGTATGCCATATGACCAATGTTACGCAAGTTGCGAGTCTTTGTTCATAAAGGATTTCATATGAGATAAAGGTCAGGGATATGCAATATAAATGATAATGGTAATGTTGAGCCTAAGACTAGAGACTATGAAGTCTATCCTACGATATTCATACGAAGTCCATGCTACGAATATGATGTGGTTTTCATAGATTGCCTTTAAACTTAAATGTATGCATTAATGAAAGGTTATGATACGTTTATAAGATGAATGTGATGACAACGATGATGATGAGATATACTGATCCTTGTTATGATGTATGTGATATGGTCGAGCCACTACGTGGCCGAATACGGAAGATATGTATGTGATACTGTCGAGCCAGTACGTGGCCGAATAAGGATACTGTCGAGCCACTACGTGGCCGAATACGGATATTGTCGAGCCCTACATGGCCGAATACGGATAATGTTCTATATGTATGAGTAGCTACGGTACTACAATGATGAATGATATGACATGATGATGTATATGCTATGATGATTCATGTACGACAATTATGTATATACGATGTATGTATGGAATGTATTCATCCCTAAAGGTTGCACAGGTTTTGCCCTTAACTTATGACTTATGATTTCTCTATCATGTTTATTTCGTTCATGCCTTACATACTTAGTACAACATTCGTACTGACGTCCGTTTTCTTTGGACGCTGTGTTCATGCCCACAGGTAGACAGGGAGGAGATCTTGCTCCGAACTCTTAGAAGTTGTTAGCTGACTGAAAGCACTCCTTTGCTCTGGAGGTGCTTTTGATGATTCTTTCGTGTATATTTGTATCTGTCATCCAATAGAGGCTCGTAGATACTCAATGTGGGTTATGTGGTTTCACGACGTGGTCATTGTGTAAATGTATTGGTATATGTTATTTTTCTAGCTTAAGTACTTATGTGTATAAAAGCATTATGTTTGAAATGAAAACAGGTTTTCTTATAAACTGAGCATGAAATTGATAAATGATTGTTAAGTGAGTCTAAGAAGTAATAGAACGAGCGGTGCTCGGTGGTTAGCCCCGGGTACCCGTCACGGCCCCTAGCTGGGTCGTGACAGAGGCAAAGTCGCCAACTTTCCAATCTGTTCCGGTAGTGAATGAATTCCCAGATGTATTTCTACATGAACTTCCCAGTCTTCCTCCAGAAAGGGAAATTGATTTCGCTATTGATGTGTTGCCGAACACCGAGCCCATTTCTATTCCTCCTTATCGAATGGCTCCGGCAGAATTGAAAGAGCTAAAGGCACAGTTGAAAGATTTGCTTGGATAGGGGTTTATTAGACCCAGTTCATCGCCACGGTCTTGTTTGTGAGGAAGAAAGACGGATCTCTACGAATGTGCATTGATTATAGACAATTGAATAAGGTGACAATAAAGAACAAATATCCTCTTCCCAGAATTGCTGATTTGTTTGATCAACTACAGGGTACCAAGTGGTTTTCCAAGATAGACTTGAGATCGGGTTATCACCAAGTGAGAATTAGAGAAGAAGATATTCCCAAAACAGCCTTCAGAACGAGATATGGCCATTATGAATTCCTAGTGATGTCGTTTGGGTTGACAAATGCCTAGGCAGTGTTCATGAATTTAATGAATAATGTATTCAGGCCATTTTTGGATCTCTTCGTGATAGTATTTATTGATGATATTCTGGTGTATTCTCGCACAGAATCAGAACATGCAAATCACTTGCGAATTGTCCTTGGGATTCTTCGAACTCGAGAACTATATGCAAAATTCTCCAAGTGCGAGTTTTGGCTGAATTCTGTGACATTTCTAGGTCATATTATTTCAGATGATGGTATACGGGTTGATACTCAGAAAATTGAAGCGGTAAAGAATTGGCCAAGGCCTACGACGCCCACAGAAGTGCGTAGTTTTTGGGTTTGGCAGGCTATTATAGAAGATTCGTAGAGGGATTTTCTTCCATCTCAGCCCCATTGACAAGGTTGACCCAGAAGTCAGCAAAATTTCAGTGGAATGATGATTGTGAGCGCAGTTTCCAAGAATTGAAAGGCAGATTGACCTCAGCCCCAGTCTTAACACTTCCAGAAGGGTCAGATGGAAATGTAGTGTATTGCGATGCTTTCGGCGTTGGGTTAGGATGTGTACTAATACAGCATGGTAAAGTTATTGCTTATGCTTCAAGCCAGCTGCGAAAACATGAAAAGAACTACCCAACTCATGATCTTGAGTTGGCTGCGGTTATTCATGTGTTAAAAATGTGGAGACACTACTTGTATGGGGTGCATGTGGATATTTATACAGATCACAAGAGCCTCCAACATATTTTCAAACAAAAGGAGTTGAATTTGCGACAAAGGCGGTGGTTAGAGTTATTGAAGGATTATGATGTGAACATTTTATACCATCCTGGAAAAATGAATGTAGTAGCCGACGCGCTTAGCCGTCGATCCATGGGTAGTCTATGTGAAGTTACTTCAGAGAAGAAAGAAATAGTTCATGAGCTCCATCAATTAGCTAATCTTGGAGTATGTGTAGTCGATTCAAGTAGTGCAAGGGTCAGCATTAATGATCCTGCAGTTTCATCTTTGAATGTAGAAGTAAAGGAGCGACAATATGAAGATCCTCAGCTAAGCCATTACAGAGACCTATCTAATGAAAAGGAGAAGTCTCCGTTTGCAGTTTCTATTGATGGAATTCTTAGGTACCGAGGCAGACTATGTGTGCCGGATGTGGTGGAATTGCGCCGACGGATTCTAGAGGAAGCACATTATTCTCGGTATTCTATTCATCCCGGTGCAACCAAAATGTATCGTGATCTCCAATTGATATATTGGTGGGATGGCATGAAGAGTGACATAGCAGAATTTGTAGCACAATGTCCAAATTGCCAACAAGTAAAAGCCGAACATCAAAAGCCAGGAGGCTTATTACAAGCGATGGAAATTCCGACGTGGAAATGGGAGGCGATTAATATGGATTTCATTGTGGGTTTACCTCATTCTCGAGGCAAGTATGATTCTATATGGGTAATTGTGGACAGGTTGACAAAAACAACTCATTTTCTTCCAGTCAGGACCACATATTCAGCAGACGATTATGCTAGATTGTACCTAAAGGAGATTGTGAGGCTTCATGGTATTCCATTATCCATTATTACAGACAGAGGAGCACAGTCTACAGCCAAGTTCTGGACGTCTTTCCAAGAAGGTCTCGGTACCCAAGTCAAGCTTAGCACGGCATTTCATCCACAGACTGATGGACAAGCCGAACGTACTATTCAGACCTTGGAAGATATGCTACGAGCATGTGTGCTAGATTTTGGTGGTAGTTGGGATGATCATTTACCCCTTATTGAATTTGCATACAACAACAGCTACCATTCCGGTATTCAAATGGCTCCGTATGAAGCTTTGTATGGAAGGAAGTGTAGGTCTCCAATCGGATGGGTTGAGACAGGAGAAGCACAATTAATAGGCCCCGAATTGATTCAATAAACAGTTGAAAAAGTAAAGGTGATCCGAGATCGATTACTGGCAGCCCAAAGTCGCCAAAAGTCTTATGCGGACAACCGCCGGCGAAACTTGGAATTTCAGGTTGGTGATTGGGTATTTTTGAAAGTATCGCCAATGAAAGGGGTAATGAGATTTGGTAAAAAGGGGGAGTTGAGCCCACGATATATTGAACCTTATAGAATTATCCGTAAGGTGGGTCGTGTAGCTGACGAATTGGACTTTCCTTCAGAGCTTGAGTCAGTACACCCAGTTTTCCATGTTTTGATGCTTCGCAAGTGTATTGGAGACCCAACAAGAATAGTTCCGGTTGATGATGTCCAAGTGACAGAAAAACTAGCATATGAAGAAATGCCTGTTGCCATTTTAGATAGACAAGTGCGAAGACTTCGAAATAAAGAAGTAGCTTCAGTGAAGGTCTTATAGCGAAATGATAACCGGGAAGAAATGACTTGGGAAGCGAAAGAGAATATGAAAGCCAAATATCCGCATCTATTCCAACTCCAGAAGAGGTTCATGATGATACGCCGAGATTATAAGGTATGTATGCTTAATTTTTGTGTTTTGGTCGTGTGTAGCCATAGATATGTTGATATTGTGTTGTAGCGCTATGAGGCAGTGCTATTATGGGTTGTTGTAACAGGTTGGTAGTGCCATGTTACAGGGGAAACTCTGGCAAAATTTCCTGAGAATTCCCGAGTATTTTAACATTCGAGGACGAATGTTTTAAAAGAGGGGAAGAATGTTACACCTTGGAAAATTCCCTGTACATGTACAGTGAATAGGCGAACGAAGGTTATAATGTAAACGATGTTTTGACGATCAAGAAATGACATTAATGGTCCTACTTAAGATTTCCAAAGACATCCGAGGTAAGGAGAGAAAGTTGTTAAGGAAAGCGAGTCATATGTTGTGTATCGGGTAAGAATTATGAGCGACGATTTAACGAGGGCTAAGGATGTTTTAGATACATGTGATAACGTCCCTTAGATTGGTATTGAGGTGCTAAACAATTGCTAAAAAGGTCTCATAAGGATCGGAGATCAAACGAGTCGACAAAAACGAAAATCGCTTCAATTAGCATTATACGGCCAAACATACGGTCCGTATAAATTACTGGCCGTATGTTGGACCGTATAATTGGCAAAGAGGATGATGACATTTTGGACCAAACATACTGCCATACATACGGCCGTATAAATAGTACGGACCGTATGTTAGTCCGTATAACATGGTCGGGCCAGATTTAAGTTTAAGTGTAAGGAACCATTTTTCATTTCATCACATTTTATTTCTCATCTCCACAACTCAAGAAATCTCTAGAACACTCCAAACACATCAACCATAAGAATACCAAGGAAATTAATGGCCAACTACATGAAACCCATGAAATCAAGTGTAAAAATCACACTAAAGTTCATCCAAACCAAGAAATCCCAAGAAAGGTGAAATAGGGTTTCGGTGCAAAGAAGGCATTACTACTCAAGACTTGTTCAACTACTATCTAAGGTAAGTTTTATAACTTTCTTATGATGATTGAAGTATTGATAGGTTGAAACCCTTGGATTGTAGAAGAGTGTAGGAAATGGGTCATGGAATGTGAATAGTGCCATGGTTGTATGATAGTTGGATTAAATCATGAATGTTGATATGTCGTGATTATGAATACATTATAAATGACACATAGACCACGGAATAAGTATTATATATGAGAAAACGTGATAACGAGTCGTAACCATAATTGTGGAGCAATTGAAGAGAAATGGTGAATTGTGGCCAATGTATAAAAATGCTGCCCAATTTTCCCTAGAAATAACGACACGTTCTTATGGTCGATTAACTAACGTTAATACGAATTCTCTCATGAAGGTAGCAACGTGACATTGAAGGAGAACAAGTGAACGATATCTTAGCTAAACGAAAAAGGTATGTAAGGCTAGTCATTTCTTTCTATGGCATAAATCCTATGACATGATTCATCTTTCCTTTCCATGGTTCTCCTATATTTCGAAAAGCCAAGAGTCTAAGATCGTGAATAGCCATATGAGATAAGAGATGCGTTATAAGTTCAGTAATGATATGATGTTCCCGTAAAGTAAATGATGTCATTCATTGTATACACTCACCTTATATACTAATCCCTTCAAGGTGAGGAAGAATGTTTGTAAATGTTCATAATGGAATCGAGGGTTCACGACCTTATGTCACCTCGATAAAGTTTAGCTGTCCTAGAGTCTTTATGCATGCATTATGATGAGCATACTGTGATGAGCACATTATGACGAGCATATTATGATGAGCATATTATGATGAGCATGTTATGATGATATTACACCGCGCCTAGTTGGTCGGGCAGTCACCGCTAAGACGGGCATCTTATACACCATGGCCAGTTGGCATGGGCAGACACCACTAGTGGGCAGCATGAGATGATACCCCGGACGCGGGAGGCCTGGACAAGGGCTAATGTTATTGAGTATCACACCGTGCCTATATGGACGGGCAGTTTATATATATATGTTATGCATACATGAGATGATGATGAGTATGAAAGTAAGTCAGCATGCATTATTTCTTGTATGATTCACAGTCAGTTACAGGTTGCTCCATGTTTGATGCCTCTCTTATTTCATTGATGTATTGTTATTGTTTATGCCTCTCATACTCAGTACAATATTCGTACTGACGTCCGTTTTCTATGGACGTTGTGTTCATGCCCACAGGTAGACAGGGAGGTGAGCTTGATCCAGATTCTTTGTAGCCGTCAGCTGATCGAGAGCACTCCATTGTTCGGAGGTGCTTATGATTATTCTTATGGTACATATGTATATTTTGGGCACGACGGAGTCTTGTTCTGTCTATATGTATAGTACTTCAGTAGAGGCTCGTAGTTGCGCATGTGGGTAGTATGGTCTCACATTTTTCATGTATACGTATAATACTATTTTGATAGCCCAAAGGCTTACGTTTATAAAAGGATGACTTCTATCATGATTTGTTGATGAATTTGATAAAAAAGAGTATAATGAGTATAGTGAGCTGTATAATGCGCGGTGCTCGATGGTTAGCCTCGGGTACCCATCGCGGCTCCTAGTTGGGTCGTGACAGAAGCTTCTCTTCTTGCACAAAAACCCTAGCTCACTTCCCTAGAGTTTTCTTGGTGTAGATGAATTTTTAATGGGTTTCATACACTTGATTTCGTGGTTTTGATGTAGTTGATCATGGATTTCCCTTGGATTCTTGTAGATGAACAATGGAGAGAACTCTAGAGTGTTCTAGAGAGAAGGGGAGTGAAATGGGGAATGAAATAAAATGAACTTAGGTCCCCTATATAAATCATGAAATCTGTCCCGACCAAGATATACGGACCAACATACGGTCCGTACATTTTGTAGGGGCCGTAAGTTTGGTCCAGTGAAGTGTGTCATTCTTGGCTGATTATACGGCTAGACATACGGCCAGTATAAATTATACGGCCAGTATGTTAGGCCGTATAATGCCCAGTTTATCCGAACTCTTTCTCGTTGACTCGTTTGATCTCCAATCCTTATGGAACCTTCTTGGCACTTGTTTAACACCTCAATACCAATCTAAGGGATGTTATCACTCGTCTTTAAAACATCTTTAAGCCATGGTTAACTTGTCTCTTATAATTCTTACCCGACACATAACATATCCTTTACTTTCTTTGACAACCTTCTTCCTTTACGTCTAATGCCTTTGAATATCGATTAGGATCATCAAATGCTATCTCTTACTTATCCAATCATCGTATACATCGTGCCCTTCGCTAGACTATTCACTGTTTGTTAACTGGGAATTTTCCAAGGTGTAACAATCTTGGTTCGATAGAAACTAATAGATAACGAATGAGCACTAAAAGAATATAAAGGGGTTATAAAGGATATTTGGATTGGGCTGCACGTTCCGTAGAACTTGCATTCACATTTGGATCGGGTGGCACGTACCGCCACATATGTATAGCACTGGATCGAGCTACACATACCGTAGCACTTGCCTTTGCATAGCACTGGATCGGGCTACACGTACCGTAGCACTTGCATTTGCATAGCACTGGATCGGGCTACACGTACCATACCACTTGCATTTGCATAGCACTGGATCGGGTTACACGTACCGTAGCACTTACATTGCACTGGATCGGGCTACACGTACCGTAGAACTTGCATTGTATATCACTGAATCGGGTCGTACGTTTCTCGGCACTATTATATGGGACATGGATCGGGCCGTATGTTCCTCGGTACTATGACCTATACATGTCATACGCCCTCCGAGGAAATTTCAATGAGCAAAAATGTACAAATATGTTCAGATAATCAGACATATAGATGCATTCAGTCAGTCAGTGTAGCTTATGAGTTTTAGATTTCCTTCATGACTATAAGGATTGTACGAAGGGTACAGATATGAGCACCGATTAGTTGGGTAGTTAGTACTAGGATGATAAGTAGATCAGAACCACAGTGTTGTACACAGATATAGTTAAGCATACGAGGGTATCATGAGACATGTATTATAAATGGAACGGGTTGCACGCCGCAACATATGTTCGGATAATGTTTTGGTAATAATTAACTAGAGCCTTGGTAGGGTATAAAGACCTAGTGGAGATTGCAAAAATATGAAGAGGTATATATGTATATACGTATGCTAGATTTACATCGGTAACTCAGGAGTGCCAGGTTGATTCTTATCTTTCTTCATTACAGTACATGCTTATTATGTTAGATTTTTCACCTTACATACTCAGTACAATATTCGTACTGACGTTCTTTTGTTTGGAGATGTTGCGTTCATGCCCGCAGGTATAAACAGACGAGACGAGGACTCCGCAGTAGGCTGCTTCTAGGTACCAGTTTTGATTCGTGAGCTCTACTTATTTCTGGAGTATTGCCAAGTCTGGGATTGTACATGTGTTTTTGTGTTACGGGTATGTCGGGGGCCCTGTCCCGACTTACATACTTCAGTCATTTTCATAAAGGCTTTGCAGACAGTTTCTTGTGTACAGCTAGTCTTTTTTTTGTCAATTGATATGTCGGCATCGTGGGTCCATTGTACAGGTACATATGCATGATATTAAGTTCATAGTTGTCCTCTTTGACCTTATTTTGCTATTTGAGACATAGACGATGTGAGTTACAGCTTGGTTTCGCTCGGTTCCGCAAGGTGCCGGTTGCCAGTCACGCCTCACCACGGTTGGGGTGTGACAGGCTCGACATCGGATTTCTAAAATCATTATATTACTTGTACGACCACGTATACTTATGTGTTCGCTTGGGAGAAACAGGGGACGGTGAAATTTTGAAAAAAATAAGATGAGGAAGTTGATCATGAAGATATACAGGCAGAGTTTATGACAAAGGAATCTGATCTTGATAACATGTTTCCTTAGTTTCATATGACAAAAGGGATGGCAAGAAAGATGTTCTCAATCAAGATTGCGATAGCCTGAATTTGATATTGAAACAGTATGATCCACATCTTCCAAGTGGTGATATTTGAAAATGTAGGTTCAATGATGTCACGACCCAAACAGCCGTGAGTGGCACCCACACGAATCCCTTAGTGGGCGAACCATTTACTTAGCCAACCATCCAACCGATTACCACATTACTTAGCTAGTTTTAAAACATTCAAGGATATAACATATATAAAAATCTCCAAATGTCTAGTCATGCCATACATAAATAAAATCTGTGAAAATCTAACTATTACAACCCTAGAATCCGAAAGTCATCGTACAAGGACTCTAAAACATTACTGTCTAAATAATGAATAGCTGTCTAAAAAAAGCATAAATGTCTGAAATGAAATGGACATCTAAAATAAGAAAGATCAACAGGCGGCCTAGCATGGATAAGAGCTCACCCTCGAATTTGTCAGGAACTGGCTTCACACTAAATATGAGGTCTTGTAGATGTCTCTGGATCAATATCTGCACTCAAAAGAATGCAGCAAGGTAGTATCAGTACAAACACTATGTACTGGTAGATATTATAGGCCCATACCTGGTTCGTAACATATACAATCAACTAATCAAAGTCTAACTCAAGTAGACCGTAACCTACCTCAAAGCCGAACTGGAACAAGCAATCACTCCATAATAGCTTTTCCCTTTCGCAAGGCTTCTGCACGTTCAAAGCTAGAAATATAACGCTACATGAGTATTTGAATCATCTACTCCAACAATACAACAATTGGGGAAAAGAACCCAACTACAACCTACCCTTTTCAATTGGGTGAACGATCATTAAGTGTTATTTCATCATAATATCAACCCCATAATCATATTCTATTTGTTCATGGGTTTTCTAATCATTCCAACCCTTTTACAAGCAGTTTGTATGCCAAAGTTTTCATCTTTATGAAACCCTAGGTCTCATTCAACAAGTTCCATCATTAATATACAAGTTCTCATCCTAGGAAGTGGTAATCTATAATCCTAGAGGATTAAATAGCGATAAATTAAACAACCCACTCATTATTCAAGGGTTTCTTAAGTTCTAGGGTTTTAGCCCTTTCATTCACCATTAACGGACCTTTAACTAATCATGGAATCTATCATGATGATGGGATTAACAAAGTCACGGGTTGAGACATACCTTTCAATCGTACTTCAGCCCAAGCCTTAGAATTTTGCCATAACAGTTCTTGGAAACTATTTTGGTGTTAAATGGGGAATGGGTTAGGAATAAAGAACATAAAACTCGAATTTTGCCTCCCGTCGACTGCTGCAGCGGTCTCGCTATAGCGAGAAACCTCCCGCTATGACGAACCTCATTAAAGTTCTGCCTCTCCACGGCGGCGACCCCCTACCCGCTACGACGGACCCGCTGCGGGGGTTCCACACCCACTGCAGCGGTCCATTTTTATAGTAGCTTGGGTTTTTGCGTCAATTTCCACCCAAAAATCCCAACAGCAATTCAAGGCCCTACAAATCCAAAAAACCATGTATAGACACATAAAATCACGCTACAGACTCACTCGCGGCCTCGAAATTCCTAAAGAAGGTCTAATTTTCTAAGTCCTCCCCCTTTCCCCCCATAATGACATAGCGGGTCATTACATCAGATACCAATTAAATAACCGTTCTTCCCCAAACGGACAAAGAGAGGGAATAAGGGGAAAGTACCTAACTCAGTGAAAAGCTGAAGATAATTCTTTCGCGTATCTGATTCTGTCTACCAAGCAGCTTCTTCAACGGGACAGTTCTTCCACTGAACCTTTACTGACGCTATTCTTTCAACCTCAACTTACGAACCTCTCTATCTAGGATCACAATAGGCTTTTCCTCATAGGATAGATTCTCATCCAACGAGACAGAATCCCAGCGAACGATAAATTAACCATCATCATGATATCTTTTTAACATAGAGACACGAAACACTAGATAAATGCCCGACATACCTGGGGGCAAAGCCAACTCATAAGCTATATCCCCCATATGGTTGAGAATCTCAAACGGACCAATGAATTTGGGACTAGCTAACCTTTTTTCCCAAACCTCATCACACCCTTCATGGGTGAGACCTTCAACATGACTTGTTCTCCAACCATGAACTCGAAATCTCGGACCTTTCGATCCGCATACTCCTTCTGTCTACTCTAAGCGGCCAAAAGCTTTTTTTAATCACCTTGACTTTGTCCAGTGACTCCCTCAAAAGATCTATACCCCATGGCCTTACCTCAAAAGCATCAAACCATCCAATAGGAGACCTACATCTCCTCCCATAAAGATCCTCAAATAGGGCCATATGAATGCTCGAGTGATAGCTATTGTTATATGCAAACTCATCCAATGGTAAGAACTTATCCCAATGGTCACCGAAGTCAATCACACAAGCTCAGATCATATCCTCTAGAACCTGGATAATCTGCTCAGACAGACCATTTATTTGAAGGTGGAAAACTGAAAGCTGTAAAGGTCCCATCTAGCACCCAATTCCAAATGTAAATTTTTCCAAAATCGAGATATAAACATCGTGCCTCTAACTAATATGATGGAAATAGGAACCTCATGTAGACGACAAATCTTCCGAATAAAAATCCGGGCCAACTTCTAGGCGTATGGGTAATCTGAACCAGTATGAAATGGGCAGACTTGGCCAATCTATCAACAATGACCAAAATCGAATCAAACATACCCAAGGTCTTCGGAAGACCAACCACAAAGTCCATCACTATCCTTTCCCACTTCCACTCTAGAATGGGCATTCTCTGAAGTGTACCTCAAGGTCTCTGGTGCTTGTACTTCACCTGCTAGCAATTCAAACACTGTGCATTAAACTCAACAATATCACGTTTCATCCTAGCCCACCAGTAGTGCTGCCTCAAGTCATAGTACATCTTCGTAGTACCAGGATGAATGGAATATCTAGAACTGTGAGCCTCTGCTAAAATGGTCTTAATCAAATCATCGACACGGGGAACACAAACACGCCCCTTGATTCTCAAAAAACACCTTGATCATTAATCACGGCCTCCCTGACCTCACCACACAAAATGTTATTGCGAATCTTGCTCAAACTCTCATCCTCGAACTGTTTGGCCTTAATCTGCTCTAGAAATGATCATCTCGCCTCAATACAAGCAAAAACTCTGCCCGATCCAGACACATCAAGCCTCATGAAATTGTTAGCCATAGTTTGGACCTCCCTGGCCAACGGACCCTCTGACACAATCAAATGAGCCAAACTTCCCATACTAGCTAATTTCCTACTCAAGGCATCTACCACCACATTTGCCTTGCCATGATAATACAAGATAGTAATTTCGTAATCCTTAAGCAACTTCATCCATCTCTGCTGCCTAGATTTAGATCCCTCTGCATCAACACATGCTGAAGACTGCGATGATCAGTAAATACCTCGCAACGGGCACCATAGAGGTATTGCCTCCAAATCTTCAACGCGAATACCATCACTGCAAATTCCAAATCATGAGCAGGATAGTTCTTCTTATGAATCGTCAGCTGTCTGGAAGCATAAGCAATCACCTTTTTTTCCTGCATCAAAATAACACCCAAACCAGAATGAAAAGCGTCACAATAAACCACAAAGTCCTTACCCTCCACGGGCAAAGATAGAATAGGAGCTATAGTCAATAAAGTTTTGAGCTTTTTGAAGATCTAATCACATTCGTCGGATCACTGGAAAGGTACCTCTTTCTGAGTCAAATGGGTCAAATGTGAAGCAATAGAGGCGAACCCCTTCATGAACCGATGGTAGTAACTAGCCAACCCCATGAAACTGCGGATCTCCATCACTGACGTTGGCCTGGCCCAATCCCTCACTACCTCAATTTTCTTTGGATCCACCATTCATTCGAAGCCACATTCCCCAAGAAGGACAAAGATGCAAGCCAAAACTCACACTTAGAGAACTTAGCATACAGTTCCCTGTCACTCATCAAACTAAGAACAACCCTCAAGTGTTTTTCATGATCTTCCCAACTCTTGGAATAAACCAGGATGTTGTCAATTAAAAATGCCATTCATCAAATCCATAAAAGCAGCTGGGGCATTAGTACGCCTGAAAGACATAACCGAAAACTTATAATGTCCATACCTGGTCCGAAAAGTATTCTTAGGAATATCCTATGCCCAAATTTTCAACTGATGATACCCCGAGCTCAAGTCAATTTTTGAAAACACAGAAGCCCCTTGTAGCTGGTCAAACAAATCAGCAATACGAGGGATGGGCTATTTATTTCGAATGGTGACTTTATTTAACTAGCGGTAATCAATGCACATCCGCATAGTCCCATCTTTCTTCTTCCCAAACAGAATAGGAGCGCCTCACGGGGAGACACTCAGAAAAATGAAACCCTTACTAAAAAGGTCCTGAAGTTGTTCTTTTAATTCCCTCAACTCTACTAGTGCCATCCAATAGAGAGGAATAGAAATAGGGCGGGTCCCTGGCTCTAAGTCAATGTAAAAATCAATGTCATGGTCTGATGGCATGCCTGGCAAGTCCACGGGAAATACCTCGGCAAACTCACGTACCAAAGGAACTGACTCGAGAGATGGACCTTTAACATTGGTAACACGAATATGTGCCAAATAAGCCAAACACCCCATGTCCACTAGCTTCTTTGTATAAATAAAGGAAATTATTTTCTTTGGGGAGGGACTATGGTTACCCTTCCACTCAAGTCTAGCCATGACAGTCTAGAATTGCATGATAAGGAGCTAGCAAACTCATACCCAAGATGACATCAAAATCTACCATGTATAATATTACTAAGTCAACCCAGGTGCCATACCCCATAAGTGTGACAGTACTAGATCGAAAAACTCTATCTACAGCCATAGAATCTCCAATTGGAGTAGATGCATATATAAGGACGTCAAGTAAATAATAGACCATATCAAGACTCATAAAGAAATATGTAGACGCGTTATGTAGAACCCGGTCAAACAATACAGAAGCCATTCGTTAACAGACTGAGATATTACCTGTAATAACGATATCTGAGCCCTCAGCCACTGTCCGGCCAAGAAAGGCATAACAATGAACTCGTCCGCCAGTAGCGTACGAACCATTGCGATCAAGCTTCCCTGTCTAAGCTCCGCCCCAGCTGGGCTGTTGACCACCCCTATTAGATTGAAACCTGTCTCTGTTAGGCTGAGTACTACCTCTACCAATTGTGTGACCGCCACACCCAGACTGAGCATGATTCCCACTATAAGACCCTCTACCTGATACTGGGGCTCGGGAAGCCTAAAACTGAGAACCCTGGCCACCTTGTCTAAGTCTGGGATAATTTCTCTTAAAATGCCCCATACCACCACACTTAAAACACCTGCGGTATAGCGTCAGACGCTGAATAGAAACGAACGAAGCCGAATAACCACCATGACCTGGAGCTCTAGCCTGTGAACCCCCTGGCTGATTGGAATAGTACTGACTAGCCCCTGATGGGCCTTCAGCCGAAATCGGCATGGCTGACAGAACAGGGCGTCTACAATAAAACTAGAACTCAGGCCCTTAGAGAAAGAGCCACCATAATCACCACTCTTTCGGGCTTTCTTCTTCGCGTGCTTATGATAAACCTCCTACTGAACTCCCTCGACATTCCTAACACGATCCACCACTTCCTGAAAGGAAACACCTGTAGCTTCAACCTGAAGAGTTGTGTTTGTATCGGGATGATATGTTTTTCGATTCGTATTTGCACTTGCCTCATTTAAAAGGAAAGTGTCCCCGGGAAGTATGGTTGTCAATCGTACTGGGAAAAATAAAAAATATACCTCTACGTGATGGTGCTCTAAATGGACTTTATTTTAGAGTCGCCATCTAATTTTTAGGAAATTAGAAAAACCAGTTGAAAAGGGTTCATTTAAAACGATTAAATTTTAAAAGAATCCTAATCTAACCAAAGTATTAGTAAGGGTTCTGGGGATCTCCCGGGTAAGGTGTTAGGCACCCCGGTATTAAGGAACCGTAAAATACGGTTGACCTACGGGTTCTAATAGTATGTCTTTATAGATATGAATTGTTTATAGTGAAAAATTGTTTCGGCTTATATTTCCACAACAAAGAATTTAGTCATTCATGCGAGATATATCATGCTTCAAGAAACGAAAGTGGTAAAATTTTGCCCAAAATTGGGCGTTTGGGTGTCAGACTAAAACACTTAGGCTAATACCCGAAGGCTCTTAACCTAAGTAGGACTCTACGTAAGTCCACCCAAAATAGTTATCCAAATCAGCCCCAAGTTTACATTAATGCCTCAAAAATAGTCTTAAATTTTGTAGCAAATTCATTTTTTGGCTACTTTAAAATATGTGATGATCTTATAAGGGCTCCAATTCAGATAATAATTGCGCAAATAATAATTTAAAGTACATAATTAATATAGATAGAGAGTTTGGGCCGACTAAGCCCAAAAGGAAGGTATTTATGCAATCGGGTTCGCCTTAAATCCAACGTATGCTCCATTTAGCTCCAATAGAAAGGTTGACTCGATCTAGATACGTTAGTGGGTTCGTTGGGACCCACCAACGGGTTGGAATGGACAAAGATACAAATGAGTATACATGATATTAGCATACATTCGTGAATTAAACTATAAAAAATTAAGACTACAATAATTATTACAAAAAGCAAAAAATGAATTACAATTTATTAGGCCTAGCCCACTTCACAATCCATGACGACACATAACCAAAATGGCCCAGATATGGAATAAGCCCAAAATAATAGTAATAATAAGCCAAGTATGGTAGCACAGGTGACAGGCCCGAATAACAAGCCTAGAACCTTCTTTTCTTGAAAATTTTCTAAGTGTCGAGGAGTGGTATACATGATATACCACTGGTATACTATTCCATTTTTCCCAAAATTTTCTAAGTGTTAGAGCTACGATATGCCTGATATACTACCAATATACCTACTAGAACAAAGAGAAAAACCCCATGAAGGGCGCACCCTTTATCCACCTAATGGAAAGGTAAGTCAACATTTTGTATACCTTCAATATACCCAGTATACATACTTATTCTCAATTGGTACACACTTTAAGAAGAACCAACACTGTATCATAAATCCCTCAACATCTCTTTTTTTTTTAGCTAATCTTAGATTTCTAATTAGTTTTAATAGAAATCAATGATCCAACAACACTTAGAGGGACTAATGCAGCCTACTTAATCTCAAATCAAGAGCCTTATTACTAATCACAGAAACAATCAAGGTCCCAAAGGGATCCAAACAATGCAAGGATAGGTAATGCAAGGCACCAAAAGTGTCAAAATGATTCATAAACAGCAACAACACAGTCAAGAGAGTATGGCAAACTTAAGGACAAGCAAGTAAGTAACAACAATGATGGAACGGAGAGGAATAGAGGGGTACAGAACTAAACAGTGGGAGAGAGAAGAAACAAGGCCAAAGCCATAATCAAGACACTCATAGTCTTAGTTTCCATTTTTTAAAGGAGAAGGAAAAGACAGACATTATCTAAGGGGAATGGGCAGTGAACAAGTGATCAAACACCATAAGATGAAAGGATACACAAACAAACTACCAAACATACTAACACATTTCTATTTCTAATTCTTAAGGAATCAGTAATCCATAGAGGGGCAGAACTAGGGTCCAGTGACTTAGAAAGCCATACCAACCCAGTAATGAGCCAATTCAAATGCCAGAGATCATCTTTTCAAGTCTGTTTGTTATCAGTCAAAGGTATTTGCCAGTCTATGATCATTTTAACTTAGTTTCAATCCCAACAAGTCCAAAGATAGCAAGATAGGCAAGTACAGGTTAATTAAAGCATTAGCAGGGCTTCAAAATAGTTCACACTTAGTCCATTTTTGTCACAACCCAAACCGATGGGCCATGACTAGTGCTCGAGCTGGACACTCGCATACGAACCTGCTAGATATAATCAGACTAAAACTAAAGACAATATGAAAATTTGTAAAAGCATGTTGTAAACTCATAATGCCATATACTAGAATAAACTTGTCTCCTGAGGAGTCACAGTTAACCAAACATCACAAAATATGTAAGCCAACAAGGCTGCCACTATACGGGGGAATATCCAAAACGAACTACATCTGTATAGCTGAACAAACCATATATACACAACCCACATGTGTCTGCAGACCTCTAAGGGTATAACAAAGTTTGTGTCAAAGGGATCTGTACCAAAATAACTCAAGCTCCGGAACAATGGAGCTCTCTAAGCAGCTGAGCAGAAGTCCTAAGCCGGAGCATCACCAAACTGAGAATCTGTACCTGCGGGCATGAAACCCAGCCCCCGAAGAAAGGGGGTCAGTATGAAAAATGTACTGAATATGTAAAGCGTGAAGTACAGCAATGAAGATCATGACTTAGTGGAAAGATGACAGGAAATACGTATGATAATCCTCGAATACCAAAGCATCTGCACCTTATGTTGAGAATCATGCATATATATAATATACCGTACCGGGCCCATTATGGGACTTGGTGAATGAAGTCATATACATATATACCGTACCCGGCCCATTATGGGACTCGGTGAAATATAATATACCGTACCCAGCCCATTATAGGACTCGGTGAAATATAAACGTACCCGGCCCTCTAGTAAGGGACTCGGTGAAATATAATACGTACCCGACCCTTTAGTGAGGGACTCGGTAAAATATAATACGTACCCGACCTCTAGTAAGGGACTCGGTGAAACATAATACGTACCCGACCCTCTAGTGAGGGACTCGGTGAAATATAATACGTACCCGACCCTCTATTGAGGGACTCGGTGAAATATAATACGTACCCGGCCCTCCAGTGAGGGACTCGGTGAAATATAATACGTACCCGACCCTCTAGTGAGAGACTCAGTGAACAATGCAATGAAACTGTGCACGAGTAATAGGACCAATTATGTACAAAATGAACCATCATTTGGGACTCAAGAGAATAATTAGAATGAATCAATACTTGAGAATCAAAGACAACTGTCATGTCAAGTACCACTGAGAACTAGAGTTCATTGGAGTCATGTATGTTGGTCGTTTGCTCATTTTATGTAATTCATGCCAAAAAGAAAGAAGGGATAGCTTCACATACCCTGAAGCTTATCTATTAGTCCAACTTCTACTTCTCGAACTCGCAAATCTACAGTCAAGGGAATTCATACTATTGTTAGGCTCGTTATCAAATGCTTATCTTCAGCCTTTAAATTAACTCTTTCTAGAATCTGCCAAAATTTTGGCAGCATCTCCCTTGTTTATATCCCTAGCCTGAAATCACAATATCAACAACTAACAATAACAACCACAATACTATCATCAACAACGTTACCATCAATGTCCAAATACTCCATAAGACATCCCATATGATGCTTATCCGATTTTTCAACCAACTACTTCATTATACTACCATTTAATTGTTCTATTTCCGTAAATAAACCTAGAGCAATATCAATAGGGAGATATTCATACCTTTTCTTACCAAAACAGCAATATCTTCAGTGTTCGCCTAGAATCCAAACCAAAATCCACCGCCAAACGATACCGCAATCACCACTACGCGCTATCCACACCTAAACTAATACTCTGCCACTTGAAAATCGCTCAATTCGTGATATTCTCACACCCTCAACTATTTTTCTGAGTTTGTGGGAAAAAATCTAGTGAAAAAAAGGGGTTTTACCCTTTATATAGGGGGTCAAATTCGGGTCGTGGTTACTGTAGCAAGTCGGTATTGTAGCAGTTATTGCAGCACGCCTTTCTGCTCTGTCAACCAAACTTGTAATGTCCATCATTCTCTACTCTGATGTCCTATCAACGAGCGGTTTGTTGAGTTGGAAACTAGATTAGACAAACTTCATTTTAGGCTTTTGAAAGACCTTAAAACACTTCATATACTAAGAGATATTCTTCCCTCAAGTTTGACCAAAATTTTCACATGAAACTTTACCCATCCTTTCTCCAAAATCGTACTACTCCATTTCTTCCACTCATTTCCTTATAAAACCTTCCGGTATACCTTATATAAATCCTTCACTCATTAAATATACTTAATAATGATTGCTCCTTATATTCCAAAGTGGTTTTACTTAATCATAACTCAACGTACTTATGTTTCAAATTTGACAAGTGCTCCTTCGAAGCTACGGGGTGTAACAATTTTGTAGAATTTCCATAGAAAATACACAGGTAGCTAGTAGGGGCTTCAAATAGCATAGATAGGGGGGCATGACACTGTCCTAGGTCCACTTCAGTATGTTAGGTATAGCTTCACTTCAAATGAGACAGAACCATATTCAGGTTTCACAAATGGGTACCAAAACGAAGAATGTAGACATCATACTTACCTTTTCAAGTTGGTCTTAAGCCCCTTTTCTGGGTATTCTACTTAGTCTAAGTGAGTTAGGTGCACAAATGATTCTTTAACAGTAAGGTACATCAAGCACAAACGACTCATAAAATAATATTCAAATCAACAAGCAAACAGTAAAGGAAGTGACAAATGTCAAAATAAGGATTACAGCCAATTCTTCCAAGGACAGTTTGACCTTATTCTTTAGACTTTTCTACTGATTTTAATGACATATGTGAAGCAGGTGACTTCAACCACACTATAGCCTTATACTAGTATAAAAAAACATAAGTTACACGTAGCAAGTTTCATGGACAACAAGTGAGTGAGACATAGGGAAATCTTAGAAATTTAGAGGTGGAATCTAAGCAAACCACTTATAGACCTATCTCCAGTTTTGTTGTTTCAAATTTTACAAAAAAGCCAAGTTTCTAATAAACTTCTCACCTTTATTCGTTTTGCTGTTCTCAGGAATGAAGCCAACAAACACACACAAAATCCAGGACACTTAGAGTCTTCTAGGATCAAAATTTGACTGCAAATATTACAACTTTCCTATTTTTTACCAACTCTCCATCTAGACTGTATCAAATATATCCAAAAAGTTTAGGAAAGATCACTCTTATCTTCATATGCCTAGAAAAGTTCAGAAATAACAAGGCCAGACAAGTTGGCAAACAAACAAGTGACTAGCCTAGCCTCAATCAAAGCAAATGATGTTACATGGTTTTTTTTTTTTCAAAAAGGTTCATCTTTAGATCATTCTTAAACTAACTAAATGGCAATGAATCATTTTTAGTCTCATTTATGCCATGCCATAGTGTCACAGAATCAAGTAGCAGGTGTAAAGTTGTGTCTCTAAACCAATGTTAATTTAAGTAAGCTTAGGGTCATATCACTGGTTTGTTGCTATTTTTCGAGCCTCTAAGCTTCTGATGTTAGCCCATTTTTAAGTTGCCAAGGTCAAAAATAGTCATTTAAAATCATTTTAGTACATATCTAGTCTCATAAGCATCAACAGGATCCCTAAATGAAGATCTATGCTAAGACTCATTTAGAATTTTCACACTGAAATCCAGACAAGGAGTAGGAGTTACTCAAGAGTCTTATTTGCTTGCAAGAAGTGACTTAAGACAAAATTAAACAAGTTCACAATAATCAGGGAAGATATGAGTCTATCTTAGGTGTAAATATGGATCAGTTAAGGTCACAGTAAGTCACATACAATAGGGAGTTCACATGGAAACACTTACAAGTTCAGAGAAAACTAAGCTATGGTCATAAAAGATCATGATTCTATCCTAGGTCAAAAAACATCACACTTACGCTAAACAACACAAGAAAGAGTAAAAAAAAAAAACATGTGCAGATATGGGTTTGAAATTACAAACAACTACCAAGGCAAGTATAAGGAAGCAAGCACCCTATTTGTCTTTCAAAAGAAAATTTTGTTCTCTGTTTTAGCATGATAGTAAACTCAACAAGGTTTAAATCTTAACCAACTCATAGAACAGTTTCAAAAAAGAAATCTTAATCAAAGATCAAGTCTCCAAGAATCAAGCACACAGAGGGAAAGAACAAGAAACTGAACTACTTCTAGGTTCCATTTTTTACTTTCTAGGTTTAGTTTAAACCCTTTTTATACTTCAACTTATTCAACAAAAAAAATAGATGAAGTCTGCCGATTTAACACTTCAAATTCTAAACCAAGACATAAACAATTTTCATGATAATCTAGATGAATGAATAGTAAAAAAAAAAAAAGACAAGTTATTACAAGATTGTGACTTATACACAATAGTTTAGGAAAATACCCTCCTTCTTTCCTTTTTAAGTAGTTTCTAGGTAAATATTGGCAACACACACAGGTTTAGGAGTAATCTTTAAGACTTCAAAAAGATTCAACTAACAAAGAGGTTTCAGAACCTTAAGTTACCCTTTCAAAAGATGTTAGACTATTAAGAGTGATTCAGGACCAACAAATGATGGAACGGGATAAAATTTATCCTCTAAAACTTAAACTTAACAGATTTAAAAGAAAAAAGAATCAAGATCTTTTATAATGAAGCCAACCTAAAGCCACATTTGGGACCAAAAACCATGTCAAACAAGCAAACTAATAGACAAAATCAATCCATGATTAACAGACAGGATCATCTTCACAACATAATGAAAAGAAATCAACAAGAACGAGAATAAATACCTAAATTTCTAATGAAACAGTACCACATAACAAAAGTTGGAACCTCAAACAACTTAATACAACAGGACTGAACTCCAAACACAATCCTTTATATCCCATCTTTAAGTTCCAAAATTCCAGAAGGAAAACAAACAAATAAAACCTCAAACATGATTCAAAAACAAACTCAGTCACATTATAGCAATTTAAACATCATCAACACTGTATTATCAACTAAACTAAGGCATAAATATATTCAAATCAGTGAAATAAAGTCTGAAAGCACATATCTAAACAACATGCAGTTATTTAAACTCATATGAAAACTGAAATTGAATAAAAGAGTAGTATAGGGATATTACCTCTTTCAAAGGCAACCCAAAGATCAAATGGAGAGATTGAATCAATGTTCTTCAACAACAATCACTCAAAAACCTTTTGCAAAGCCTTTTTCTTCTGGATTTTTAGAATATATCATATAGTATATTCGGGTAATATCTTCTATATTATAGTAGTATATTATAGTTTCTGTATAAACTTGGTAGTATAGGTGTATAAGTAGTAGAGTTTTAGGCAAATTATGATAAAGAAATTCAAAACCCTAGCAGGCGAGTAGTATGAGTTTTCCCCAAAAAAGAATCCCCCCTCAAAATATCACACCCTCTTTCTATTTATCACATGCAAAATTAATTTAGGGATAAAAATGGAAGATTCCCGATTTCCCTAACCGAATTTCCCCAAAATTCCCAACCTCGTCACAAAAAATCCAATTCAAACGAGTAATGAAAAAACAAATAGAGCACATCATACTAAAATCCCTAATTTTTTGCTAATTGTACAAGGAATAACAAAACAAAATCAAATCGTACATACCAGATGGCGAATCGTATGCCAGCGCACACAAAACAACAAAATCATACCAACAACAATTAAATAGGACAATTAAAATCTCATCCAAGCCGTACATGTAGCCAACACAATACGAAGAGAGGGTTCAAAGCCTTCGAGCAATTCACCACACACCCCCTTTTGGGGTGGTGTGGTAGCACAAGATGTTTAAAGCCTTAATAGCTCGCCCATGGCATCCCATACCACAAAAAGGGGTGGGAAAATACTCGAGTTAGGCTAAAAAAGGGTGGAAACCCGGTGGAGGGGTGGTGGCCAGTGGCGGAAATCCTAGCGCCGCCATCGGGTTCTCTCAAAGAGAGAGAAAGGGATCGTTTAGGGCAAACAAAAATGACCCGTAAAAAGAAGAGAAATAAATGTGTGTGGGGGAGGGGGGTAAGTATATTATTTACTCCATCCCATTTATAAAATACAACACATATTTTAAAAATATAACACATAGTTTAAGTTAATTAGCTTAAAACGCCCTCGTAAAATAATATTTTGACGAAATAAAAATTATAATACATCGTTTTATGATATGAGCTTCAAAACGAGTCCAATATTGATATACTGCGGAAAATATTTAAAAATATGAAATATGCTGTCAAAATGGGTTGTAATTCATACATCGTCTTGATTAACAATTTTCCCGAGTTAAACGGAGCGGGATATGTATTTCCTTTTTTGAATTATATTTATAAAAGTAAATAACTCTTAATTTTCTTGTAATTTTCAATTTTTACATAATAAGAATTAAATGTCAATTTTTGCAATTTTCTAGGGATTTTAAAATTTTAATTTTTGAGGGTGCATCCTTGCTCCGTCTTTGACTCGGGACTTTTGAAAATTAAAATACGAGCCTTATGAGGTTAAAATTAGGTGTCAACAATTACTCCTTCGGAGTTCGAGGATGGTAAGGCCATCCTTGAGCTACGAATTTGACAAAACTAATTTTTACCAAATAATAGAAATTACATCCCTTTTTGCACAAAATTTCGAAAGTATGGCTGGACCCCGATTTCTGGGCTTCCTACATATATCAGGTTACATGAGAATTCAGGTTGTTTGTAGTTCTGACTCTATGAGGACTATGAAAATAAAGAGTTTCTTTAAACTACCTCGAGGTGTCTCGAGCTAATTATAGGAATGTGGCCGAGGCTCGAATTTTGAGTAGCCTACATATCCCTGGCTTTGGAATCAGGCCAATTGTAGTTCGAATCGATAGCCTGAAAAGGAATATCCCTTTATGTGGGAATCCCTTTGACTATTTTAGGTGGAAAAATCGACCGAAAGCGGTTTTCAAAAAGATTATGAATGCAGTTGCTTAAAGTGATGTTTCAATCTCGTTGTAGAAAGCTTGACTCTCGTACACGATTTATGACCAGTTGCCCAAGAAGAGTTCCACGTTTGCTCTGCATGTCTTGCGTTTGGCTCTCTTGCTCCTATCTCGGTAGCTTTTAGCCATCTCCAAATGCTGAGTCCTGCATGTTAGTTTTTTTGAAAATTTTGATTTTAATGTAGTAATACCCGAGTGGCATTTTTCCATTTTGTTGATATTGAAGTCATCCTCCTTTATTATGTCCGCTTTTTGACAAATGCTTGTCCGTCTTCTTTCTTTTCTCCTGTAAGTGTGTGTTCTCCGTGTATTTTTGAAAAAATGATCTACTCTGGATAATAATCACGATACTTTGATCGGCTCTTTTTTGTCATTTTCAGATGTTTTCATTGTTCAATGATAAACTTCCGTTGGGATCTGGGTCGGGTTGGAGCGCGGTTTCACGAAACCTACACACCCCAGTCCAGTTGTCATTTTCGTAAGCAAGATGCTACTAATGAAAACCATATTTTCAAGCACGGGGTCATTTTTTTCTTATGACATATGCTACCCCTGAAAATTTGGACTCACATCATTTTCACATACTGCGGTGACTGTTGCAAATCTGGTGTCGTCTGCATCGTTATCTTCATACCAAGTCTGCGGTATACCAGTTCTGGACTACATCACTTATAGTCAAAAATACCCAACTGTAGACTGCACATCAAAGTGAAGTATCATATTCCTTTCATGATGACTACTAACCTCTGTGTCCAGAATTATAACATTTAGTCAGAATATTCAAGTTAACTATTTCATACTCAAGTGCCGAGCCTTTTCTCATGACTACCACTATCCCTTAATCAGGATTACGTTAAACTTGAAATAAACTGCAGTAGCGACCGCAAATCTTGATGTAGGAATCACATTCGTGTTTCAACTATTATGGACATCAACCTCGGAATTATGCTACCTATATTTGGCTATATATATGGATGACGACCCAGCCCCTTCGGCATGTAGTCGTTTAATCTATATCGTCACCTTGAGGAATGAATCTTACCTCAGTGGCAAGACTGACACCTTCCTTTTTTGACTCCGGGGAAGAATACCCGCTCGTCGACAGGGTTCACATCTTCCGAAATGACTAAAATCGATTGTGAATACGACATTTCAATATCGATATCAATGTGTGGTCTTCAAATTGTAGATTTTTAAGACGTCTAATCAGTCAATGTATCAAGGCAATCCATGCGACGTCTAGGCGGGGGTCTCAATACCTTGACACAATACTGTTTAGTGGAGACCAGGTTTTCGGTACCGTGATTATATCTTTCAGTAGTCTTAAAATTTTCTTTTGTAAAAATCTTTGTGCTCTGCAAAACGAACAAACTTATCAGCGTAAAGCCAACTTTGCTTAAGGAGGATTTGTTACCCTTTCGTGTGCTCTTCTTTGCCGCTTTCCTCAAAATTTCTTCTTCACTTGGCTTGTTGTCGTTATCCTTTTTTAAACAATTTTGCAAACCAGTTAGTGTAAAAGCATCCACGCATGTTTGTTCCTGCATCCGCAGAAAAATTCGTCAGTGTCCTATATGGTCGACCGCTCTTCCTGCGCATGGACTTCTTCTTTCACACTTTGGCAAGAAAGAATGCTCAATTTCCTTAAACAATTTTTTTTTTAACAAAGTTGAATTATTTTTTTTTGGGTGATGATGTTGGAAAAGACATATGTATATATTGGTATTTTTTCAAAAATGGTATATTTTGTATCCAGCCTTTTAATGTCATGTCATTAGTTACTCAAACAAGGTCTTCCGTCTCTTCTTCTTCTTGATCTCGACTTGTGAAATTTTCGAATCCTTTTCAAATAATTTCTCCAGTTCGTATACATCTTTGTACCAACTCGAATTTCGCTACATCGAAGGAATTTTTTAGACCCTCTCAAAAATTCTGCCCCAGTGTAAGTGTGTACTTGTCGAGTCTGAATTTTACTGTGTTTGTTGAGATTCTTCTCAAAAATTCTGCCCCAGTTTCCTTGTAGGGGTACTTTTATCTCTCTCTTGATAAAGCATTTCTGAGGCCTCATAATGTTCATTAGGAATCTTGTTTGGAATGACCGAGCTCGAGAGAGCACCTATGTATCCCATTTCGGGAATCAAGTCGAAACGTAGTTCAGGATAAACATACTGGAATTTTTCTAGTGAGACCGAACTCAAAAGAGCGCCTACGTATCCCAAAATGGGAATCAGGTCATAACGTAGTTCAAAACACATAATTTTGGATTTTTGGGTTAAAGCGACCGAGATTGGAAAAGCGCCCGATATTGAAAAAGCGCCTACGTATCCCCTTATAAGTATAGGGAATCAGGTCCCCGCATAGTTCATACATAATTTGGACTTGGCTTTTTCTAAGAAAAAATGCAAAATATAAGCAGAGTAAATGTAATTAAAGTAACATAAACTATAAAAACTCTAGATCTTCATAGTCATCTTCTTCTTCACACGTAGTGTCTCTTGATGGCATCTGAATTGATTGCCCTTGGCCACGGCTCCTCCTAATAGTACTTTTCGCACCATATAGGGCCCTTGCCAGTTTGGTGCAAAATTTCCTTTGTATTCCACTTGGTTTGGGAATATTCGTTTGAGCACTACTTGCCCAATTTGAAACACCCTGGTTCTTACATGCTTGTTGAAAGCTCACGCCATTCTTTGTTTGTATAGTTATCCATGGCAAATAGCAATCATCCTCTTTTTATCTATCAGAGCCAATTGCTCATACCTCTTGTGGATCTATTCTGCATCGTCCAACTCAACTTCTTGTATGATTCGAAGTGAAGGGATTTCTACTTCGGCTGGTATTATTGCTTCAGTGCCATACACCAACAGGTACAAAGTGGCCTCAGTTGAAGTCCTGGCAGTAGTGCGATATCCCAGTAATTCATAAGGGAGCTGTTCATGCCAGTCTTTGTAGTTATCAATCATATTTTTGAGGATCTTCTTAATGTTTTTGTTGGCGGCTTCCACAGGCCCGTTCATTTGCGGCTGGTATGCGGTCAAATTTCAGTGAGTGATTCGAAATTGCACACACATTTCTTTCATCAAGTGGCTGTTCAGATTAGCCCCATTGTCTGTTATGATTGATTCTGGGATACCAAATCGGCATATGATGTTGTTGCGTACAAAATCTGTGACTACTTTCTTTGTTACTGATGCATAAGATGCTGCTTCAACCCACTTAGTGAAGTAGTCTATGGCGACCAAGATGAAACTGTGTTTGTTTGATGCAGCTGGCTCAATTGTTCCTAATACATCCATGCCCCAAACAGCGAATGGCCAATGCGACGTCATAGCATTCAGTTCTGTCGAAGGGACCTTTATCAAATCTTCATGAATTTGACACTTATGGCATTTCTGGACGAATTTTCTACAATCGTTCTCCATGGTCATCCAGTAATAACCTGTTTTTAAGATTTTCTTCGCTAGCATGAACCCATTCATGCGAGGCCTGCATGTTCCAGCATGCACGTCTTCAATCAATCTTGTAGCTTCGACAGAGTCAACGTATCTATGCAATCCCAAATCTGGGGTTTTTTTGTACGGGACATTCTTGTCAAGGAAGAAAGCATTCGCCACCTTCCTCATAGTCTTCTTCTGATTTAAGGTGATTCCTTAAGGACATTCTCCTTTCTCCAAGTACACTTTAATGTCAATGTACCAAGGTTCTCCATCAGTTGCTGTCTCTACAAAAGCATAGTGAGCCAGTCGATCTCTGAGTTCGACTTTGACAGGATCAATGTATCTACCGTCAGGATGCTGAATCATGGATGCTATTTTTTCCAATGCATCAGCAATCTTGTTCTGGGTTCTTGGTATGTGTTTGAACTTGGCCTCATGGAAATGATCTGCTAATCTTTGCACAAGTCCAACAAATGGTATGATCTTCTCGTTTTTGGTGGCCCACTCTCCTCGAACTTGATGAATTAATAGGTCCGAGTCGCCAATTACTTGAGGATTTTGCATATCTATGTCAAGGGATAAACGTAGACCCAAGATACATGTTTCGTATTAAGCCATGTTGTTGGTGCAACTGAATCTCAACTTGGCGTCTACTGGATAATATTGTCCTGATTCTAAAACCAAAACGACTCTGATTCCTGATCCTTTAAAGTTGACTGCTCCATCAAAGTATACTCTCCAACCTAATTCATCTTCATTTTCTTCGCCCTCAATTGTCATTATTTCTTCGTCTAGGAAATAAGTCCACAAAGGTCCGAGATTGTTATCTACCGGGCTTCCTACCAATAGATCTGCCAATGCTTGCCCCTTAACTGCTTTGTGTGCGACATACTGAATGTCAAACTATCTTAATGGCATTTTTCATTTGTCCAACTTCCCTATCAACATAGGTTGGCGAAAGATATACCTTAGGGGGTCCATTCTTGAGATCAGATGAGTTGTGTATGCAGCCATGTAATGTCTTAATTTCTGAGACACCTAGTTTAGAGCGTAACACGTCTTTTCTAGCAAGGAATATCTGGATTCACATGGTGTGAACTTCTTACTGATGTAATAGATAGGTCTCTCTTTCGTGCATGTTTCGTCATTTTGTGCCAACATGCACCTAAAAGCATTTTCTGATACTGACATATACAGCAGCAAAGGACTTCCCGGTATTGGTGGGACCAAAATGGGTGGATTTGACAGGTATCTTTTAATTGTGTCAAAGGCTTTCTGACAGTCCTCCATCTATTTAGTTAGAGCATCTTTCTTGAGGAGTTTGAGGATCGGTTCTATGATTACTGTGAA
Source organism: Lycium barbarum (assembly GCF_019175385.1). NCBI lineage: Eukaryota > Viridiplantae > Streptophyta > Magnoliopsida > Solanales > Solanaceae > Lycium > Lycium barbarum. Next base: position 7,960,594 of record NC_083348.1, on the reverse strand, counting down.
CTGAGCGATAAAGCGTCCAATGTAATTCAACCTTCCTAAGAAACTCATGACCTCTTTCTTTGTTCTTGGCGGTGAGAGTTCTTAGATTGCTTTGATCATTATGGGATCCAACTTAATACCATGACGACTGACTATGAATCCTAGTTATTTTCCAGCAGGGCCTCTAAATGCGCATTTTGCATGATTCAACTTCAAATCGTACTTGCAGAGTCTATCAAAGAATTTTCTTAAATGTTCAAGGTGGTCCTCACCCACTCGGGATTTGACGATGACGTCATCCACATATACCTCAATTCTCTATGCATCATATCATGAAAGATGGCGATTATCACCCTCATGTAAGTAGCGCAAGCATTCTTGAGCCCAAAAGGCATTACTTGGTAATGATATACTCCCCATGGTGTTATGAATGCCATCTTCTTAGCATCTTCTTCATCCATCAGTATCTGATGATACCCCGTGTAACAGTCCACAAAAGATTGCACTTCATGCTTGGCGCAGTTATCAATGAGTATGTGAATGTTTGGGAGTGGTAAATTATCCTTTGGGCTAGCGCGATTAAGATCACGATAGTCCACACAGATCTTTATTTTCTCATCTTTCTTTGGTACTGGGACTATGTTTGCTAACCAGGTCGGGTATAGTGTCACTTCTACGACTCCCGACTAAATCTGTTTCTCTACTTCTTCTTTAATTCGGATGCTGACATCAGGCTTAGGCTACCTGATTTTTTGTTTTACGGGGGCGAATCCTTCTAGGATCGGCAACCTATGGGCAACAATGTCCGTAATCAAACCCGACATATCGGCGTATGACCAAGCGAAAACTTCGTCATACACTTTCAACAAACTCTGATACCCTTCTATCTCAGCTTTTGTCAAATGCAAACTTATTCTAGTTTCCCGAACCAACTCCTCATTTCCTAGATTAACTGCCTCTGTTTCCTCTAGGTTTGGTGTTGGTCTGTTCTCATATTCTTCTTCGACATCTATCAACCCCTCTGGTTCAGTTACCTCTTCCTCTTGATCGTTGTTTTGTTCGTCGTCTTTTTTACTTGTTTCGTAACATGTCATGACATTATTTGTGTGCTCTATATTATTACTGTAAAACAAAACAACACGGTTATCAATCATGTAAAAGCAATTTTAATTATGATTTTATACATAATTATATATATATTAATATGGGTAAAGTAAAGCAATTTTGTCTTATTGTAAACTTTGAGGCATTTTCATTTAAATTTGAAAGAGTGATATAAACTGTGGTCATGACTCAGAATGGAACATTGAGCCATTTCCATTATTAAACAACACGTAATAAGAAAACACGAAAAGGCGACAAGCCGGGCCTCAAAGCCGACTTTCGCCATTTTTTTCCCGAAAGTGAGCATTCTTTCTACCACATAGTGAACAACGGGGTAGAATTCCATCCTCTTGTTGTTTCCCCTATCTCAGTATGAAGAATCTCCAGTGCTTGGAAGCATTCTTCAATGATGGCTGCGCATTCTTCTTCCCAAAACAACGTCCTTAAACCCTCTTCTGGATCTTTGCTGTTGTGATTCGATAAGCATGCTGTGAAGGACTGGTATAGATGAAGGAATGGCTTTCTCATTTCAATAGGACCTCTTGGTCCATATCTGTTTCTTCCTCTTCTGCCTTACACGGCTCGTATCCAACCCCAAATCAATATTTCCCATTTTTTATACTCACTGGTTCTTTGATTCCTTGTAAGTTCTTTCTCGGGCTCAAATGCACTCCTTATCATAGTTGTAGCAACCATTTTGTAGACCAGTGGCATAGGGATATCTTCATTATCTCCCCTATGATCTATCATGGCTAGATCAATAGTGTGAAAATCAGCACCAACTGATGACTTCTCTATGACTGGTATAGAGTTGTCCGGATAGTTGTGGACACTTCCTTTACCGTCAATCATTACTTCTTGATCATCCTAAATGAATTTGAGAGACTGGTGCAATGAAGATGCCACGACTCCAGCGGCGTGCAACTAGGGTCGTCCTAATAATAAGTTGTAGCTTGTTTTGATATCCATGATGACAAACTCTGAGGGACCCATTTGTATGAGTAAATCTATTTCCCTAACTGGGTCACTGGTTGCACCATCATAAGCTTTTACATTTGTTCGACTCTGGTGGATTTTGCCAACATGATACCCAAGTTGTTTCAAAGTCGTGACAGGGCATACATTCAACCTAGCCCCTCCATCAATCAGAACTTGAGGGATAATTTTATCGCGACATTTGACTGTTATATACAAGGCCTTATTGTGGGACTTACCTTCTCTTGGTATTTCATCATTAGAAAATGATAGCCTACACGCTCGTACAACAAACCCCACGATCTCAGCCAATATTTCACTTGTAGTGTCGGCGGGCACTTGGACTTCATCCAAAGCTTTTATTAAGGCTAAGCAATGTTGAGACAAACTGAGTAATAATGACATTACTGATATCCTAGCAGGAGTCTTATGCATGTGCTCAACAATCGAATAATCCTTGACTGGCATTTGCCTCCAAAAGTTTTCGGCTTCGCCTTCAGTGATTGGTCTTTTCTGAGGGTTTTCGTGACATGGCGCTTCGAGCATAGGATTTTCTGGATCATAACACCATCCAAACCTGGTCATACCCTGAACTACAGCGGCTATCTCTGTTTCTTATTGACCATTGTCAGATGCGGTGGTTTGATCACAAAGGGTGCATTCTCAGCTGGTCCTGATGTTTTGAGAATGAACGGCTCGTTCTGAATTCGAGCGAGTGTTGAGGAATATTTGAGCATGAAGGGCTCTTTCTTGGCTACAGCAAATGTCTCAGAATTCTTTGTCAAAGGGTTTAACACTTCTTTTCGCTCTTGTAAAGACAACGAGGTGACAGTGTGTTCCAACCCTTCAATATCTAGAGGAATTATCGCAGGGCTCTCTTCCCATTCATCACCTCTTTCTATCATGTGAATTTGATTCCCTCCATGTTTCGGGAGGGGGTTTGTGTCTACATTTGGAGGTGTTCCAGGATAAGCTCATGATTGTCAATAATCTCTTATAGCTTGTGCCTTAACTTTATGCAATATTCAGTAGTATGGACAACTTGATTAGAATGATAGGGGCAAGTGAAATTTGGCCTGTACCATCGATCCTTGGGGTTAGCAGGTTTTGGCGGAACAGCATATATTCGACCGGCGTCTCTTAGTTTGGCAAACAAACTAGCCCTTGATTCTGGTAAAGGAGTGAATACCCTCATAGGCTTCTTTTGGGGTGCCTCATAGTTTGTTGGTGGTGGTTGGTTTTGGAAAGCCTGATTTTGTGGTGCTTGATTATTGGGTGCTGGCATTCAGTAATTTGGTCGTGGAGCTTGGTTTCTAGGTATTGACATTTGATAATTTGGCTGTGGGGCTTGGTAGTTGGGCTGTACGTAACACATAGTCATCAGGCTATACTGGGGTGAAGTGGTTATATAGTTGGTTGGTGGAGATGATTGGTAGTTGTCTTGGTTTTTGTGGGTTATCTCCTTTCCTCGACTTTTTGGGCTAGTAGCTCTAGAAACATAGGCTATATGTTCTCTCTTCTTTTTTCCACTTGCGGTGCCACTCGAACCTGATTTGTTTAGTACACTAACAATCCTGCCGGTCTTGAGGCTATCTTCGATATCTTCCCCAATAGCGACTAAATCTACAAAGGAACTCCCTTTCATAGTTATCATTTTGTCAAAACAATTAGCTTCTTGGTACTGTATAAATGCAACTACTAGCTCAGCTTCAGTCATAGGTGGTTGCACATGCGCCGCCTCGTCTCTCCAGCGACTGGCATATTCACTGTAGATTTCGGTCGATTTCTGACGGATTTTCTCTAATAAGAAGCGATCAGGCACATTTTTAAAATTGAAGCGGAATCTTTCCATGAATGAACTTGCCATCTCTTCCCATGTCTTCCATTGACTGATGTCTTGAGAGATAAAACATTCCATGGCTGTTCCTGACAGACTTGGACTAAACAACCTCATGAGCAAAGCTTCATTTCCACCATTTCCTATCAACTGCTCGCAATGGGCTCTTAAGTGGGCTCTGGGATTGCCCGGCCCATTGAAATGGTCAAATTTGGGAATTTTGAAGCCTTGTGGTAGACCCAGGTCAGGATGTATGCACAAATCAGAGTATCTTATACCCTCTTTCTTTTTAGAGCCATGTTCTAGTTCAGCAATTTTCTTCCACATCTTCTTCTCGATCTTGTCTATTCTTGCCTCAAAGAATATTTCCATGTTATCCAGTTCTGGCGAAGAGTCAATATGGGTGGCATGGTCTTGAAAAGTGACATTTGGTTGTACGGGATGGATCACAGGAGCTCCTGTTGCCCGAGGGGTTTGATAAGCATTAGTGTTTGTAGCATGAGCGGGTGTTTGGTGGGAGGAATTCCCCACATGAGTGGTGTTTCGACACAGTGAAATTTGATAAGTAGCCCTAGTCTGGGTTTGTGGGAAATGGTCAGGAATTGGTAAGTCCAAATTTGGGAAAATAGGTGGAGGTCTTCTAGCCTCAGCATTAGTAGCATTTTTCTTTTCGGCCCTCAGGCGGGCTGCTTCTTCTCTAGCTTCAACCAATTGCCTCATCAGCAGGTTAACAGCCTTTTCCAAATGCATTCCAGCTATGTCAGCTGTTGGGGTACCCTCGACCAAAGCAGTTCTGTTTGGTGGCGGAGTTTCAGGCATGTTTTCTTTTTGAGGGTTTAAGGACGCTGCGACAGCTTTTGATTGGGTAACCGGTGCCAGCAAATCGACCCTTTTCTATAACAGAAAAAAACTCAAAATCTCCCAAGTCAGCGTTAGGTTTAAGCACAAAACACAAGATACCACGTTGTTTACAGTTTATAGCACATAGATTCATATATTTTATTTCAACTCTTGACTGATTCACATTCCAAGGGATTTTGGGCTTTTTGTGTTTTTGGGAATATTGATTTTGGTAAGTGCTCTTTATGGTTGATTTTCTCCTACCCATCCTGTACTAAGGGGGTTTTTAAATATTTATTGTAAAAGGAACGAGTCTTAAATAGACTGCCTAGGTATCCCACCAAAGGGAAGTCAGGTCCATTCGTAGTTCAGGCATACACAGAAAAGGTTTTTTCCTGTGCTACCCGAAACATAGTTTTCTACCCTGACCAGGCCTTATGTAGGGGTCTCATGTATCCCCACCGGGACATCAGGTCGGCGTGGTTCCATTTATATAAAAAGGGAAAGGGATATTCTATCTTATTGAAAGTAGTAAAGGGATACTTATGATTTTCCTACCCAACCATACTAAGCAGGTCTTCATTGTCTTTTTCATTTTCATCTTCTATCCTTGTCTTCCCGCGACAATCTAAACATAGCCTTCATTCACGAGGCGTTCTAGTTCAAGCTTGCAATCCACACATTCCTCAATGTCGTGGCTAGTGCAGCCATGATGATACACGCAACCCTCTCTCTTGGAGATCCTGGGCAACCCTGATAGGTTTGTGGTACTTCTTTTATCTTCTTCATGCTACATAGTAAGGAGTGAATCCTGGCATATGACTCCTCGAATTTAGAGAAGTCGCTCTTCCAGAACCTAACCTTTGATATATTTTCTGGATGATTCCTTCCTTGGTCATGGGTCAGGAAAGAGTGGGGCCCTATAGCTGGCTATTCTCCCTTGGTTAATCCATTGGATAAGCTTCCTTTCCAATGCTCTACACTCATTAGCTGTATGGCCTAACTGACCTTTATGGTAGAGGAACTTTCTGTAAATCATAGAAGGAGCACACAGTGGCAAAAGATTTGGGCTTTGTACATACACTCCAAAACTTCCCAAAGTCTCCAAGAGTTCTTATTTGGACAATTCTACTGGTGTACCCCAATTATGTGATCTTGTGTCCTTAAGAACAATTGTGCAAGAAACTGGAGGTTTCTCGAGCAGAGCTTCACGCGGGTCTCCATAGACTTTCCGATTGGGGATAAGTAGTTCATCATTTCCATAAGTTATGGGGTCAAGCCATTCTTGTTGACTGAGTGGGACATAATCCCCAAGTGGCGCTTCATGTATCTTTCTCCATTTTAATCGATTAGCAGGGTGTTGCTTAGTTAGTTCTTCAACATAAGCTAGGAGAGTTTTTGCTTCTTTCATTTTCTCATTGGTCGCCTTAGTGGTTTGGACAGCTTCTTTCATTCTAGCAATGGCCAGGGCCATTCTATTGTCCCATTGTCGGATTTTCTCACTTGTCTCTTCCATGTTCTCATCATCACTGACTAGGTTGACGTACGGAGAAGTCGCACTCATGTTGTCTGGAGTCTCCATTTCCTATTAGCAAATCAACCTTTTAAAAATGGAGCTAAATCTTTTTTAGGGGTTATTTTCTTGGTTTTTCTTTTGGGTAGTGACCGGAATATGGACCAATCAAGAGTTTCAACAATATATATGATTTTCGCACAAAGCAGTTATATCAAATAAGCATTTAGACAATACATAATTTGCTTTCCTATACCTCATTGCTCCGAGGCTACTAGCTTATGAAGCAGAATTGTGTCATATGTAAAACAAATGTATTGTTCCCAAAAAATAAAAATCCCAGTGCTTTTCATTAACAGTATTTTCCAAGTAGGATTACAAGGCTTTTAAAATAAATGCAATAATCAGAAAATGTCTAATTCACGAACAGAATTTTGCTCCCTATCATCTCGCGGCTTATTGGCCCTTCGAAGGGTGGTCTGAATGGCTACATGGGCTGGCATCAATGTTATCCTGATCCACTGACCTTTCTAGTCATCAGTCAATGACATCCCCGTATCTATGGCTTCCTTAACAAAAGTGTCAAGCAATTCCAAGCTCTTTAATGAGGCATCTGCCTTGTCTGTCAAACTCTTAATTATCTCCTGGTCATATTCTGTTTTTGCTTGATGATCCATTTCTCTTCCTTCCATCCGTCGTTTTATTCTTCTAACCTGAATTGCATTCGCGACTTCCCTATCTCCGGGAAATTTGTACAGATACGGTCCTGGAGTAGCAGCACCAGCTAGCTTGACCCTGAGTCACTCATGGTAGTTCTCATTATGACTTGGATTGTTTGGATCTTCATCCAACTTATCTTCCTTTATCACATTCTTCCAATCTTTCTGAGCATCTTTTATACCTTCGATACGACCTTCTTCATAATCTCGTACAAACTCTCCCATATTACCCACATTTGGATTATCCTGTCTCATACCAAACCGTCGAAGTACTATCAATGGTACGTGGGGGCTGATTCCTCTAATGCCTATAAGCGGTAAATATGGACGCCTACGGCTCTTAACACAAACAGTCCTAGATTGAAAATCAAGTACTCTCCACTTGATATGTTCTTCTCTTAGTCTGGAAAAGATGTGAGCCCATCCTCTTTTATCTTGAACCCTACAAGACATAGCGGCGACTCCCAAATCATCCTCTCTTACGGCCGGATCTCGCCCGGTAGATAAACTGATCCTATCTAAATGCTTAAGTATCCACCATTGGACTAAGAGGTTGCAACCTTGGAAGTCGTAATACTGGTTGCGGCACTTTCCCAAAGCCCGGTATATATCTGATAGGATAATAGGGATGATGTCAAAATATTTGGTAAGCCCATTCATTGTACCTCCTCTAAGAACAGCGTGGACAACAAAAATAACCTAGGTGTCAATAGTTCCCAATGGGCAGGTGATAAAGGCTAGTGTTTGGTTAGCTTTCTAGGACTGGAGTGAAGAAAACTCAAGGATGTGGTTTTCGTAGCCCTGTTTGGATGACTACCTACCATATAACTCTTTAAAGGCTATAGTGGGTCCTTGTACCCAAGCGGCTTTGTTGATAGCAAATATGTCTTTGATTTCTTTTGGGGTCGGTTTGTGAGGGATAAGGATATTTTGAGCTAATTTCTTTTTGGACCTGTTAGCTTCCTACGCTTTCCAAGACATCTCTAATCTCTTCTAAAGTGGAAATCATCTCTATTTATCCAAATTTGAACACCATTCTGTCATTGTCCCAATAACCAGTAATAATCTCTAGCAGACCCGGATCCACAATCATATCTATCAATGAAGGTAGATGCCCTATACAACCCTTTATCTAAGGTAGATGCCCTATACAACCCTTTATCTCTTTCTTCTAATCATTAGTCAAACATTCCCACCACATCACTAAACCTGATGGTGGACCCATAATCATATCAAACTACACATCAGGAGACATTTGCAAGACAAAACACTATTAGTTCCCCGCCCCGAGGAACAGTAATTTATTTCACACATGGCACAATAATGCTTCCAGATAGTAAATAGTGGGATGCAATGTCTTCAGGTTTTTACCCCATCTGAACACAGTAAGGTTTTTACCCCATCTGAACAACAGTTATATTTTGCGGGAATTTAAACACATAAACAACTTTTATCACTTAAACAATTTATATCATACAAACACACAAATTATTGGAACCCTTATGGTTAGAACCTTAAATTATCCCCAGCAGAGTCGTCATCTGTAGCAGGTCGATATTTTTTCGATTCGTATTTGCACTTGCCTCATTTAAAAGGAAAGTGTCCCGGGGAAGTACGGTTGTCAATCGTACCGGGAAAAAGGAAAAATATACTTCTATGTGATGGTGCTCTATATGGACTTTATTTTAGAGTCGCCATCTAATTTTTAGGAAATTAGGAAAACCAGTTGAAAAGAGTTCATTCAAAATAGTTAAATTTTAACAGAATCCTAATCTAACCAAAGTATGGGTAAGGGTTCTGGTGATCCCCCGGGGAAGGTGTTAGGCACCCTGGTAATAAGGATCCGTAAAATACGGTTGACCTACGGGTTCTAATAGTATACCTTTGTAGATATGAATTGTTTATAGTGAAAAATTGTTTCGGCTTATATTTACACAACAAAGAATTTAGTCATTCATGCGAGATATATCATGTTTCAAGTGGTAAAATTTTGCCCAAAATTAGACGTTTGAGTGTCAGACTAGAACACTTAGGATAATACCCAAAGGCTCTTAACCTAAGTAGGACTCTACATAAGTCCACCCAAAATAGTTTTCAAAAAAATATTTTTTAAAGTATAGAGAATAGTTTTTTAGGAAAATAGTTTTACTATTATAGTCCGTATATAGTCTATTTTATTCTATTTTTGTCAAGTTTTAGCCAAGTTTTTTTTTTTTAGTCTAAGTTTAAATAGTCACGATTAGTCCCACAAGTTCTGAATATCAGTCTGAATCAGTCCATATGTCATAAGTCCAAAGGTTTCATAAATGTTCAAATTAGTCCTTAATTTCACAAAAATAGGCAGTTTTAGTCCTTTTATCCAAATCAATCCCAAGTTTACATTAATGCCTCAAAATTAGTCTTCAATTTTGTAGCAAATTCATTTTTTGGCGACTTTAAAATACGTGATAATCTTATAAGGGATCCAATTCACATAATAATTGCAGAAATAATAATTTAAAGTACATAATTAATATAGATAGAGAGTTCGACCAAGCCCAAAAGGAAGGTATTTATGCAATCGGGTTTGCCTTAAATCCAATGTATGCTCCATTTCGCTCCAAGAGAAAGGTTGACTCGATCTACATAGGTTAGTGGGCCCCGTTGGGACCCACCAACGGGTTGGGATGGACAAAGATTCAAATGGGTATACATGATATTAGCATACATTCATGAATTAAACTAAGTACAAAATTAAGACTACAATAATTATTACAAAAAGCAAAATAGCCCAGATATGGAATAGGCCCAAAATAATAGTAATAATAAGCCAAGTATGGTAGCACAGGTGATAGGCCAGAATAACAAGCCCAGACCCTTCTTTTCTTAAAAATTTTCTAAGTGTTGAGGAGTGGTATACATGATATGCCACTGGTATACTATTCCATTTTTCCCAAAATTTTCTAAGTGTTAGACATATGATATGCCTGATATACTACCAATATACCTACTAGGACAAAGAGCAAAACCCCATGAAGGGTATACCCTTTATCCACCTAATGGAAAGGTAAGTCAACATTTTGTATACCTTCAATATACCCAGTATACATACTTATTCTCAATTGGTACGCACTTTAAGAAGAACCAACACTATATCATAAATCCCTCAACTTCTCTTTTCTTTTTTAGCTAATATTAAATTTCTAATTGGTTTTAACAGACTCAGAGGGCCCCAAGGAGCCAACAAAACAAATCAATGATCCAACAACACTTAGAGGGACTAATGCAGCCTACTTAATCTCAAATCAAGAGCCTTACTACTAATCACAGAAACAATCAAGGTCCCAAAGAGATCCAAACAATGCAAGGATAGGTAATACAAGGCACCAAAGGTGTCAAAATGATTCATAAACAACAACAACACAGTCAAGAGAGTATGGCAAACTTCAGGACAGCCAAGTAAGTAACAACAATGATGGAAGGGAGAGAAACAGAGGGGTACAGAACTAAACATTGAGAAAGAGAAGAAACAAGGCCATGGCCACAATCAACACACTCATAGTCTTAGTTTCCAATTTTTAAAGGGGAATGGGCTGTGAACAAGTGATCAAACACCATAAGATGGAGGGATACACAAACAAACTACCAAACACTCCAACTTGTTTCTATTTCTAATGCTTAAGGAGTCAATAATCTATAGAGGGGCAGAACTAGGGGTCCAGTGACTTAGAAAGCCACACCAACCCAGTGATGAACCAATTCAAATGTCGGAGATCATCTTTTTAAGTCTGTTTGTTATCAATCAAAGGTATTTCCTAGTCTATGATCATTTTAACTTAGTTTCAATCCCAACAAGTCCAAAGACAACAAGATAGGCAAGTATAGGTTCATTAAAGCATTAGCAGGGCTTCAGAATAGTTCAAACTTAGTCCATTTTGCAGAATTTGCACAGAAAATACACAGGTAGCAAGTAAGGGCTTCAAACAGCATAGATAAGGGGCATGACACTGTTCTAGGTCCAATTAAACATGTTAGGCATATTTTCACTGGGGGGGGGGGGGGGGTAGATGACAGAACCATAGTCAGGTTTCACAAATGGGTACCAAAAGGAAGAATGTAGACATCATACTTATCTTTTCAAGTTGGTCTTAAGCCCCTTTTCTGGGTATTCTACTTACTCTAAGTGAGTTAGGTGCACAAATGAGTATTTAATAGTAAGGTAGGTATCAAGAAAAAATGACACACAAAATAATATTCAAATCAACAAGTAAACAGTAAAAGAAGTGACAAATCTCAGAATAAGGATCACAACCAATTCTTCCAAGGACAGTTTGACCTTATTCTTTAGTCTTTTCTACTGATTTTAATGACCTATGTGAAGCAGGGGACTTCAACCACACTATAGCCTTAAGTATAAAAAAACATAAGTTACAGGTAGCAAGTTTCATGGACAACAAGTGAGTGAGACACAGGGAAATCTCAAAAATTCATAGGTGGAATCCAAGCAAACCACTTATAGACATATCTCCAGTTCTGTTATTTCAAATTTTACACAAAAACCCAAGATATTTATAAACATCTCACCTTTATTCTTTTTGCAGTTCTCAGGAATGAAGCCAACAAACACACACAAAATCCAGGACACTTAGAGTCTTCTAGGATCAAAATTTGACTACAAATCTTACAACTTTCTTATTTTTTACCAACTCCCTGTCTAGACAGTCTAAAATATATCAAAAAAGTTTAGGAAAGATCACTTTTATCTACATATGCCTAGCAAAGTTCAGAAATAACAAGGCCAGACAAGTAGGCAAACAAACAAGTGACTAGCGTAGCCTCAATCAAAGCAAATGGTGTTACATGATTTTTTTTTCAAAAAAGTTCATCTTTAGATCATTCTTAAACTAAGTTAATGGAAATGAATCATTTTTAGTTTCATTTATGTCATAACAAAGTGTCACAGAATCAAGTAGCAGGTCTAAAGTTGTGTCTTCTAAACCAATGCTAATTTAAGTAAGCTTAGGGTCATATCACAGGTTTGTTGCTATTTTTCGAGCCTCTAAGCTTCTGATGTTAGCCTATTTTTAAGTTTCCAAGGTCACAAATAGTCATTTAAAATCATTTTAGTACATATCTAGTCTCATAAGCATTAACAAGATCCCTAAATGAAGATCTATGCTGAGACTCATTCAGGATTTACTCAGACAAGGAGTAGGAGTTACTCAAGAGTCTTATTTGGTCGCAAGAAGTGATTTAAGACCAAATTAAACAAGTTCACAATAATCATGGAAGATATGAGTATATCTTAGGTGTAAATATGGATCAGTTAAGGTCACAGTAAGTCACAGACCATAGGGAGTTCACATGGAAACACTTACAAGTTCAGAGAAAACTAAGCTATGGTCATAAAAGATCATGATTCTATACTAGGTCAAAAAATATCAACACTTATGCTAAACAACACAAGAAAGAGTAAGAAACAACATGTCCATAAATGGGTCTGAAATTACAAATAACTAGCAAGGCAAGTATAAGTAAGCAAGCACCCTATTTGTCTTTCAAAAGGAAATTTTGTTCTCTGTTTTAGCATGATAGTAAGCTCAACAAGGTTTAAATCCTAACCAACTCATAGCACAGTTTTAGAAAAGAAATCTTAATCAAAGATCAAGTCTTTAATAATCAAGCACACAGAGGGAAAAAACAAGAAACTGAACTACTTCTAGGTTCCATTTTTTACTTTCTAGGTTTGGTTTAAACCCTTTTTATTCTTCTACTTATTCAACAACAAAAATACATGAAGTCTACCTATTTAACACTTCAAATTCTAAACCAAGACATAAACAATTTTCATGATAATCTAGATGAATGACTAGTAAAAACAAAGACAGGTTATTACTAGATTGAGACTTATACACCATAGTTTAGGAAAATACCTTCCTTCTTTCCTTTTTAAGTAATTTCTTGGTAAATATTGGCAACACACACAGGTTTAGGAGTAATATTTAAGACTTCAAAAAGATTCAACTAACAAGGAGGTTTCAAAGCCTTAAGTTACCCTTTCAAAAGATGTTAGACTACTAAGAGTGATTCAGGACCAACAAATGATGGAAAGGGATCAAATTTATCCTCTAATACTTAAATGTAACAGATTTAAAAAAAAAATCAAGCTCTTTTATAATGAAGCCAACCTAAAGCCACATTTGGGACCAAAAACCATGTCAAACAAGTAAACTAATAGACAAAATCAATCCATTTAACAGACAGGATCATCTTCACAACATAATGAAAAGAAATCAACAAGAACGAGAATAAATACCTAAATTTCTAATGAAACAGTACCACATAACAAAAGAAGGAACCTCAAACAACTTAATACAACAGGACTGAACTCCAAACAGAATCCTTTATATCCCATCTTTAAGTTCCAAAATTCCAGAAGGAAAACAAACAAATAAAAACTCAAACATGATTCAAAAACAAACTCAGTCACATTATAGCAATTTAAACATCATCAACACTATATTATCAACTAAACTAAGGCAGAAACGTATTCAAATTAGTGAAATAAAGTCTCAAATCACAAGTTAAACAACAATGCAGTTATTTAAGCTCATATGAAAACTGAAATTGAATAAAAGAGCAGTATAGGCATATTACCTCTTACAAAGGCAACCCAAAGATCAAATGGAGAGATTGAATCAATGTTCTTAAAAAATAATCACTCAAAAACCTTTTGCAAAGACTTATTCTTCTGGATTTTCAGAATATATCATATAGTATCTTCGAGTAATATCCTATATATTATAGTAGTATATTGTAGTACCCGTATAAACTTGGTAGTGTAGGTATATAAGTAGTAGATTTTTAGGCAAATTATGATGAAGAAATTCAAAACCCTGGCAGGCGAGTAGTATGAGTTCTCCCCAAAAAAGAATCCCCCTCAAAATATCACACTCTTTCTATTTATCACATGCAAAATCAATTTATGGATAAAAATGGAAGATTCTCGGTCTCCCTAACCGAATTCCCCCCCTAAATTCCCAACCTCGTCACAAAAAATCTAATTCAAACGTGTAATTACAAAATAAATACAGCACATCGTACTAAATCGTACTAAAATCCCTAAGTTTTCGCAAATTGTACAATGAATAACAAAACGAAATCAAATCGTACATATTAGATGGCGAATCGTACGCCAGCACACACAAAACAACAAAATCATACCAACAACAAACAAATAGGACCGTTAAAATCTCATTCAAGGCGTATACGTAGCCAACACAATACGAAAAGAGGGTTCACAACCTTCGAGCAATTCACCACACACCTCGTTTTGGGGTGGTGTGGTAGCAAAAGATGGCTAAAGCCTTAATGGCTCGCCTATGGCATCCCACACCACAAAAGGGGGTGGGGAAATACCCGATTTAGGCTAAAAAGGGTGGAAACACGGTGGAGGGGCGGTGGCTAGTGGTGGAAACCCTAGCGCCGCCATCGGGTTCTCTCAAAGAGAGACAGAGGGATCGTTTAGGGCAAACAAAAATGACGCGTAACAAGAAGAGAAATAAATTGGGGGGGGGGGGGGTAAGTATATTATTTATTCCCTTCCATTTATAAAATATAACACATAGTTTAAGTTAATTAGCTTAAAACGCCCTCGTAAAATAATATTTTGATGAAATAAAAATTATAATACGTCGTTTTATAATATGACCTTCAAAACGAGTCCAATATTGATATACTCCGGAGAATATTTAAAAATATGAAATATGCGGTCAAAATGGGTTGTAATTCATACGTTGCCTTGATTAACAATTTTCTCGAGTTAAACGGAGCGGGATATATATTTCCTTTTTTGAATTATATTTATGAAAGTAAATAACTCGTAATTTTCTTACAATTGTCAATTTTTACAGAATAATAATTAAATGTTAATTTTTGCAATTTTCTCGAGATTTTGAAATTTTAATTTTTGAGGGTGCATCCTTGCTCCATCTTTGACTCGGGAATTTTGAAAAATAAAATAGGTGTCTTATGAGGTGAAAATTAGGTGTCAACACTGTTTAGCCCCTTCACAAATCTCCTAACCCTCTCCTCCTCATTAGGTATAAGTTGGAGGGCATAATGAGACAACGAATAGAAAACGAGCCTCATAAGCAGCCACAGACAAATTACCCTGCTCAATATGGTTGAACTCATCACGCCTGCGGTCCCTCAAAGTACGAGAAACATACTTGCCTAGAAACACCTGATATAACTGAGTCCAAGTCAACAGAGGTGGTCTCGCTGGCCTGCAAACCCTCCACTATAGCTTAGCATCACCCAAAAGCTAGAAGGTCATGAACTCAACACCATATTTCTCCACTGCCCCCATCTTATGGAGCCTCTCATGATGGTCCATAATGAACTCGTAAGCATCCTCAACCTCAGTGCTGAAGAACTTTGGAGGCTTCATCTTAGTGACCTCCAAAAAAAATGATGCTCATCCTCGGTCAACACCGAACCTCCCACTGGTCTAGGAAACACCTCCAATCCTGAAGCCTCATCCAAATGATAAGCCACAGCTGCAGCATGCTGTAACCCTAATCACCCACTCTAGTAACCTAAGCACCTGTAACAGCTGGTAACACGCCTTCCTCTGTCAAACCATTCAGCAGGTCCAACACTCGGACCATCACATCTGACAACACCAGAGGAGCTATAATATCAGGCTGAGCTGGTGCTGATTCAAACTTTGCTGCCTCATCTGGGACTACCTGAGGCTCAGGGGACTCAGTACGTTTTTTACCAGCAGTAGGAGCCCCTCCCCTAGCTGGTGCTGCTACTCCCCTGCCTCTACCATGACCACGACCTTAGGCCTAGCCTCTTCCACGAACTGCGGCCCTGGCGGCCTGACCTCCACCTCGAGTCGTGACCCCAGCGGCCAGTACAGGTACCTCGTTAGCTGCTGAGAGAATAGAAAGATAAGTTAGATATCAATTTGAAGCATCCTGATTCCAATTGGAATCAAGTAGGACGAAAGAAAGAAATAAATTAAATTTTCCTAGTGTCGCATAACCTCTCGAAGATAAGTACAGACAACTCCGTATCGATCCATAAGACTCTACTAGACATGTCCTTATACAATGAAATCGAAAAATCTAGGGCTCTGATACCAACTTTGTCATGACCCATAAAGCCGTGAGTGGCACCCACACAAATCCTCTAGTGGGCGAACCTCAACATAACCAACCATCCAAACAATTACCACATTACTCAGCCAGTTTTAAAACATTCAAGGACATAATAGATATAAAAATCTCCAAATATCTATTCATGCCATAAATAAATAAAATCTACGAAATTCTAACTATTACAACCCCAAAATCTGAAAGTCATCTTACAAGACCTCTAAAATATAATTGTCTAAAGAATGAATAACTATCTAAAATAAGCATAAATGTTTGAAATGAAATAGACATCTAACCTAAGAAAGATCTTCAGGCGTCCTGTCATGGATAAGAGCTCACCCTCGAATCTGTCGGGAGTTGGCCTCACGCTAAATATGAGGTCTCCTAGATGTCTCTGGATCACAATTTGCACTCAAAAGAATGCGGCAAGGTAGTATCAGTACAAACACTATGTCCTAGTAGATATCATAGGTCGACTAAGATTAGTATCATGCATACAATCATAAAATCAATAAAATAGATAGATAGGCATGGAAGCACATAACCTTAAGAAACTATCAACAGATAACATCTAATACCAAAATATCAGCCAACACAGGGATAGGTAAATCCACCCAAGAAGAAATCAATAAGAGTAACCCAACCCATGTAATCACAAAACACAATCGTAAATCACAAATTATCTTCACCCTATGACATATACGTACTCACATACTAAATGGTAGTGTTTCACCCATTAGCCATGACCTGCAGGGGACTCATGGTGTCCATGTACCCTCGCTCCGAAATATTACCTCAGATCACGAGTCTTTAACATAGGCCACATACTCACCCCCTGTCAAATGTGTCTTTTCATAATTATAATATCTTTCTCCTCACAATGTATTTCCATTCCATAATCAATAATCAATAATAGGGAACATAAGTCACCATGTCACAACTCATATCAAGACTCAAGAATCAAATCATCCACAACATGAATAAGGGATTACTCCAACTCAACAAGAAGAGTACATATGAACTCCTTCTTTATTATTTCATATTAGTTCATCACATAATTAATCAATCAATATCAAACTGTAGGGATTACCAACCACATTTTATGACTGAAGCCCTAATCATGCTTCTCCTATCAATTTCATAACACATAAAATCGACTAATCAAAGTCTAACTCAAGTAGACCGTAACCTACCTCAAAGATGAACTGGAACAAGCAGTCACTCTGCAATAGCTTTTCCCTTTTGCAAGGCTTCCGCACGTTCAAAGTCTAGAAATATAACGCTAGATGAGTATTCGAATCATCTACTCGAACACAACAATTAGGGAAACGAACCCACCTATAATCTACCCTTTTCAATTGGGTAAACTATCACTAAGTGTTATTTAATATCTACCCCCATAATCATGTTCTATCCGATCATGGGTTTTCCAATCGTTCCGACCCTTTTACAAGCAGTTTTTATGACAAAGTTATCATCTTTATGAAACCCTAGGTCTAATTCAATAAGTTCCATCATTAATATACAAGTTCTAATCCTAGGAAGTGGTAATCTATAATCCTAGATGATTAAATAGTGATAAATTCAACAACCTAGTCATTATTCAAGGGTTTCTTAAGTTCTAGGGTTTTAGCCCTTTCATTCACCATTAACGGACCTTTAACTAATCATGGAATCTATCATGATGATGGGATTAACATAGTCAAGGGTTGAGACATAACTTTCAAGCGTACTTTAGCCCAAGCCTTAGAATTTTGCCATAATAGTTCTTGGAAACTATTTCGGTGTTAAGTGGGGAATGGGTTCAAAATAAAGAATATAAAACTCGGATTCTGCCTCCCATCGACCGCTGCAGCGGCCTCACTATTGTGAGAAACCTCCCGCTATGATAGACCTCATTAAAGTCCTGCCTCCCCATGGTGGTGACCCCCTACCTGCTACGTCGGACCCGCTGCCGCGGTCCCACACGGACAAGTTGACCTTAGCACCCATCTTGACTCTTCCCTAGGGAATAGATGGCTATGTTATATATTGTGATGCGTCAGGTGTTGGGTTGGGTTGTGTATTAATGCAACACGCCAAGGTTGTTGCTTATGCCTCCAGACAGCTTAAGAAACACGAGAAGAACTATCCAGCCCATGACCTTGAGTTAGCTCCGGTGATCCATGCCTTGAAAATGTGGAGGCACTACTTATACGGTGTTCATGTTGATATTCATACTGATCATAAGAGCCTCCAATACATCTTTAAGCAGAAGGACTTGAACCTACGTCAAAGGCGATGGTTAGAGTTGTTAAAGGATTATGATGTTGATATTCTATATCATCCTGGAAAGGCTAATGTAGTAGCCAATGCTCTTAGTCGTAAGTCCATGGGTAGCCTGTCATATGTATAGCCGGAGAAGACAGAGATGGTCCGTGAAGTTCGCCAATCAGCTAGCCTTGGAGTTCAGCTGTAAGATTCGGGTGATGCAGGAGTTACGATTCAAGACACAGTGGTGTTATCTTTGGTAACTGAGATAAAGGAACGCTAATACGAAGATCCTGTTTTAGTTCATTATCAGGATGCAACTCCTCAGAAAGAAAAGACACCTTTCGTGATCACAGGAGATGGAGTACCCAGTATCGAGGCAGATTGTGCATTCCTAAGGTTATAGGTCTCCGTCAGCAAGTTATGGGGGAAGCCCACTATTCTCTATTCTATTCACCCGGGCACAACAAAAATGTACCATGATCTCAAGAAAGTTTATTGGTGGGATGGTATGAAAAGGAATATAGCAGAATTTGTCGCTCAGTGTCCGAACTATCAGTAAGTTAAGATAGAGCACTCGAAGCCTGGAGGTTTGTTGTAGGCTATAGAGATTCCGACATGAAAGTGGGAGGTAACTAATATGGATTTTATCACAGGTTTGCCCCATACTCCGCGGAAGTATGATTCAATAAGGGTCATAGTTGATAGGCATACAAAGTCAGCCCACATCTTACTTGTCACAACTATTTATACAGCTGAGGACTATGCAAGGCTTTATCTTAGAGAAATTGTACGACTTCATGGTGTTCCTATAACCATTATTTCATATAGATGGGCGCAATTTACCGCTAACTTCTGGAAATCTTTCCAGAATGGATTAGGGACTCAGGTGAGTCTTAGTACTGCATTTCATCCGCAGACAGAAGGACAAGCGGAGCGTACTATACTGACACTTGAGGACATGCTGAGCGCTTGTGTGATCGACTTCCGAGGTAGCTGGGATGATCATTTGCCTCTTATTGAGTTTGCATATAATAATAGTTACCATTCTAGTATCCAGATGGCTCCTTATGAGGCTTTATACAGGCGGAGATGTAGATCACCTATAGGATGGTATGAGGTTGGAGAGAATCAATTAGCATTCCCAGATTTAATACAACAAGTGGTTGACAAGGTGAAAGTGATTCAAGAAAAACTATTAACGGCGCAGAATCGATACAAATCCTATGCAGATAATCGGTGACGCAAGTTAGAGTTTGAGCTAGGTGATTGTGTTTTCTTAAAGATCTCTCCTATGAAGGGAGTAATGAGGTTTTTCAAAAAGGATAAATTTAGACCTCGATACATTGGGCCATATAGAATTATTCGTACAGTGGGTAAGGTAGCATATGAGCTAGAGCTACCCTCTGATTTAGAGTCTGTACATCCAGTGTTTCATGTGTCCATGCTCCGTAAGTGCATAGGAGATCCCTCAAGAGTCATACCAGTAGATGATATCCAGGGGACTGAGCAGTTATCGTATGAGGAAATCCCTATGGCTATATTAGATAGGCAAGTCCGACGGCCACGAACCAAGGATGTGGTTTCTGTTAAAGTACTCTGGAGAAATAATAATGTCGATGAGACGACTTGGGAGGCAGAAGAAGAGATGAAGACTAAGTACCCGCACTTGTTTCCGTTGTCCCAGAAAGCCCAGTTTGAGACAGCATCATCCCCAGGTATGTGATTTATTTATAGCTATTATGATTGGTCGTGTGAGGCCATACTATTGTAGATTTTAGCATGTGGCCCCATGTGGCATTATTTTGGGTTGCTGTGCAGGATGGTAGTGATACACTTATAGGGGAAACTCTGGCAAAAATTTTATAGAAATCCCTAAGAGCTTAACATTCGAGGTCGAATATTCCTAAGGGGGGAAGGATGCTACACCCCGGAAAATTTCGCGTTACCATGACTATAGACAGCTTAGTATGAGCTTAAGGGAGAGTAAAGTTATACAAGGATTACGGATGAAGATTATATTCTATGAGTATAAGAATAACATATATATGATATTTGGAGACCGTATGGTATAAATCAATTAATACTTGATGAATAGCCTTCGTAACCGTAAGTTAAGGTGAGGCCCACATGCCGGGGTTTTATAAATGACATAAGAAAAATTATATGAGTAGTACATGGAAGTTGAGCTAGTCTTAAAAAGGAACCTTAAGCCAAATATGGGTATAAGCCCTCCAAAAGGATGATTTAAGGATACGCTTTCGGATGATCTAACTTAAAGAGACCACAACGCCATTATAAGTTTGGAATTTGGAAACACACCAAAAATGAAATTTGTAGATAATTGAAATAGCTTTCTAACCATAGGTCGTGGGTCCTCATATAATATCGAGATCAAAAGTTATGACCTTTTTACTGAACGAACGCGCAGGCAGTAAAATAAGCCTGCCCGAACATGCCAAAGCCCATGCGAATGCGCTGAGTAAATTTTAGGTCGGTTAAGGCAGATTCTGGAAAGTTATAAAAGGGGGCTCACCCCTCATTTTTTATTCCACACACCCCAAATCCTCTCCAAAGTTCTGGAAACTTTCCCCCAACTCCCAAACACAAAATTTTAGCCCAAATCAAGTTTAATCTCCTGATTTAGGTTCCGACAACGTATAGTTGCGGTTATAAAATCGTATTGCAGCGAGTCTTGGCTTGAACTCAAGATGAAAAGTGAAGATATTGTGGTTCTAGTAGAGGAAAGGTATGAATCTTCCTTTATTGATATTGATTTAGGTTTGTTTATGGAGATAAAGTTATTAAATACTCGTATAATGAGTTGGTTAGTTGAGAAAATTGGAAAAACATTGTGAGGGATGTTTTATGGAGCATATTGGTATTGATGATGTTGTTGTCGATGTTGGTATTGTTGTTGTTGTTGTTGGTTGTTGGATTATGATTTCGGGCTAGGCATATAAACAGGGGAGATGCTGCCTAATTTTTGGCAGGATATGAAGTAGTTTAATTTGAAAGTTTGATATAAGTATACCACGATAAGTATAACGATAGTATGAATTCTCTCAAATGTAGATTTGCGAGCTCAAGAGGATAAACATAAGTAGTTAAGAAGACCAAGAAGGTATGTTAAGGCTAGTCCCTTTCTTTCAAAAGGCATGATTCCTATGTTATGATTCCATATATGTTTCCATAACCTTCTTACTTTCAAAAGTTAGAAGTTCATGATTCTTGAAGCTTCTTATGATACTAAAGAGGAGATGTTTTCTATAATGAACATGATGACGATGATTCTAATTCTAGAAGTTTCGAAGCTTATGGTTTTAATGCTATCATGAGATCATTGAGTTTATTTCACGATTTTCTCAATTTATTCATTGTTGTTGATCTCACCTTATAATAATTGTTCCTTCAAGGTGAGATATAGCGATGATGATTGTTCCATAATATAAATCGGAGGTTAATATAAATCGGAGGTTACCGACCTTGTGTCACTCTGATGAAGTAATAGCTTTTATTTGGGTTCTCATGCATGCTATGATTTCATGTACATGTTGATTTTATGCCTTACATACTCAGTACATTATTCGTACTGACTCCCCTATTGCTCGAGGGGCTGCGTTTGTGCCCGCAGGTTCAGATAAGCAGAGAGGCGGTCCAGCTCGATAGGACTTCCACCTCACAATAGTCAGTGGGCTCCATTCAGTCTGAGGCTGCAGTTCGCTTTTGGTATGCTATTTGACTTGTATATATATGGGTATGACGGGAGCCCTATCCCGTCCTCTCTACCGCTCTATACTCTAGTAGAGGTCTGTAGACAGTTGTATGTACTTGATATATGATGTAGCCTTGTCGACTTCTATCCTTTTATGTACAGCATATGTAGCGGCCTAGTTGGCCTGCACTGTATATATATATGGATTGCACAGAGCTCATGATGTCATCCTTTCATTAGTCACATCAGTTGAGTTACTCGTGGGCCCTTGTTATTCAATATTTTTTTAGATACGAGTATAGGGGTGTTTGGTCACTAGAGATCAGGCACTCATCACGGCCGATCGGGTTGGGTCGTGACAAACCATACCAACCTAGTGGATTTATCACCACAACCAATGCCTATAGGCTCAACATGCTTCCCTGTCACCATAATCTACTTTGCACTAATTACCCGAAAAAACACACCGATAGGCACCCAAGTGTTCATTACAATCACTAAACTGAGACCCCCTTTCACGCCCAATACCCCTTCAATATTTATAAACTATATACGTCCTGCAATCGGAGTCTTAAAGAGTAAATCGTAACCTACCTCGAAGCCGAACATGAGCCAAGAACCCTCAAGACAGATCCTTTCCAAATTTTCAAAGTCTATCAAATGTAGAATCTATATTAAAATATGAATTCATAGATACCCATATTGTTATATTATAATTTTGAACCCAAAAAGGCAATTCCAAGCCCCGAAGGTCAAAACTGTAATTTCATTGCAAAATCAGGTTCAGTATAGTCAAAATAGTATTCTACGAGGTTAAACGAATCCAATGATACTCATATTGTTATACTTTAATTTGGAACCCAAAAGGGTAATCCCAAGTCCCCAAGGGAAAAATTGAAATTTTATTGAAAAAATGGTTTACCCATGGATTAATTAGTCTAAATCTAGAAAACTCATTCAAAAAGCCATCATCTTGATTCTCAAATTCGTGATTTACCACTTTTTAACTTTTGGGTTCAAAAACCCAATTTTCTCCAACGAAAATCAAGACTAAAATGTAAATAAGCCTCGAGGTTCATGGGAAAATACAAAAACAGAGGTTAGGAACTTATCCTCTCTTTGAGACGAATCCATAGACACTGAAATCTCCCAACCCCGACCTCGTTTGCCTATCCAAATTTCCAAAATATTTTAATTTGGGCTTATGGCAAAACGCCAAAAATTAGTCTACAAAACCCAAGATCTAACGGATAAAATCTCTTCAAATTCGAATATAATAACATTAGATGTTAGAGAAGAATTACCTTGAAGCCCAAGAAGAAATTTCACTCCAAAATCCAAGTCCAAAGAGCTCATTTTGGCTAAAAAAAATGAAATAATGGGGAATGTCGAAATGCATATATAAAGGGGTGAGTCCACACTGCTTACGGTGGGCCGCAAAGTACCAAATTGCCTCTAGACACCAACAACATACCAGCTCACTATTTTGACTCTAAAAACCTCATGCGACCAAGAATATTTATGATTCAAGTTGCTACGGCTCACAAATTTCGGTACGCATCTATCCCATCAATCAAAGCTTACATCAAATGGATATAATGGTACATCAAAACGTTAGAGGCGTTCAATTTACACTAACGATTCAAACACTTAAACTTGACCAAACAAAGTCCAAATACAATTTCGAAAGTTCCTATAAGTCAGAAATGATCATACAAAGCTATCGGAACAAAGAAATTTCTAGTCCAAGGATTATTTCTTTTTGTGACCATTTTTTCACCATAAATAGGCATATTAAGTATTTAATCTAACTTAATTGTTAAAAACTAGTCAAACGAACTCTAAAATTAGCTCCGACAATTTCTACAAGTCATAAATAAAATTACAAATCTAACAACATCTTCAGATCGCCAATCAGAGCACGTTTTCCCAACATGAGTAATTAATCCAAATAGTAAAATTGGGATTTCCAAAATGAAACCTTCTCCCAAAGTGAACCAAATGATATCGGTTTGACTTCTAATTTTACAAGCAAGTCAAAATAATTATTACGGAACTTCTGGAATAGACGACACATAAAACAGAGCATGGGTTCTAAAAACAATCAACCGGATCATTACAATTAGTTGTAAGAAGTCGTATCAAGGTGAATTTGGATGAAAATAGTCGTTTTGTAATCATACGTAAGATTTGATAAAAATCGTTTAAGTCTGGGTAGTCCTGATTTTGGCCAGTTTACATGAAAATCCATTAGGAATTTGAAAAAACTTAAACCATGAAAGTTATAGCCCTTTGAAATACCTTTTCAACGATACATGGAACAGCTCAATCGGAGATTTGTGCTAGGAGTTGTGCGCATGTTACTGGATATTATGCAGTTTGCGCAGCCAAGCTTCAAACATGCTACAAACTCGCTTGCGCACTTGGAATTCCCAAAAGAGGTCATCTTGCCCCGGTGTTGACCAAGGTCAACTCCAAAACATCAAAATCGCAACTTTCCATCCAAAGACCCAAATCACACCTGAACGCCATGGGACCTGAACCAAAGCCTCGACTAAGTCAAAAACCATATTCTAGACCTAATGGAATCAAAGAAACCTCCAAAAAGATGCATTTATCCCTGATGCTGACTTTGGTCAAATATCCTCATTTTCTTAACTTGAAAAACTCTAATTTCACTAAAACTAATCCAAAACCTACCTGATTGCCTCGGGAACTGTACCACCCATCCTCCAAAGTCATAAATACTAAAATGAAACTACGAGAAGGGTATTTTGAGAGAAATAAGGAAAAGAGCTCAAAACGACTAAGTGAGTCGTTACACCACTTTGCCCTGAAATATTTGTTGTGTAAGAAGGAATCAAAACCCTGATTAATGTAGTGGGTATTTTTGCTTCAAGAACTTGATATCGAGACTAAGGACAAAAAAGGTATCGAAAAACATTTCACTAACCATTTGTCTAAACTTGAGAAACTGCTCGGGAAATAGTGACAATAGAAGAATTTCTTGACGAGCAGATTTTCTCAAAAGTTGCAATCTCCGAAAGACTGTCATAGTATGCGCATAACCAAAGTTTTTGCTAGTGTATGATTTCCTCAATATCTCACATATGATCGGGAAAAAATAGCTACAAGGAGAGGCAAAAGAATGTTTTTGGAATGACCTTTTCTTGTTTAAGTCATGTGATGATGGGGTTATTGCAGGTGTCTACCAAAAGAAGAGATGGCAAGAATTATTTATCATTGCCACAATGGGGCAATATGCGGGCATTATAGAGGAAATTACATAGCAGCAAGGGTCAGGAAATTCAGTTACTTTGGTCATCCTATTCAAAGATGCGAGAGCGTACCTCTCTCCGTTTGAGAAATTCCAACGAGCAGGTATATAATAAGAGAGTATTCCTATTTTTTTAAAGAGAGTACTAATATGTCTTTCATTTTCTTTTTAATGAGAAGGTATCTATTATTTCTTTAAAGTTTAACTTCGTAAATTGATAATTATCGGTATAATGTATTGCAAGAAAGGTGAATTTATTTACCAAAAGTTGTAACAAAAATTTTGGATTCTACAAGCATTTTGCCATCAAGATATTTAATAAGATAAATAAAACCCCCCAACAATCACTTACTGAATATCTTTTTTTTTTTAGTTTCCCACCCGATGTCTAGTACCCGCATTAGAGCCTCACTATATTCGGATTAGCATCCCATAGGGCCCCATTCGGGGGAAAGAGCTCCCTACCAAGAATTTTTCCATTACCAAAGCTTGAACTTAAGACCTCTGGTTAAGGAAGGAGCAGCCTCATCTGCTGCACCACATCCTTTAGTGGTCACTTACTGAATATCAAAATAAAAAATAATAATAATATTATTTGAGAATTTAAACAATGAATTATAGTGTTCAGTTCAACAAAGTTAAATTTTAAAATGTGCAAGATTAAAATTGATAACCTAATCAATAGTGCAGCTTAGATTTTTGTTTAAATTAATTTACTTTCACAAGAAATAACAAAATAGAAAAGAACCAAAGAATGCCAGCAAAAAGAATTTCAACAAGTTTCTTTTGTTAAATAAAATATGACATCATTATTTTGATCTGATTTTTATTGAGGTTGAGATATTTAATTTTATGAACTTTATGATGACTATTTAATGTGCTTTTATAGTTGTGATAACTATTAAGAGAATAATAAATAATATAAGCAAATTAAATTCACTATGACAACGCTTTAAAAAATGCAAAATGTGGTTGGAGCTACCTGACTACATTCAGTTATGAAACTTCTCAAGTGTGTTGTAATTAATACATTCAGATTTAAGTACTTTCTTCGTCCCATATTATTTGTCAAATTTTTCTTTTGCACAACCCTTAAAAATCTAATAAAATGTATACTTTTACTATCTAAACTATAACTCCCCATACTTTCATGTTAAAATGTGTCTTAATTAACCAATACGAACTCAGTGGGATTAAGGTCATGTATAGGTTATTTACGTGTTAAATCAGTGTCAAGAAAGTTACGAAATGAGAGGTTAAACGAATCAAAAAGAACAAGTTTTGGCAAAATTTCCTAATTATGGAGTGACTTACGGACTGCACATTGGAGGTATGGGCCACAAGTCCGCCGTCTGATTAGGTTTCAATATTAAGAGAATTTTGGTGAAGTACGGTTTACATACGATATGTATGTGGTGACATGTGGCCGAATGTGAAAGGTGAAGGAAAATTTCCAAATTCAATTTAAAGTGGTGTAGCCCTTTTTTCGTCATTTCTCACCCAAAATAATTCTAAGTGTTCCCAAATGTTCTCTAAGAGTTCTTGCATCATTCAAGTGGAGATCCATAAGATTATAACAGCAATCTCCCTTTCGAAAAGCCCGTGGTGTTAGTTAGCTTGTTTTCCTCCTTCTTGTGATGATTTGGAGATTACTTCAAGTTGAAGAAAGGTCGGTAAGGACTTGTTATTGGAAACTAAGGTAAGTTTTCCCTTATTATTCATGTGTATGAGTTTGTTTAAGCCTTAGATGTGGTCGGTTGTTAAGAAATTATGAGATGACGGTAGAAAGTTGTAAGTGAACTATTTGGGTGTTGTTGTGTGTATATTTTGGGTTGTTCTTGTTGTGGTGAAATTCTTGAGAAGTAGTATAGTTGTGTATATGTGTTATGTTTGTTGTTATGAGTTTCAAAAGGGAGAAAGGCATGGAAAAACGCCATTTAGTTAATCGTGAAGTGATCTTGTCGTTCGATATGCTGTTATTGTGATTTCCCATAGCTTGACACTAGTATTGTTGTTGCTTATTGTAGATTAACATGTACAGAAGGTCGAGTTAGTTGTTGTCGATAGATTCAACTATAAAGGTATGTAATGTTTATTCCTTCTATCTCTTGTTGGCATGAATCCGCTTCTAATGTGATTTCCAAATGAAAGACTTAAAGGAAGAGTTTTTCCTTAAAACACTTCATGATGACCCCTTTGTTCCATATTTTCTTGATATCTTGATTGACGGTAGTTCCGTGTCTTGTTGTAACCCTTATTCCCATCCTAAAAAGAATTGTGTTTAAAGGTCATTTTGAGTGTTGTACTTTGGGGGACTAGTGAGCCTAAGGGGCTATAGGCTTGAATACGCAATCACATATACTATGTTCATGAGTCTTCCATAATACCGTTCTATATCACCTTGTTGGTATTAAACCTCAGTGTTATCTTTCGTATCTATAGTTGATGTTAAACCTCAATGCTACCTTTCGTATCTACAGGTGATGTTAAGCCTCAATGCTCTTCGTTGTGTTTATTGCTTTTTTTTATGCATGAGACCTCTTTTATGGCTTAGTACATTATTTTGTACACGAGACCTCTTTCATGGCTTGGTACGTTATTTTACACACGAGACCTCTTTATGGCTCGATACGTTATCTGTTATATATGCCCACAGTGGCTCTTTTACATACAAGACCCTTTTTGTGGCTCGGTATGTTGGTTGTTGATTGTTGTGTGCCCCCAATGGACTTTGGTTGTATTACAACTATAAAGTGAATCAGAAGACAGTAATCATGCCTCAGGTTGTCCTTTGTACTCAATTACATTTGATGTTCGTTCATATAAGCTTAGTTTCACTTTACAATTATTCAGTTACCTTACATACTCTGTACATTCTTTGATACTGACATCCTTTTTGTCGGTGGCGTTGTATTTGCAAGTTCAGATAGATAGTAGGACAGGCCTTCTCAGTAGTCGGTTGATGTATAGACATGATGGGTAGGTTGGGGCCCTGTCCTAAGCATATCACAGATTGTTGTATAAGTAGAGGCTTGAAGACAAATGTCGTGTATATAGTCGTGTTATGGTTTTGCCGACCTGAATGTTGTTGTATGATGATCACGGTGGCCTTGTCGGTGTGTGTGTATATATATATATATATATATATATATATGCCCTTTGGGCTTACTTATGCCCCAACATCTTTTATGAATTGGATGAATGGCATTTTTAAGCCATGCTTGGATTCTTTGTGATAGTGTTTATTGATGACATCCTGGTTTATTCGCGGTGTAGGGAGGATCATGAGAAACACTTGAGAGTTGTTGTTGGGTTGCAGAGAGACAAGGAGTTGGATGTCAAGTACTCTAAGTGTGAGTTTTGGCTTGAGTCTATATCTTTCTTGGGCCATGTGGTGTCAAAGGAGGAGATTATGGTTGATCCTAAGAAGATTGAGGCAGTGAGACATTGGGCTAGGCCTAAATCAGTGATAGAGAATTGCAGTTGTGGGGTTAGCCAGTTACTACCGTCGAAAGGAATTTAGGATGCCGATTTACCTCTTATTGAGTTCACATACAATAACAACTATCATTCCAGCATCAAAATGGCTCCTTACGAATCCTTGCATGGGCGGAAGTATAGATCGCCTATTGGATGGTTCAAGGTGGGTGAAACAGAGTTACTTGGACCCGATTTAGTTAATCAAGCTATAAAGAAAGTGAAGCGCATTCAAGAGAAAGTGTTGACAACCCAAATTCGTTAGAAACCTTATTCAGATGTGCGACGACAAGATTTAGTGTTTTCCATTAATTATTAGGTTTTCTTGATGGTTTGACCAATGAAAGGCATTGAGGGACAAGAAGATAGCCTCAGTAAAATTCCTATGGAAAAAAAAAACGTTGAGGAAATGACATTCAAAGCACAAGAAATGCGATCCAAGTATCCTCATTTGTTTCAAACCGAAGGTTCTTTACTATTGTGATTCTATTACATATTCTTTAGCCACGTTATACGATTCTAGACTTACCCTTCATTCTATGATAAGGTGATGTTCAGGGTTGCGATGTTATAGCGCTGCAAGAAGTAGAGTTACGAGTGTACGAGGTGAGTTATGATCTATGGTATAAGTATGTGATGATTGAGTATGTGATGATTGATGGTCGTGTGAGGACCGATGATATAATATATTGTGTTATGTGACCCTGTAAGGCCTGTATTATGTTTTCTGGCTATTTGGCAGGTTTTGGATAGTCCTATTTATAGAGGAGACTCTGTCAAAATCTCTAGAAACCCCTATGAGTTAGTATTATTCTATGTATGCCTCTACATTCGAGAATGAATATTTCTATAGGGGGAGGATGTAACACCTCGTACTTTCACCTTAGAACGCATCGTACTTAACTGATATGTAATTAGTGGGATTAAGGTTTTGTATAAGGTTATTTTATGTGTTAAATCAGTGTTAAGGTAGTTACGGAAGGCTTAGAGGTTAAACGAATCAAAAAGATCGGGTTTTGGTGAAATTTCCCAACTTTTTAAGGGATTATGGACTGTACATTGGAGGTATAGGCTGAAAGTCCACCATCTGATTACGAGGAAAGATTCAAAGAGTTTTGGAGGTGTAAGATTGACATATATAGGACATACAGTCCACATGTGGTGACATACGGCCGCATGTCACTCCGTATGTCGGGGGCGGTGGAAAATTTTCAATTTCTATTTAAAGCGGTGCAGCCCTTTATCTCGTCATTTCTCACCCAAAATTGATCCTAAGTGTTCCCAAATGCTCTCTAACAGTTCTTATATCATTGACGTGGAGATCCATAAGATTATAGCATAAATCATCCTTTCGAAAACCCCTGGTGTTAATTAGCTTATTTTCCTCCTTCTTGTTATGAATTGGAGAATACTTTAAGTTGAAGAAAGGCTGGGTGTCACGACCCAAACTGGAGGGTCATGACGGGCACCTAGGCCCTACCTGTTGAGCACCGCTAAACATGCTTTCCTATCATGATCATAAACAAGAGTGGGCCTTGGGGATCACCAGATGAAAATTTGCTAAATCATATGTGAAATATGCTGAAAAGGGGATGAGCCCAAGAAAACATACTATACAACTATGCCGGACAAAAACTATGCAAGACGACAAGGCCATCGTGAAATACTATACAGCAAAAATATAGGCTGAAGGGGCCATACAAAGTCTAACTATACCATGACAATCTACAAGCCTCTACTGGAGTATATGACGTAACAAGGTCGGGACAGGGCCCTGCCATACCCATATGCACACAAAAGTATAACGTACCAAAACACAACAGCAACTCCGGAACAAGAGGAGTGCTCCAATAACAGCTGAACAACAGCCTATAGCGTCAACCTGTCTATTTGAACCTGCGGGCATGAAACGAATGCAACCTGTATGTCTGAACTGCCTCTGTGGGCCAATGATATACATAACTATTGTGCATGCATGCATAATGGTCATACATATATATGCATATATAACGCCTGTCAAGCCTCTGTGGGCATCTCATTGTATCATATCAGCCTTTGTGGCCATCATCATCATATGACTAGCTGATCAGGTGGTAGTGTGTATATAACGCTGTCACCTTCCCCATACCCCATACTTATATATAATACATAATATATGCGTATATAACACCTGAGGGGTCATAGGTTTTTACACTCTCACAAACAGGGAGCATCCCTAGCTACAAAGAATAGAATTTATTATGGAGTAGCGTTACGTTAACGTTCCGTTCATAAGGATCATGCCAAAAAAAAGGAAAGTTAGCCTTAACATACCTCAAGTCGTCCAAGAAATCCAACAACGATCTTATCACAACTAGAGCGCCAATCCTATAACAAAGGAATACATATACAACTTACATGGCGCTAGTATATCGCGTATATCAATGATAACTTGATTCTAAAGTGAAACAGGCACCATTTTCCCTATTTTCTAACCATCAACATACATCCAACTGCCAACAACACAACAACAACCTCAAATAATCCTCTTTAATTCTGCATCACTACTCACGCCAAGGTTTTCATCAAAACAGCCCAATATTCACTTTATATGCAACGCTTATACACTTTCTTTTTCCTAATACACCAAGTATAACAACCTTAACACATTCTCATATTAACTATTATCCCAATAACAAGATTTTTGCTCAAAACACACTAACAATCATGGCTCAAGTTAGATTACAACTCAAAATAACATTAAGTTCATGTTTTAACCTTTCCTCCAATTTCTTTCTCTCAAACCCTGGCATAACTATCACATAAACTCATAAACATGGAAATAAGATGAAATATTACGTCAATAACTCATGAACACTTCAATTCTGAGATCATTTCACTCTTCAATTCTAAGATCACTTCACCTTGAAGTATCTTTCAAAGCTATTACAAGAAGGAGAAACAAGCTTTAATAATTCTTTGGAACCCTTTATCACTTGATTCTCACTTTTAATCCTTGATTTCACTTTGGGTCGATTACATATGTTAGTGTTACATCTCAGAGATTTTGGATTGTTGCGTTGTGAGTAGACTAACACGAGCTTAGCATGAACATGAAATCCTTATGAGATTAAGGGGAGAATTTGATAACTTTAAAGTGCGCACCATAAGATGTTGAAGTCATAAGAATAAGTGAAGCTAAGTGCGTTGAAGGAAGTGAAGTGTAAGTCATGTTTGAGAAGGTTTCGTAATAATTGAGCTAATATTTATTTAGTAATTTCTTGAGGAGGAGCTATAGGGCCTCTTATTTGGGTAATGAAGTGTTTTATAAGTGTCAATACAGTTCCATAAGAATTGGAGGTTGATCGGATCGACGAAAGAAAGTTTCGGGAATTTTGGGTTGTACGGCCACTTATACAGACTGTCTAAGTTATACGGCCCGTATAAATGGTCTGTATAACCATTCCAGAGATGGGTGAAACCATGGTGGGATTATACAGTCCATTTATACTGACCGTATAAGTGGCTGTATAATTAGGTCGGGTCAATTTTTCTCTTTTTATATATGGACGACCCTTGTTTCTATTTTTCATTTCCCACTTCTCCCAAACTGTTAAAAGCTCTAGAACCTTCTTCCAAGCATATTCCACTCAAACCCTAGAGAAATCAAAGATCAAATAGCAAGAATCAAGGTATTCAAGTGTTGGGAGACTCACTAAGCTTTATAGGATTCAAGAATTTCTTGGGTGTTGAAGCTAGGGTTTCATTCAAGTTGATAACTTGATCCAAAGCTCGTTCCTATGAGATAAAAGTTTAGTTTCCATGCCTATTTCATGTTGTTAAGCATGATTAGTTGTTGAACAACTTGGGTGAAGGGAGAAAGTAGAAAATGAAGTTCAAATGTGGATTTCATGATATTTTGAGTAGTAACTTAACTTGGGTTATCATTATTAGAATGTTATGACAATAATCTTGTTATGAAAGGTAATAATGATGACAAGGAAGTGTTGGTGTGAAGTTGTTGATATAAATGGAATATGAGAATGAATGTTAAGACTTAATGGGATATGACTACGTGATTATGATATTGTGGGTGTTATTATAGTTGTTTGGGAGCTGTTTTGCAATATAGTGGAAGTCGATGAAATAGGGGAAATGCTGCCCAATTTTTATTAGCTCATGAATTATACTAGTTTGAACTTAAAAGTGTCCTTAAGACTTAACATTGGTATGAATCCTTTTTAAATATAGATTTCTCAAGCATTGGCGGTGAACGTTAAGTAGTTAAGAAGGTGTAAAGGTATGTAAGGCTAACCCTTCTTCTTAAGGCATGTTCCCATTTGTCGTATACCTTCACGTGAATTCCATAATGTCTTTCATGATGACTTCATTCCTAGAATCACTAAAGCTCATAGTTCTTGATATTTTCATGATACCATTGGTTCCATCCTATGATAGTTGATCTGCTAAGGAAATATATAACGAAAATGATAATGATGATGATGTTGACGATACTTATGTATTCCAATATCTATATAACACCGAGCTTATATGGTCGGGTTTGATATCTATTGCACGCGTACCACTGCAGTTGGGTACGGATAACATTGAGCCTTGATAAGGCCAGGTATGTATAACACCGAGCCTTGTCATGGTCGGGTATGTGAAACACCGAACCTCTATGGTCGGGTATGGTACTACTATATATGTAAGCGTATGTAATGGAAGGTTCCCATTAGAAAAAGGGTAAGTAAATACGATGAACGTCGCTAGAGCTATAAATGGCTCTACCCTCCCATGACTCTGCTATCTTATGCTATCTTTCATGCTTCTATTTTGCTATTGATTATGCCTTACATCCTCAGTACATTGTTCATACTAATGTCCTTATGTTTGTGGACGCTGCGTCATGCCTATAGGTGGATAGGGAGATAGACTTGATCCTTAGGCTGCTTATTCAGAGACTGCTTAGAGGAGCTCCACTTGATTCGAAGCTGCTGGTGTTGGTACTATTCTTTTATGTATATATTGGAATGGCGAGGCCCAGTCCCATCTATATGATGTTACATACTTTTTCTAGAGGCTCGTAGACAGTTATGTATAGTTAAACGTCTTTTGGCCTCGTCGGCTCATATTTTGTATATCATTTGTTAGCCTCGTCGGCTTGTGTATATGTATACGGGTATAGTTGTGGATGTTGATATAAAAGTGCTTTAGCCGATGGAAATTATATTATTGGTACATAAGATTGCGAGTTAGCCATATGGCTCACCTAGTTATGATTGTGAAAGTATGATGAGAGGTGCCCGGTGGGTTAGCTCCGAGTGCCCGTCATGGCCTTCCGGTTGGGTCGTGACAGTTGGAGAAGTTTCTAGTAGTGTTTGGAGTTTGAGGATATAAGGTGAAATGAGATAAAGATGAGAGAGGTACGAACTATAGCATTAAAAAAATCTGGCACCGACTTAAATTTACAGTCCACTTTTTACGGACCGAAAAAATTATACAGACCATATAATTGGACCGTAAAATCCAATCAGTGGCTCACCCCCCACTGTAATTTATTTATGGTGGGGATTAATCAAATATAGAATCTGTACACCCAACTGTAAAATACAACTTTTTTGAAACATACTCTCGTCGATTCGATCAACCTCTAATCATCTCAACACATACTAAGCATGGACTTAAACCCTCATATACTCAATATGAACACATCTAATCTCATATATCCTAAAAAATAACTCTCTTAGGAGTCTACAAAAATTTTGGCAGAGTCTCCTCATTAATTATACCACTACCAATCTACCACACAACCCAACAACACAGTACAATGCCACACAAGGCTGCAACAATAAAAAACAATAATGGTCCCACACGACCAACAAGTGTAACTGATAAATATTACATACCTGAAGACGATGGCGTCATAGTCTGCATCTGCTCTGGAGCCTGAACCAAATGTGGATATCTGGATCTCATGTCTTCCTCAGCTTCTCAAGTCATCTACTCAACATTATTGTTCTTCCAAAGTACATTTACTGATGCCACATCCTTCGTCCTTAACCTACAGACCTGTCAATATATAATAGAAATGGGAATCTCTTCATATGATAGTTGTTCTGTAACATGAACATCATCAATGGGTACAACTCTGGAAGGATCTCCAATACATTTACAGTTACACCTCGAAAGAATTTCGCGTCGTTTGCGTTGTAAGTAAACTAACATAAGCTCGAAGAGGTCATGTAATCCTTATAAGGTTAATGAATACTCTTAAAAAGTGTTAAGCAAGTGTCTAAAGGTTCCGAGACCAAGCAAATCGAAGAAAATAAGTTTGTCAAAAATTTAGAAAAAAGTTGGAAGAATTTTGGATAGAAATTGTGGGTCAACTTCGGAAGGGTATATCTCCGGATATATCAGGAGTTTTGAGGTGTTTCAAGAGCCTAAAATGAAGTTCGTTGAGTCTAGTTTCCAACGCAATAAGATGTTCGTCAATACAACATCGGATCAGGGAGTTATGGGCGTTTTAAAACGGACAGTCAGAGAAACTCAAACCTGGGCTGAAAATTCAGAAAGTTCACTTAAACCCCCACTTATGTTTTGACCCGGCCCAATCCGAGTTTGGCACCTATAAAAGGGGCTACACTTCATTTATTCTTTTTTTTTCAACTCCACAACCCTCTAGAAGTATCCTAACATCTCCACACCTCTCTAGAATTTTCCACACTTCTCTCTCCATTATAAGAGTGATCTTAAAGGTTCTCCACCATTCCAAAACACTTTATACCATCACAAAAGATGATAATACTCCAAAACCCCAAGCTAATTCATGGAAAAGGATTGTTCTTGTCTCTACTTAATGTTGTGATGAATTTGGTCTTGGAAGAAGTTGAGTGGGGTGAAGTTCTTCTAGCGTAAGGTATGTTCTCCATCCTATTTCTCATGATTAAGTTGATTTGAAGGTTTAGCAAGTCCTATAAAAG
The DNA here is from genome assembly GCF_019175385.1 of Lycium barbarum. NCBI lineage: Eukaryota > Viridiplantae > Streptophyta > Magnoliopsida > Solanales > Solanaceae > Lycium > Lycium barbarum. Next base: position 7,924,800 of record NC_083348.1, on the reverse strand, counting down.
AAGAGAATCATAGTAGAGAAGTTGCAAAGTATTAAAGTGAAGATGATGACTATGGAATGAATTTGAAAGGAGATTTTGGATTAATTTGAGATTAAATTAAATATAATTCTTTGATTATAGTATTGTGGATATTGTTATGGTTGGTTGAGAAATTGGGGAAAACATCGTGTGGGCTGTTTTATGAAGTATATTAGTGTTGATGATGATGTTGTTGATATTAGTATTGCTATTGTTGTTGTTTTATTGTTATTGTGATTTCGGGCTAGAGATATAAACAGCGGAGATGCTGCCCGAATTTTGGCAGATTCTAAAGATGTTTAATTTAAAGACTTAACATAGGCATATGACAATAAGTCTAACAGTAGTATGAATTCTCTTGAATGTATAATTATGAGCTCAGGAGAATAAGTGTTAAGTAGTAGGGGATCAATCAGGTATGTTAAGGCTAGTCCCTTTCTTTCAAAAGGCATGATTCCTATGTTATGATTCCATATATGTTTTCATAACCTTCTTACTTCCAAAAGTTAGAAGTTCATGAATCTTAAAAGCTTCTTATGATACTAAAGATGAGATGTTTTCTATGATGAACATGATGATGATGATTTTAATTCTAGAAATTCCAAAGCTTATGATTTTAATGCTATTATGAGATAATTGAGCTTATTTCATGATTTTCTCAATTTTATTCATTGTTATTGATCTAACCTTATAATAATTGTTCCTTCAAGGTGAGATATAGCGATGATGATTGTTCCATAATATAAATCGAAGACCTCCGACCGTACGTCACTCCGATAGAGTCGTAGCTTTTAGTTGGGCTCTCATGCATGCTTGATGTATGATATTAACACCGTGCCTATCAGCCGGGCAACACCACTACGATGGGTGGCTATGGATAATGATAGTAACACCGTGCCTATACGGCCGGGCAGCACCCTAGTGGGCGGCGTGAGATGGTTGCCCCGGACGCAGGATAATGATTATGTTGTATATGTATATGAGACATTTTTTCTTTTGAAAGCTAAGCATTCATGGTTTTTGCCTTATGAGGCAATCAGATGTACATGTTATCTTTATCTCCTGTTATGTTCTATATTTCTTATTATGTTGTTATTGATGCCTTACATACTCGGTACATTGTTCGTACTGACGTCCTTTTCTTGCGAACGCTACGTTCATGCTCGCAGGTAGACAGCTAGACGGACCAGATTCATAAGAGCTTTATCAGCAGAGTGTCAGAAAGGATCCAATTGTCCCGGAGCTGCAGCTTATTGGTACTACACTTTTGTATGTATATACACTTGGGCATGGCGGAATCCTGCCCCGTCCTTATGGATTCATGTATTTTATCTAGAGGCTTGTAGACCGGTGCCTGTATCTCGATATTTCATAGTCTTCACAATACGTATTGATGTACAGTATATAGATAGTCTTGTTGGCTTATGTTTATGGGAATGGTTGTTGATGATTACATAAATACGTGCCATTATCTTGTGATACATGTTCTTACAAAGTATGATGCATACGAGCTAGTTTATGGGCCACCTAGAAATGATTATGAGATGTATGTTTAGAGATACTCGGTAGGTTAGTTTCGGGTGCCCGTTGTGGCCCTCTAGTTGGGTCGTGACATTTACGAAGCATAGACACGTGGAAGACCAGGTGTACAGACTCTAAGTCTGAAGGTAGAGCCAACTTATAAGCCACTTGGCTTACTCGGCGCACAATCCTATAAGGACCAATGTACCGAGGGATAAGCTTTCCCTTCTTACCAAATCTCATAACACCCTTCATTGGTGATACCTTCAAGAATACCCAGTTGTCTATCTGAAACTCCAACTCTCATCGTCGAATATCTACATAAGACTTCTGGCGACTATGGGCAGCCGATAGCCTTTTCTGAATAAGCTTAACCTTATCAACAGCCTGCGGGATCAAATCTAGACCTATTAACTTAGATTCCCCAACCTCGAACCATCCGATAGGTGGTCTTCATTTTTGTCTATATAAGGATTCATACGGAGCCATCTGAATGCTGGAGTGGTAACCATTATTACACGCAAACTCGATATGTGGAAAATGTTCATCCCAGATACCTCCGAAATCTATCACACATGCCCATAATAGATCCTAAAAGCATATGAATCATACGCTCAATGTATCCGTCTATCTGGGGATCGAATGTTGTGCTAAAACTCCCCTGTGTCCCCAATCCTTTCAGAAATATCTCCAGAAGTTAGTTGTAAACTGTTGCAATGACCCAAACCGATGAGCCGTGACGAATGCCTGATCTCTAGTGACCAAACACCCCTATACTCGTATCTAGATACTATACACAAAAGAATAGAAGCCGATAAGGCTACATCATCTGTCAAATACATACAACTGTCTACAGACCTCTATCGGAGTATAAAGCTGTAGAAAGGATGGGACAGGGCCCCGTCATACCCATATGCATATACATCTCAAAAGAATAGCATACTAAGATAGACTGCAGCTCTAGATCAAGTGGAGTGCACTGACCACTGCTGGATAGAGGTCTTACTAAGCTGGACTGCCTGTCTGTCTACCTGAACCTGCGGGCATGAATGCAGTCCCCCGAGCAATAGGGGAGTCAGTACGGATAATGTACAGAGTATGTAAGGCATAAGAGTAACATATACATAAGAATCATGAAAGGAATCTGGAACTCAAAAGCTAGACTGACTGTTTGAATGCATCTGTATGACTGAGTATCTGGAAATACTTGTATAAATCTATATAACTGACAATGCCTCTATGGACGAATAATATGTATGCTCTCAACGATAATCATGCTCATGTATATATAGGTCATGTTGCTGAGGAACATTCAGCCCGATCCATTATCTTATATCCCATCGGCCTCCCTGCGGCCATCGTCATCATCATATACATTGCTGCGGAACGTGCCGCCCGATCCATATATCATCATCATGGTGCACCAGCTGATCAGGTGGTAATGCGTATATAACGCCTATCCCTTTCCCCATACCCCGTATACAAATAATATACGTGTATATAATGCCTTCTGGTCACGGGTTAATATGCATATGAATACACAAATGCAATGCATGAATAAACTGAATACATAGAACTCACGGAGTGACATAAGATTATACTATCTCTGATGAACCTCCTTTAAGCTAATCATCATCAATATAAGAAATCTCAAGACCCATGAATAGAAGGAACAATCATAAATGGGGTATAGGAACATCAAAGACTGAAGTACTCTTAGTGCTTCTAAGGGTAGACTGATATGGAAGCTCGTTTACTCGCTTGTTTGTTCATATCATAAGATCATGCAAAAATGAAGGAAAGAATAGCCTTAACATACCTTCGCATCTCCATAACTACTAACGTTTCCTTCCAAGCCCGCAAAATCTACATTCAAGAGGATTCACAATGAAGTTAAGTCTTAAAACATGCTTAAGTTCAAACTAGAGCGACTAAGAGGCTAACAAAATTTGGGCAGCTCTTCCCCTATTTCATCAACTTTCACCATATGGCAAAACAACTCCCAAACAACAATAGCAACATCCATAATATCACAATCAAGAATTTATATTCAATTAAATCCCAAGTTTAGCCAAAATCCCCTTTTTGATTCACCCCATAGTCATCTTCTTCATTACACCATTCATGGCTTCTCCACTTTAATTCTTTTCCTTTCTAAGGAGTACTAAACCTTTACATCCGCTCAACCATAAGAATAAGATGGGAAACATACCTTATAATCAAGTAAATTCACCTCACTCAGCTACCTCAAAGATCAATTTCACCACAACTTTGGATAGAAACAAGAACAATCAACTTCCTTGGATTACCTTAGAGTTTTGATGTTGATTCTCTCCTTGGATGATATGGAAAGTGTGGAGTGATTGGGAAAATTCAAGAACCCTTAGGAAGCCTCTATAAAGGTATGGAAATAAGTGTGGAAAGGTGGAAATGAATTTGGGGTCGTTTAGGATTTAAAAAGGTGGCCAAATCACACCCGACAAACTTGGCAGAGAGTATTCGACCTTGCACACTAAGTATGCGGCCTCAAACTCTCCCCACCACTTAGGGGTGGTGTTTTCCAGTGAGTACACCCAAAATGGTCAGTTGTCATGTAGTGTGCGGGTCAGCAAATAAAATGTGTGAAGGCACACTAACCTATTTTTCCCGATTTCGCGAAATCGCGTTCTTTTCGATTCGTTTGACCTCCAATCCTTATGGAACCTTCTTAGCACTTATCTAGAACTTCATTAACCATATAAGGGGCCTTATATCTCTCCCTCAAAGTGATGCTAAGAAATGTATAGCTCAAATGCTAAGAAATCTCTCCAAACATGATTCAATCATCAACTTTCTCTGACGAACTTGCTTCTATTGTCTCATATAATTCCAAAACCTTTAGGTATACACTTAGCATTATCACATACCCTCCTTAACCTTACAAGGGCTTCATGTCCACGTTAGTTTTACATTAGTATAATCATAATGCGAGCGACACGAATTTTCCAAGGTGTAACATTCCTCCTCCCTTACGAACATTCGTTCTCGAATGTTGAACTCTTAAAGATTCTATAGAAATTTCGCCAGGGTTTCCCCTATAAATGTCCCAATCCATCCTGTACACAGCAACCCAAAATAATGCCACACAGGGCTACATTCTAAAATATACAACACCATGGCCTCACACGACAAATCACAATAACTGTAAAAAAAATCAATACCTAGGGATGATGATGCTTCACACTGAGCCTCCTGGGACAACAAAACTAAGTACGGGTACTTAGTCTTCATTTCCTCTTCAGCTTCCCAAGTTATCTATTCATCATTATTGTTTCTCCAAAGCACTTTAACAGAAACCACATCCTTAGTCCGCAACCGGCGAACTTGTCTATCCAATATAGCTATAGGGACCGCCTCGTACGATAACTGCTCGGTCACCTGGATATCATCTACCGGTACGACTCTCAAAGGAAATCCTATACACTTATGGATCATGGATACACGAAATACCGGGTGCACAGACTTTAACTCAGAAGGTAGCTCCAACTCATATGCCACCTTACCGACTGTACGAATAATTCTATATGGTCTAATGTATCGGGGGCTCAACTTACCCTTCTTACCAAATCTCATCACTCCCTTCATAGGCGAAACTTTCAGGAAAACCAAATCGCCTACTTCAAAGTTTAACTTGCGTCGCCGATTATCTGCATTGTTTACCCCGAATTTGGTAAATCAATTGAATTTGTACGCGGGTATAGGATATGTGTTTGAATCTCGATATATTTGATGGATACAAGATTCGTATGGTTAAGATGTGAAGAAAACGATGATGCTTAGGGGACCACTGTGGATTTATACATCTACTAACATATAAGTATTATTTGTTTGAACAAGTAATAGAGATGAACACAATGATTCCAGACCAAAATCTAATATTGAGAGAGAGATTTGTATATATCTTCTAGTACAAAAATGTTATTGATCCCAGGGAGCCAGCCCTTACAAAGGAGGGTGATGTGCTCTATTTATAGTGTGACCTCCATGGGTCTCATATGATGTGAGCTAATAAAATAATAGCAATAAGGACAACTCTGCACGGATTTGGTGGGATTAGACTGACGGCGCCGTCTGACACACGCATGGTGGGTAGTTGACCAGGACAGGACGTTACTGGCGCTTGACCCGCGTGCAACGGCCACCCGGACCAAAGGCTACTCGGACCAACGGCCACACGGACCAACGGCTACTCGGACCAACGGCCACACGGACCAACGGCTACTCGGACCAACAGCCGCGAATGCTCGGGTCACCGGGCTTGGTCGTTCGAATGACGAAGAAGGCAGATCAGTCGGCCCCCTCGCTCCACCGGTTTGCCTCGCATCCGGTTTTTACCGTATACATGCATAGTATTTCTGACGAATCTGTGCTGCTAGTAATCTTTATTGAATTACTTTTACTTTGGCAACTGCTTGTTGTATCAAATATGGACCAACTAACTGATTTTCTCCAACATCAAACCATCCTATAGGTGATCTGCATCTCCATCCATATAAAGCATCATAAGGAGCCGTCTGAATACTGGAATGGTAACTGTTATTATATGCAAACTTTATAAGAGGCAAATGATCATCCCAGCTACCTCGGAAGTCAATCACACAAGCTCTCAGCATATCCTCAAGTGTCTGTATAGTACGCTCCACTTGTCCATCTGTCTGCGGGTGAAATGCAGTACTAAGACTCACCTGAGTCCCCAATCCATTATGAAAGGATTTTCGAAGTTAGCTGTGAACTGTGCTCCTCTATCTGAAATAATGGTTGTAGGAACACTGTGAAGTCGCACAATCTCTCTATAGTAGAGCTTTGCATAATCTTCAGCTGAATAAGTGGTTCTAACATGTAGGAAATGAGCAGACTTTGTAAGCCTATCAACTATGACCCATATTGAATCATAATTCCACTGAGTACGGGGCAAACCTATAATGAAATCCATATTAATTACCTCCAATTTTCATGTCGGAATCTCCATAGACTGCAATAAACCTCCGGGCTTCTGGTGCTCTATTTTGACTTGCTGATAATTTAGACACTGAGCAACAAACTCTGCTATATCTTTCTTCATGCCATCCTACCAATACACTTCCTTGAGATCATGATACATCTTTGTTGTGCCCGGATGGATAGAATAGTGAGAATCATGGGCTTCCCCCATAACCTACTGACGGAGGCCTGCAACATTTGGAACGCACAATCTAACTCGATATCTGAGTACTCCATCTCCTGTGATCACGAAGGATGTCTTTTCTTTTTGAGGAGTTGTATCGCAGTAATGAACTAAAATAGGATCCTCGTACTAACATTCCTTTATCTCCCTCCGCTACCAAAGATGACATCACTGTGTCCTGAACTGCAATTCCTGTCTCACCTGAGTCTATCAACCGGACTCCCAAACTAGCTAGCTGACAAACATCACGGGCTAGCTCCCTCTTCTCTGGCTACAAATATGACAGGCTACCCATATTTTTACGACTAAGAGCATCGGCTACTACATTAGCTTTTCCAGGATGATACAGAATATCAACATCATAATCGTTTAGCAACTCTAGCCATCACCTCTGACCTAAGTTCAAGTCCTTCTGCTTAAAGATGTATTGGAGGCTCTTATGGTCGGTATAGATATCAACATGGACGCCATATAAATAATTTCTCCACATTTTCAAAGCATGGATCACCGCCGCTAGCTTAAGATCATGGGTTGGATAATTCTTCTCGTGCTTCTTCAACTGTCTAGAAGCATAAGTAACAACCCTACCGTGCTGCATCAAAACACAGCCCAACCCAATACCTGAAGCATTACAATAAATCACATAGCCATCTGCTCCCTTGGGAAGAGTCAAAATGGTTGCTGAAGTCAACTTGTCCTTCAATATCTGGAAACTCCGCTCACACGCATCGTCCACTAAAACTTAATTGATTTCTGAGTTAACTTAGTCAACGGAGCTGAAAGAGAAGAAAACCCTTTTATGAACCTTCTCTAATTACCAGCCAAACACAAAAAACTATGTATCTCCGTTGGTGTCGTGGGCCTTGGCCAATTCTTCACAACTTCGATCTTTTGAGTATCTACTCTAATGCCTTCGTCTGAAATAAAGTGACCCAGAAAAGCCACAGAGTTCAACCGGAACTCGCACTTGGAGAACTTGGCATATAGCTCTCTACCTCGAAGAACTCCAAGCATTGCTCCTAAATGTTCTGCATGATCAACCTCTGACGGTAAATAAACCAGAATATCATCTATAAACACAATCACGAACAGATCTAGAAAGGGCCAGAATACACGATTCATCAAATCCATGAGCACGGCTGGAGCATTGGTTAACCCGAACGACATAACACAAAAATCATAATGCCCATATCTAGTCCGAAATGTCGTTTTCGGGGTGTCTTCCTCCTTCACCCTAACCTGATGGTACCCCGATCTCAAGTCTATCTTCGAGAAGTATTTAGCGCCTTGTAGTTGATCAAACAAGTCATCAATCCTCGGAAATGGATATTTATTCCTTATAGTCACCTTATTCAATTGTCTATAATCAATACACATTCACAAGGAGCCATCCTTCTTTCTTACAGACAACATCGGCGCTCCTCACGGCAATGTACTCGGTCTAATAAAGTCCTTCTCAAGTAAATCCTTCAATTGCTCCTTCAGTTCCTTCAACTCTGCTGGAGCCATCTTATAAGGGGGAATAGATATTAGCTAAGTATATGGTAATATATCAATAGTAAAATCAATCTCCCACTCTAGAGGAATACCTGGGAGCTCATCTGGAAACACTTCTGGAAACTGATTCACCCCAGGAACAGACTGAAGGGTCTGTGACTCTGCTTGTACATCCTGAACCCGAACCAGGTGATAAATGTACCCTTTTCTAATCATCTTTTGTGCCTTAAGGTAGGAAATAAACCTACCCCTCGGTGAAGCAGCATTGCCCTTCCACTCCAGGACTGGCTCGCTTGGGAACTGAAATCGAACTATCTTCGTTCTACAATCGACATTAGCATAGCAGAAATCCAACCAATCCATATCCATAATAACATCAAAATTAATCATGTCTAACTCAATCAAATCTGCTAGAGTATGGCGATTACAAACTATCACTACACAACCTCGATACATTCGCTTAGCTATAACTAGATCACCAATTGGCGTAGACACCACAAAAGGTTGAATCAACTCAGGCTCTAATAAATGGAGTAACATATGATAAGGTAGATCCTGGTTCAATCAGTGCATACACATCATAGGAGGAAACTGATAATATACCTGTGACGACATCAGGAGACGACTCATGATCCTGTCTACCGGCTAGTGCATAAATACAGTGCTGAGGCCCACTCGAGCTAGACGTGTATCACGACCCGACTAGGGGCCATGACGGGTACCCGGGGCTAACCACCGAGCACCACTCATTCTATTACTTATCATACTCATTATACACTTCTTTAATATTCATATACTCATAATCATAGGAAAACCATTTTTCATTTGGAAACATAATTACTTTTATATACATAAGCCCTTCGTCTATCAAAATAATACATATTTACAATAGTAACATCGTGAGACCATACTACCCACACATGCGTATCTACGAGCCTCTACTAGAGTACTAGACATATGGACAGGACAAGACCCCGTCGTGCCCAAAATACATATGCATATATATACACAAAAGAATAAACCAAATAGCACCTCCGGAATAATGGAGTGCTCCTGTAAATCTGCTGATAACTTCTACGAGTCTGGATCACCTCCCTGTCTACCTATGGGCATGAACACAGCGTCCAAAGAAAACGGACGTCAGTACGAATATTGTACTGAGTATGTAAGGCATGAATGAAATGAACATGATAGAGAAATCATTAGTCATAAGGTGAAGATACAACCTGCGTGATTTTTAAGGGTATTTACATTTCATACATATATCATATAAGTAATCATAGTACATGTATCATCATAGCGCATACATCGTCGTATCATATGAATCATCATCGTTAACCCGCATCCGGGTAACCATCATATGCCGCCCACTAGTGGTTATCATGCCCGACCCTCTAGGCTCGGTGTAAACATAGCAGCCTGCCTTAGCGGTGACATGCCCAGCCATTCAAGCACGGTGGAATCGTATGCAGCCCGCCTTTGCGGTGAGGTGCCCGGCCTACTAGGCACGGTGGAATCGCATCGTCATATAATCAATCATAAACTCATCATTATTACACATCTCAAAGGCATATCATAATCTTATCATAACTTAACATCATCATACATTCATCATTAATCCTACATTAGAACTGGGACCTACATTTGAACTAAAGCTATAGAAAATTGAGCAGCATATCCTTTGTTTTTACTACTTTCTCCCTATCATTTATCAACTCCCAAACATGAATAATAACATTCATAATATCATCATCAATGACTTTAGTCAAATTCATCATTATCCAATCCCCACAATTTCCTCTCAAGGTCACCCATAATCATAATCATAATACAACATTACATTCATTCTCATCTAATGTTTCTCTCATACTCTTAACATCATTCACAACGTAATTACAATCACAATCATATCAATATTTATGATTCACCCCAAACTACTATTCAAAAATGGCACTATTCCCATATTCATGACCCATTTTCAGCCTCCTTCTACAATCCAAGTGTTTCAACTTTTTAATACCTTAAATAACATGTAAATACCATAAAACTTACCTTAGATAGTGTAGGAATAAGCCTTGAGTTGAAATATTTCTCTTTCGCCAAAACCCTAGTTCACTTCCATTGATATTCCTTGGCTTGGATGCACATTAATGTGTTTCTTACACTTGATTTTTGTGGTTTGATGAACTTGATCATCAATTTCTCTTGGGTTCTTGTATATGAAATGTGTGGAAGTTTCTAGACAAGTCTTGAGTTGTGGAGAATGAAAAATGAAATGAAATAAATGAACTTGGGAGATTCTTTTATAAATTAAAAATCTGTCCCGATGTCATTATACGGACACTTATACGGTCCGTATAAATTTATACGGTCCGTATAAGTGACCGTGAAACTGCTCCAGTAACCATCCCTTCCTGTGTCAATTTTATGGCACATTATATAGTCTGTATAAATTTATACGGTCTGTATAACTGACCGTGAAATTTCTCCGTCAACTTCTCACTTCCGTGTTCATTTTATGGCATATTATACGGTCCTTATAATTTATACCGTCCGTATAAGTGACCGTATAATCTCATCAGTGAGGGGCTTCACTGTGACGATTCTGCGGTCCATTATACGGACTGTATAACATCATACGGACCGTATAATCGGCCGTAGAACCCACTTTTTCACCGATCTTGTTCTCGTCACTTCGTTTGATCTCAAATCCTTGTGGAACCTTCTTGATACTTGTTTAACACCTCGTTAACAATCTAAGAGATATTATAACTCTTCTCCAAAACATTACTAAGCCATCATTAATTCGATACTCATATATTATGTCCGGTACGCAACATATATCTTGCTTTCCTTAACAACTTTCATCTACTACCTCAAATGTCTTTGAAATCTTACTTAAAATCATCAAATGGTATTTCTTTTTTATCAAAACATCGTATATATCGTGCCCTTCGTTAGTCTATTCCTGTACGTTAACGAAAAATTTTTGGGGTGTAACAACGCTTCACTTCTCTCTCTACCACGTCCTGCTGGTGTCTGAGAACCTTGCCCTGAAGGGCGTATTGCATAAGAAGAACCAGCTATAGACCCTGTGGGCTGAACCATATTCCTAATCTCTCTCATCAAACACTGCCGCATCTTGTGACCTGCCTGGCCACAAGCATAACAAACATCTGATCCCATCTGACACTGACCTACGTATAACTTATCACACTGGGCACACCGCATCAAAGGGGGTCTTATCAGGCCTGACTCCGGTCTATGCTGAGAACCCGAAGCTCTAGAACTCTGACCCACTCCGGAATAAAAAGATCGATCAAATCTTGAACCTGAAAACCACGGAGGTGCACTCCCTGCCGAATGGAATGGATACCGAGAATACTATTGTTTGTGTCCTCCTCTGAACTCAGACCCGTTATTTGAAGATCTAGCTCTTTTACCATGGCCTCGGTCACACTCACGCTCTGTCCTCCGCTGACGCTTATGGTCCTCCAAATTCTGTGCATATGCCTATATACGGGAGATATACATGCGCGACTGTAATGCAGCAGTCGTACACCATCTATCAAATGTGGCCCTAGACCAGTCATAAAATGATGAACTCTGTCCTCCATCTCAGCCACCATGCTGGGGCATATCTAGCCAAAGAATCGAAATACACATAATACTCCTGAACACTCATACTGCCCTGCTCAATACGCAAAATCCTATCTGCTCAGGCCCGCCGGACTTCTGGCGGTAATTAATGGTGAATAAAAGCATCTGAAAACTCTCGCCAAATAGCTGGTAGGGCATTCTCTCCCCTAGATAGCTCCCATGTCTGATACCATTGTACTGCAATATCACGAAGCCTATATGAAGCTAACTTCATTGACTTGACCTCATCCGCGTGCATAACCCTCAAGGTCCTCTGCATACCATCAATAAAATCCTGAGGGTCTATATTTTGCTTCAAGATAGAAAACTCTGGAGGATCTAACCCGAGGAAAGTCTTAACCCTCGCACTACCATCCCGGTTTACCTGATCAACACAAGCTCCCTGCCGCTGAGCCTGAGCGGCTACCAATCTGGTTAATAACTGTATAGCATACCGTACATCCTAGCCCGGTGTATCTGGCTGAGGAACTGGAGGCAGTGGGGCAGGTACTGGAGGCGGGGGTATGGGAAGTCTGAGATAGGCTCTCACTCTGAATCTCATCCCGAGCCCTAGTAGCCCGCTGAGTACAGCTAGTGGCCTCACCAGCCGCTCCCTTGCCCTTCTGGGTAGCTGTAGCTTTCTTTCGAGGCATCGCTGAAATCAGAACAAATTATTAGAAGGCAAACTCTTAACACACGGATCTATCGCACGATAAAAGAGAGAAAGAATGACAATTTCCTAATTGTCCTATAGCCTCATCTTTGTAAGTGTGGTGCACAACACACCCATAAATAAGACTTTAATAGACACGGTCTACAAATAACCTTAGGACGGAACTACTCTGATATCACTTCTCTCATGACCCAAACCGATGAGCCGTGATGAGTGCCTGATCTCTAGTGACCAAATACCCCTATACTCGTATATGGATAATACTGAATAACAAGGGCCCATAAATTACTCAAACTGAGCTTATACTGACTCATGAAGGGATGACATCATGAACCCTGTACAATCTATGTATATATATATATATATATATGTGTGTGTGTGTGTGTGTGCGCGCTGAAAGAACAGTGCAAGCCGACTAGGCTGCTACATATACTGTACACAAAAGAATAGAAGCTGACAAGGCTACATCATCTGTCAAATACATACAACTGTCTACAGACCGCTACTAGAGTATAAAGCTACAGAAAGGATGGGATAGGGCCCCGTTATGCCCATATGCATATACATCTCAAAAGAATAGCATACCAAGATATATTGCAGCTCCGGATCAAGTGGAACGCACTGACCACCGCTGGATAGAGGTCCTACTAAGCTAGACCGCCTGTCTGTCTACCTGACCATGCTGGCATAAACGTAGCCCCTCGAGCAATAAGGGAGTCAGTACGGATAATGTACTGAGTATGTAAGGCATAATAGTAACATATACATAAGAATCATGAAAGGAATCTGGAACTCAAAAGCCAAACTGAATGTCCGAATGCATCTGTATGACTGAGTATCTGGAAATACTTGCATAAATCTATATAACTGACAATGCCTCTGTGGGCGTATAATATGTATGCTCTCAACGATAATCATGCTCATGTATATATAGGTCATAGTGTTGACGAACGTTCAACCCAATCCATTATCTTATATTCCATCGGCCTCTCTACTACCATCTTCATCATCATCATATACATTGTTGCGGAACGTGCAGCCCGATCCATATATCATCATCATGGTGCACAAGCTGATCAGGTGGCAATGCGTATATAATGTCTATCCCTATACCCATACCTCGTATACATATAATATACATGTATATAACTCCTTCTAGTCACGGGTCAATATGCATATGAATACACAAATGCAATACATGAATAAACTGAATACATAGAACTCTCGGAGTGACATAAGATTATACTATCTCCGATGAACATCCTTTGAGATAATCATCATATATATAATAAATCTCAAGACCCATGAACAGAAGGAACAATCATAAACGGGGTATAGGAACATCAAAGATTGAAGTACTCCTATGCTTCTAAGAGTAGAGTGATATGGAAGCTCGTTTACTCGCTTATTCGTTCATATCATAAGCTCATGCCAAAATGAAGGAAAGGATAGCCTTAACATAACTTCGCGTCTCCTTAACTACTAATGTTTCCTTCCAAGCCCGCAAAATCTACATTCCAGAGGATTCACAATGAAGTTAAGTCTTAAAACATGCTTAAGTTCAAACTAGAGCAACTAAGAGGCTAACAAAATTTGGGCAGCACTTCCCCTATTTCATCAACTTCCACCATATGGCAAAACAACTCCCAAAAAACAATAGCAACATACATAATATCACAATCAAGAAGTTATATTCAATTAAATCCCAAGTTTAGCCAAAATCCCCTTTTTGATTCACCTCATAGTCATCTTCTTCATTACACCATTCATGGCTTCTCCACTTTAATTCTTTTCCTTTCTAAGGAGTACTAAACCTTTACATCAGCTCAACCATAAGAATAAGATGGAAACATACCTTATAATCAAGGAACTTCACCTCACTCAGCTCCCTCAAAGATCAATTTCACCACAACTTTGGATAGAAACAAGAACAATCAACTTCCTTGGATTACCTTAGAGTTTTGATGTTGATTCTCTCCTTGGATTATATGGAAAGTGTGGAGTGATTGGGAAACTTCAATAACCCTTAGGAATCCTCTATAAAGGTAGGGAAATAAGTGTGGAAAGGTTGAAATGAATTTGGGGTCGTTTAGTATTTAAAAAAGTGGCCAAATCACACCCGACACACTTGACGGAGAGTATGCGACCTTGCACACTAAGTGTGCGGCCTCAAACTCTACCCACCACATAGGGGTGGTGTTTTCCAGTGAGTACACCCAAAATTTGTCATTTTTGATGTAGTGTGCGGGTCAGCACACAAAATGTGCGACCGCACACTACCCCATTTTTCCCGATTTTGCGAAATTGCGTTCTTTTCGATTCGTTTGACCTCCAATTCAGAATCTTATACTCTGTAGCAAACCACCGGGCTTCTGGTGCTCAACTTTAACCTGTTGACAATTAGGGCACTGTGCCACAAACTCAGCTATATCTTTCTTCATCCCATCCCACCAATAAAATTCCCTAATATCATGACACATTTTTGTCGTCCCTGGATGGATAGAGTAGCAAAAATGATGAGCTTCTCCCATAATCTGTCAACGTAACCTTACAACATCTGGAACAGACAATCTGCATCGATATCTTAGGACTCTGTCTCCAATGCTCTCAAATGGCGAATTCTGCATCTGAGGAGCTATATCTCGATAATGAACTAGCATGGGATCCTCGTACTAGTGCTCCTTAACTTTGTCTACTAACGATGAGGTTTCTGAATCCTAAAGAGTAACTCCTGCATCGCTTGAGTCCAATAATTTAACACCTAGGCTAGCTAACTGGTGAAGCTCATGAGCTAACTCTCGTTTCTCTGTCCGCAAATAAGATAGGCTACCCATGGATCTATAGCTAAGGGCATCGGCCACTACATTTGCCTACCGTGGATGATATAGAATGTCAACATCATAATCTTTCAACAGCTCTAACCACCGCCTCTGCCACAAATTCAACTCCTTCTGCTTGAAGATGTTCTGAAGGTTCTTATGATCTGTATATATATCAATATAAACACCATATAAGTAATGCCACCACATCTTCAGCACATGAGTCACTACAGCTAACTTTAAATCATGGGGCAGGTAATTCTTCTCATGCTTTCTCAGCTGCCATGAAGCATAAGCGATAACCTTACCGTGATGCATCAACACACAACCCAATCCAATGCCTGAAGCGTCACAAAGAATAACACAACCCTCTGATAACACTTGAAGTGTCAGAACTGGCGCTGAATTTAATCTGTCCTTCAACTCCTGAAAACTCCACTCACAAGCATCAGTCCACTGGAACTTAGCCGCCTTCTGAGTCAGCTTCATCAGTGGTGCGGAAAGGGAAGAGAAACCTTTTACAAACCTTCGATATTAACCTGCCAAGCCCAGAAAACTATGAACCTCTGTCAGTGTCGTGGGTCTAGGCCAATTCTTTACGACTTCTATCTTCTACGTATCAACCCTGATGCCCTCTTCTGATATAATGTGAAACAAGAAAGCCTCATAGTTCAACAAAAACTCACATTTAGAGAACTTTGCATACAGCTGTTACGGTTTGCTTTTACACGGTTAAGGCATAAAAGCTACAACGAGGTTGTTGGTGCTCTAATTGGATTTTAGTATTTTAGAGTCGCCACCTAATTTATTAACGAAAAATTAGGAAAAACTAGGTAAAAGACTTTTCAAGTGAAAGAGAAATCTTTTTGGTACCAAAGTTTGAGGTAAGGGTTCTGGTGATCCCCTAGGGAAGGTTTTACGCACCCTAGTATAAAAGGTCCGTAGAATATGGTTGACCTACGAGTTCAATGTGTGATTAATGTATTTATTTGCTAAAATGTTTTACTTTCCGCAAAAAACTGTCATTTCATTTTTATCATATACTCAAGAAACAATTTGGCAAAAAGTCCCCTTAGAAAAAAGGGTTTTGGGTTTAAAAATCCGCATAAGTCTTCAACTCACTTTATTGCCGGGCTAGGACACACCCGGAATTTCTCCCGAGTAGAGTCACTACTATTCTTGTCCTAATAAAAAGGGTTCAGTTCTTATGGGTTTTGTTATAATATAGAAAAATATGGAGTATATCTTTGTTCATACATAGATATAAAAAAAAACTGAGGGTTTTATTATGCCCAATTTAATCCCATTTTGAAGCTCATATAGGACAATCTCATTCTAGTCCAAAGTCCATCTCAACCTCAAGCTGGTCCGCATGAATTTTGATTTTTGTCCTTAAGGTTTGGGCTTTTGGCCCAAAAGGTTTTATTCCTTCTTTTATTTTCGAAATTGGTCCAAGTTTGAACCACAAAGTCCTTTTAATTTCCTGAAAATATTTCTAAGACTTTGATCTCTTACTCCAAAAATGGTCCAATTCATAAAACAATACATCTTTACCAAGATATAGTCCAGAAAATCATTTTTTCCATTTATTTTTAAATCTGTCCAGTACTGAGGCCCAAAATAAAAGTTGTACGTTTTCCATAAAATACTCTCCGCAGTTGACTTGAGGCCCAAATCATTCTAATTTATTCATAAATTCCGTAAAGGGGCGGAAGGCCCAAAATCTACGCTTAGCCCATTTTTGAGTTATTTAAAAATAGTCAAAGTGCCGAACTAGTTTTAAATGTTTTCTGAAATTGAGTTAAGTATCAGTTTCATGTAAAAATCAAGATTAGCCGAATTTGAAAACTCTTAGGCGACTTTCTAAGATACTAAGTGTCATTTCCTATGTTCTAAGCATACATAGGGGTTCCACTATGTACAAGTGTTGTTTACATATGCAACATATATAAATGCAAGATATATGTGAAGTAAAGAAGAGAAGAAAGTAGATTTCAACTGATGGGCCTACCCAAGC
Source organism: Lycium barbarum (assembly GCF_019175385.1). Taxonomy (NCBI): domain Eukaryota; kingdom Viridiplantae; phylum Streptophyta; class Magnoliopsida; order Solanales; family Solanaceae; genus Lycium; species Lycium barbarum. The sequence continues at coordinate 7,907,413 of NC_083348.1, read as the reverse complement.
CCATCAGTGCCATTTTCACCCACGACTAGGCCTTCAATATGTTGGCTTCCATTTCTCCTCCTTCGGATTCGATAAAAAAAAAAGGTTGTTGGGCCTCTGGCCAACAGGTTTAATGTAAAGGCGGCCTGAATGACCCAGGTTGAATCACATAGCACACAAAGGGGATAAAGATTAGTAAATGTGTATGCATTTTAGAACTAGAGTATAGAAAATTCATAGTCAAATAAATTAAAGGGACAAACCAAGTAGGTATATATAACAAGGGAAGTAGAAACAATTTAACAAAGAAAAAACTTCAGGCCCAAATCAGATGAACAAGGAAGATTTGAGGCCTGGACGGGCTATTTCAGCAAAATCAAAACAGATTGGGCCAAGCACAAATTACACTTAGCACATAACAGTAGGCCCAACAACAAATAGAGTAAAAATAGGCCCAAAAATCAAATAAGCTTACAATAGCCAACATTAAAATTTTACACGAGTGATACACCCCTGTATACTGAACACAACAGCTCTTATATACTTGTGTGTATATAAACTGAATACATCTTATATATCAGAGTATATCCATGAGAAGAATTAATCATATAAAAAAAAAGAAATAGCAAGAAGACACGTTTAGACTTTCCACATTTGATGTTCAATTAGGCTCAAACAAACATAATCAAAGGAGAAGGGGTGATACCAAACAATATAAATATACATGATATACACAGATTCTTACTTATTTTTAAACACACAGAGGGTCCCATAGGACATGAACTCTCAAGAGGGAACCCCCGTAATCTAGAATAGGGGAATCAAACTGAGTTAGCTAGAAACTCAAATCTTTCTTCCCTTTTCCCTTGGTCCTGGGTAAGTCACACACATAATCATCCATATACTAAGTGCCTACCTCCTTAACTTAGACTTTCAATACTAAGGCTCATACACTGAACCTCAGACTACACCTACTTCCATATTTTACACTTAATACCTAGATTAAAATACTCATATAGAAGCAGACAAACATGTCGTTATCACAAATATGTGGCAAGTTTTAACATAGGCATAGACAGATAGACATCATGCCTTCAGGAATACTTGACTCCCTTTCATTCTGGCATAATTATTTAGAAGACTACCTATGGTTTATTTCAAAGGAATATGGCAGTAGACACAAATCATATAGGCTCAAACAAATGTCACATAAAGATGTCCATTCATCTAGTTCATACAGTGTTCTTAAATGACCACAAACAGATTCAAGCGTAATCAGAAGTGATCACACAACACACAACTATCATGTTTGTCAATATGGAACCTCAAATATCATTATGAGATTCAACAGAGTACTAATCACATATCCAACGAATGTTGAAAATGATTCTAAATGCTTTTAACCTTATAAGTCATATTCTAAGATTTATAACGCCAAAGCTAACAACAAGCTAATCACAAAGGCTTCATAGTTTGAACAGAGTCATTTGGGGAAGCATACAAAGGTCTGGCTCAACAGGCCACATATAACTATAATCATGCAATACCAAAATAGGTACTAAGGGCAACAACATATGCACATAAGTTTCGGGCCTGCATCTTTACTTTAAAATACCAAACTAATCACTTCAAACATGGGACTGTGTTACTTTCAAAGTTTAAAAAGGACATTTTAAAGGTTCAGATAGATTTAGATTTAGTCATAAAGAGTTATAATCACATGCTTTTGACTCAATAAAGGACTTGTCATACAACACTTAACCACAGAGCAACAGTTTAGGTGATAAATAATCGTTGGACATAATCAAACATGCTTTATAGTCATAACTGGTTTCAACACAGGGTAAGACAAATAGGGATAGACCTTTTAAAATTATTTTTAATATACTACATGTCCATAGCAAGAAGAGAAAAATATGGGGGTTCAAGCCAGAGTTCTTGGACTCAAGGAGATCACAGGCTCAACCAACTAAGACCAAAGCCAAACAATACAGAGTAACAACATGCTTTTAGACCCTCCTACTCACAGAAAGCAACAAACAATGATTCAAACAAACTAGTCCACAGAAGCATTTCCAATAGACTACATTGGGGCAACATATTTAGATTTCTAGAGCTTTATGCAACACATTAGTGATCTGAGTGATATTGAATATAGGCAGGCTATCGAAGATGGTTCACATGTATAAACATAGTTATCAGGCATACAACATAGTTCACAAAGTCTTTTTATAACACAAGTAGATCTTAATAGGTACCATATATGCAATAAGTAGCCAATTTTAAATAATGTCCCTCAGTTGGATATTTAAATTAGGACCACATTTAAACTAATTGGCCAAACTAAAAATTAATTTTGTAAAAATTGATCTTAATTGAATTAAGCCATGAATTTGGCTATTTCAATTAAGGCCATAATTGGCTAATAATTGATTATTTCAATTACAGCCGTTTAATGAGCAATTTTTAGAATCAATCACAATTAAAAACTTAATTAATTATGAAAAAAATCTAATAAATTGATTAAACAAGAATTGAGGGGTAAAAATGGTTAATTTATTTAATTAAACAGATTCCTTGAATTAAACAAAGTGAGATATTTGGTGATTAATTTCTGATAATTTAAACAGTTAAATAAATAATTACTTTAAAGTATTTTCTTGATTGAATTTAGCAAAATGTATCATAATTGTTGCAAATTAATTTCCAAATGATTTATAACATTATAGAAATTATTTTACCAAATCAAAATGGTAAAACATTATCTACAAAGTTTATAAAATCATTTTGACTTCTAAATATACATATTTCACTCCGTTTAATATTCAAGGACTCTGGGTAAATAAAAATAAACTATGGGAGGTCAAAAATTAGGTGTCAACAACTGCCCCTTCGATGTTCGGGGATGGAAAGGTCATCCCTGAGCAACAAAATCTGACTAAACCTAATTTTTTGCTGACCCATTTTAATATCATCTCTCATTTTTATGGAATTTCAAATACATGGCCGGACCCTGGCATTTGGGTTTTCTACATATCTCAGGTTTCATGAGAATTCAGACCACTTATAGTTCGACTTGATTATGACTACTAAATGCAAATTAAAAGGAATCTCATATTTCCCGTCTATCAAACTGGGATGTCCGCGGTGATTGGTTGGAGTGTGACTAACTCTCTGGCATTGATTCTACCTACATATCCCTATTTTTAGGAGTCAATTCACTTGTAGTTCGACTTGATAGGAGGAAAAGGGTATCTCTTATGCGGAAGTGTCTTTGTGTGTTCCGATGTATGTCCGACTGGTTGCAAAATAATAAAATAAACAAAGCACATAAGAAAATAAGCAATCTTGTGTGGCTGAGCATGGTGAGAAGTGATCTTCCAAGTCATGGCCGGAGAGCTTGACTCTCATAGGCACCTTATCTCTACCGGTTGAGTAAGAAAAAGTTGCACGTTTGCTCCGCAATCTGTCTAGATTTGATTTGATCAACCTGCTCTATTTGGCGGCTACAAATCGGCTTCCATCTGCTGAGTAACATTGATTTTTGGGTGATGAATATTGCGGTCATCTGACCAGGTTTACATCGTCTTGTCTTCTTGAGTGAATATTGCGGTCTCTTGATCGATTTTACATTGCTTTGTCTTTCTTGAGAGAATACTATGGCCTCTTGACCGGTATTACATCGCTTTGTCCTTTTTTGAGAAAATACTGCAGTGTCTTGACCGATTTTACCTCGCTCTGTCTCTCTTGAGATATTTGGGAGTTTGTATGCATGGCCCTTTTGGCAATTAAAATGAATAGCTCTCTCGGCATGTTTGTATGAATAGCCCTCTCGTCATGTTTGTATGAATGGCCCTCTTGGCATGTTTCTATGAATGTTCTCTTGGTATGTTTGTATGTATAACCCTATTGGCAAGGGGAAAATAGATATGCAATGGCCCTCTTGGCAACAGGAAACTCGATATGCAATGGCCTTCTTGGCAAATAAGAAGAAGTGATGACCCTCTTGGCAGCAGAAAAATAGATATACAATGGCCCTCTTGGAAAATAAGAAGAAGTGATAGCCCTCTCGGCAAAAGGAAAATAGATATGCAATGGCCCTCTTGGCAAATAAGAAGAAGTGATGGCAATGACAGATATGGCCCCTTCGGCTAGATCGTCTTTCTTTTGTCCTTTATGCCGGTTGTGATCCTCATGGTCAGATGTACCGTTCGTTCTTATTGTGACCCTTTTGGCCAAACATTTGCCTTTGTGGCAATTTCAGTCATTTTGTAGCCTTTGTGGCTTAATATTTTGTCCTCGTGGCATTTTTCATCCTTTCATAGCCCTCATGGCCGGGTATTCGCCCATATGGAATTTTGTCTTTTTATATCCCTTATGGCTAAATATTAGCCCTTTTGGCGTTCTTCGTTCTTTATAGCCCTCGTGGCCAAATATTCACCCTTTTGGCGTTTTAAATCTTTTATCTTTCTCGTGCTCTGATCTTTGCAGCTATCTGGGCCTTCTTTTGGCAAACCATTCCCTGTACATGAAACAAAGTTAGAAAAAGGGATCGTCCTCCCGACGACTTAGAGACCTGCATCAAAAATAAGTTAGTTTTTCCTATTTAAAGTTGATTCGTGTTGCCGGCGTTGTCGCATCTTCGGCTTTCTAGACTCGAAACCCCTTCGGTATTCGAAAGATGAATTCGTTTTCATTATGCAAAAAATCATTTTTTGCAAAATTACCACAAAGGTGTCTAATTTGTAGGAAAATAAATGTATTATTTTTTTAACGTAGTAAGGTTAATTATCATGACATGTGCCCTACATGAGGGATATCCCTTCTTTCATGATTGGGGTTTTTCGCTTCTTTGCGTGGAATCTTGGAGACCTTTTCAAAAATTTGCCCCAATTTAAATCCTGATTAACGAACTTTCATGCCGAATTTTTCAAGTTGCGGGATTTCCGCCCTAGTTTACAGTATTGAATAGCTGCTCTCAAAATTTCTGCCCTAGTTTAAACTCTGGGTTAGCTGATTCTTTGTAGCGTATTGATGGCGTGAATTTTCGAGATCTTCTGAAAAATTCTGCCCCAGTTGGGCGTGCAGCAGTCCTTACGTCCTTTGTGAAGTCCTATCTCTGAGGCTTCCTAGGGGTTTTTTGGGTTTTTTTTCTGTTGCGACCGAGCTCAAAGAGCGTCTATGTATCATGTCGCAGCAGGAATTCAGGTCGAATATAGTTCAAAATAAAAGTAAGGGAGTTTTTGGTTTTTACTAATAGTGCAACCGAGTCCCAAACGGACTGCTTACGTATCCCACTGTGGGGAAGTCAGGTCATTGCGTAGTTCATATTACAAAATTGTTTTTGTTTCTCTGATATATTGTAAAACGATTAAAAGCAAAAGGAAACAACTAATACAAGCAAATAGAATAACAATTATAAGCAAAGTGCTATTACAAACTGAAAAACTTCGTCTTCATGCATAGTAGCATTTGATCGCATCTGAGTTGATTGGCTTCAGCCACTCTTGTCCATCCATTTTCGCTAATACTACTGCTCCTCCGGATAGTACTTTTCGAACCACGTAAGGACCTTGCCAGTTGGGAGCAAACTTCCCTTTGTATTCATCTTGATGCAAGAAAATTCTTTTGAGCACCATCTGCCCAATTTGGAAAAGTCTAGTCCTGACTCGGTTGTTGAAGGCTCTTGCCATCCTTTGTCGGTACAGTTGACCGTGACATACAGAAACCATCCTTTTCTCGTCAGTTAAAGCCAATTGCTCATATCGAGCTCGGACCCATTCAGCAGTGTCCAATTCTGCTTCTTGAATGATTCTCTAAGAAGGTATCTTAACTTCGGCAGGTATGACTGCTTCTGTACCGTAGACTAACAAATATGGAGTCGCATCTATTGAATTTCTGGCTATAGTATGGTATCCCAGTAAAACATAAGGCAACTGCTCATGCCAACCTTCATAATTATCGGTCATTTTCCTTAATATCCTCTTGATATTCTTGTTGACTGCCTCAACAGCTTCGTTCATTTATGGCCAGTACGCTATCGAGTTTCGATAAGTAATCTTAAATTGCTCACAGATATCGTTCATCAGATGGCTATTCAAATTTTCTCCATTGTCAGTTATGATAGACTCAGGTATGCCGAATCGGCATATGAATTTGTTTCGCATGAAGTCTGCTACCACTTTCTTTGTTACTGATTTGTGAGACGTTGCTTCCACCCATTTAGTGAAGTAGTCAATGGGAACTAAAATGAATCAGTGGCCATTCGAAGCTGCGGGTTCAATGGGTCTAATAACATCCATGCCCCAAGCAACGAAAGGCCACGGTGAGCTCATAGCATTAAGCTCACTTGGAGGGACCTTAATTAGATCACCGTGGATTTGGCATTGATGGCAGTTTTGCACATATTTACAGCAATCACTTTACATGGTCATCTAATAGTATCCAGCTTGTAGAATATTCTTTGCCAGTACAAATCCATTCATATGGGGTCCACATGTCCCAGCATGTATTTCTTCTAGAAGCTTAGTGGCTTCGTCGGCATCTACACATCAAAGTAGACCCAAATTCGGTGTCCGTTTGTACAGTATTTCTTTGTTCAGGAGAAACCATTTGCCATTCTTCTGATGGTCTTCTTTTGTCCACTCGTAATGCTATCGGGATATTCTCGTCTTTCTAAAAACATTTTGATGTCATTTTACCATGGCTTGCTATCTGGCTCAGCCTCCACGTGGCAACAGTGGGCATGTTCTTCTTTCAAGCTTATCCTTTGCGGGTCAATGTGACTACTTTCAGGATGTTGGATCATTGATGCTATTGTGGCCAACGCATCGGCAAATTCATTATGAGCCCTTGGCGTATGTCGAAATTCGATCTTTCGAAATTTCTTACACAATCTTTGTGCCAAGTTCACATACGGCAGGATCTTTTCATTCTTGGTGGCCCATTCGCATTGTACTTGATGAATCAGTAGGTCGGAATCTCTAATGACCAGTAATTCATTAATGTTCATATCAAGTGCCATTCGGAGACCTAGAATGCAGGCCTCATATTCATCCATGAATGCAGGCCTCATTTGACCTTTGCGCCATGGGGTAATGTTGCCCATTTTCTGATATCAAAACCGCTCTGATTTAGGAACCTTTGTAATTTACTACTCCGTCAAAGAACAGTTGCCAGCCAGTGTAAGATTATGTTGATCCTTCTTCTATGGACAACAGCCCTTCATTTGGTAAATGGGTATGAAGCGGTTCGAGCTCTTCATCTACCGGACTTGCAGCTAGTAAGTCAGCCAAAGCCTATCCTTTAATGACTTTCTGGGCTATGTACACGATCTCAAATACACTTAACAACATATGCCATTTGGCCAACTTCCTGATGGCCATGGGCTGGCGGAATATGTGCCGCAACGGATCCATCTTGGATATAAGGTGAGTGGTGTACGAAGACAAATAATGTCTCAGTTTCTAAGCCACCCAAGTTAGAGCACAGCAGGTTTTCTCCACTAACGTGTATCTTACCTCATAAGCTGTGAACTTCTTGCTCAGATAGTAAATGGTACGCTCTTTTTTACCGTCTTCATTGTGTTTCCCTAACACTCAACCAAAGGCCTTTTCAGCAACTGATAATTATAGCAGCAATAGGCTCTCGGGCCTTGGTGGTACCAAGACTGGCGGGTTGGACAGGTATCTCTTGACAGTGTCGAATGTTTCTTAGCATTCCTCTACCCATTTTGTAGGAGCTTCCTCTACCAAGAGCTTGAGGATGTGCTCCACGATGATGGTGGATTGATTTATGAATCATCCAATGTAATTCAGCCTCCCCAGAAAACTCATGACTTCTTTCTAAGTTTGGGGAGGAGGTAACTCTTGGATTGCTTTAATCTTTGTTGGGTCTAGCTCTATGCCCCTTCGGCTGACTATGAACCCCATTAATTTTTCGGCTAGTACTCCGAAAGTACTTTTGGCCGGATTCAATTTCAAGTTGAGCTTTTGGAGCCTATCGAAGAATTTCCTCAAATGTGTGATGTGCTCTGAACTTTCTCTTGACTTGATAATGACGTCGTCCACATAGACTTTGATTTATCTATGGATCATGTCATGGAAAATGGTAGTCATTGCCCTCATGTACGTTGCACTGGCATTCTTGAGGCTGAAGGGCATTACCCTGTAATGGTAAACTCCCCACGGGGTGATGAAGGTTGTTTTCTCGGCATCCTCTCTGTCCATTAAGATCTGGTGGTAGTCGGCGAAACAATCAACAAATGATTGCAGTTCGTGTTTGGCGCAGTTAGCTATGAGTATGTGGATATTCGGGAGTGGAAAATTATCCTTTGGGCTAGCTTTGTTGAGGTCCCGGTAATGCACGCAGATTCTTATCTTGCCGTCCGTTTTGGGCACCGGAGCTATGTTGGCTAGCCATGTAGGGTATGAGGTCACTTCTACCACTCCTGATTTAATCTGTTTTCGTACCTCGTCTTTGATTCGGATACTAAGATCTAGTTTGAATTGTCGAATCTTTTGTTTTACTGGAATAGAACCCTCATTGATAGGTAACCTATGGGACACTACGCTGGTACTTAGTCCTGGCATGTCGTTGTATGACCATGCGAAGATATCCGTGTACTCCCTCATTAAATTTATCAATTTTTCTTTTAAAGGCATCTCTAGGGGTGTACTTATCCATGTCTCTTTGACATCCTCTTCATTGACTAGATTTATGGCTTTTGTTTCATCCATATTTGGTTTCTTCTCATTCTTTAATTGTTCTACTTCTTCCACGAGACCCTTGAGTAGCATTGTGGTCTCGTCGTATTCCTTGTACTCTTCTTCTTTTACGCTGCCCTACTCATTCGTTTCGCAACATATCATGACAATTAAAGCTGCTTTACTGTTTTTATTACTAAAAATTCAAGGCAAAATATGTTAGTATAAAACATGCACGCAACAAGTAAATAAAATAATAATAAAAAAGGTTTTGATAAACCGGGGGCTTTCATTAATTTAAAAATAATTAGAACTACAAACTGTGGTCCTGGCTTGGATTCACATCAAGCCATTTCCATTTTTTGAAAGCGTTACGAGGTACGTAAGTGATAAATAAGAGTGAGCAATCGGGCTTTGACCGATTCTCCCTATTTTTTAAAATAATTTCATCTTTCTTTACTGAAGAGCCGGTAGCAGGGTAGAGGTCCAGTTAGACAGCTGCTCTCCCGATTCTGCTTCTCTGATGGTGGGCGCTTCAGCACATTCTTCCAGAATCACGAAGCAATATTCTTCTTGGAATAGCATCATTATCTCTTCTTCAATGTCAGCATCTCCAGGCATAAGCATTCGATAGGGAAATGACTGGTATAGTTTTGGAATGGGTTTGCAAAGATTTGCAACTTCTTATTTCTTCTTATTAGGTCTCTCTTCTTCTGCTGGGGTGTAACCAAGCCCAAAGAGAAAATTATCTTGGAGAATGGGAATTGGCTCGGTGATGCCCTGCAGGTTCTTTCCCAGACCCTTCCCGGGTTTAAACCCGTTTAGGAGCATGGTAGAAACAATCATTTTGTAAACTGCCGGCATGGAAGCTTCCAGGGAATCTATCTTGTGGGCCGCTCCCACTAACTCCATGACATGGAAATTCATTCCTTTAGATGCAGCTTCAATGACAAGTACCGAGTTCTCTGGGTAATTGTGCATGCTGGTTTCTCCGTGGACCACCACTTCTTCCTCTTCCCAGACAAATTTTACAGATTGATGGAGCGAGGATGGTACTGCCACTTCCATGTGGATCCATGGCCTTCCCATAAGCAAATTATAATTGGCGGGTATTTCCATGACTTGGAATTCAGTGTTGAATCCAGCTGGTCCTATTTGAATGTCCAAGTCAACTACCCCAGTGGCATCACATCGACCTTCGTCGAATGCTCTTACATTAGTGTGTCTCTGATGAACCTTTCAGAGGTCATATCCCAGCTGATTTAGGGTAGACTCGAGACAAATATTGAGTCCTGCCCCTTTGTCGTTTAATACTCGGGTTACTATTTTATTGCGGCACATAATAGTGATGTGCAGCGCTTTGTTTTGATTTATGCCTTCTTTAGGCAACTCTTTCTCTGTGAAGGCAATTTAATGTTCCTCTATAACATGAACGACCATTTTGGCCAGATTTTCACTATTTGTCCCAGCTTGGACGTGAGCTTCCTCTAACATCTTCATCAACGTCAAGCGGTGTTGAGGTGAACTTTGCAATGATGCCGGTATCGAGATTTGGGCTGGTGTTTTCTTCAAGTTCTCCATAATGGAGTATTTCTTTGGCTGCATTCGGTGCCAAAAATCGTCAGCTTCACCTTCGGTGATAGTCCTTTTCTGATTTCCCTCCCTTCAGAGTGCCCCTTGTGCCAAGTCCTCGGGAGTGTAGCGTCTCTCTGATCTTGTAATGCCATGTGCGGCAGCAACTTGGACTACGAACTTTTTGCGAGGTGGTGCTAGAGTCACTTGAGCTATATGTGTTGTCACTGGTGCGGGGATTAATACTTTGAATCGAGGGCTTTCTTGCAAAGACAATGACGCTACTGTGCGCTCAAGTTCTTTCACAGAATCGCGGATTATGGGCCTTCTTGTGACCCAATCTTCCTCTCTCGCAATCATGTGAATCACATTATTGCCATGGTTTGGCAAAGGGTTGGTGTTCACATTTGGAGGGGCTATTTGGAGTACAATTTTCTTGCGGTCAATCAGGTCATGTATTTTGTACTTGATATTAATGCAATCCTCAGTACTGTGTCCTATGCCATTGCAATGGTAGGCACATATGTCTGGTCAACTCAGTAAAATCGATTCTTTGGGCCGATGACCTTTGGGGGAATGGATCATCCCAGTCGCACTTAATCTTTTGAATAAATCAGTCTGAGATTCCATCAGATGGGTGAATACCCGAGGTGGTTTCTTTTCAAAATTTTGACGTGGCGCATTATAGGCATTTGGTGGTGGTTAATTTTGGTAGGTATTGGGTTGGTTATTTTGCGGAGTATGGTAAATGGGTGGGGGAGTTTGATAATTTGGTTGTGGAGCTTGGTAATTCAGGGGCAGTGATAGGAAGGCATTTTGTGGAGTTTGGTAATTTGGTAGTGGTGATTGGAAGGTTGGTTACGCATAATATACAGGCACCATATTGTAAGGAGTGTGAATGTTGGTATTTGAAGGAGGTGAAGCATATGCTTCCATTAGGAAATCTTCCCTCCCTTTGGTTTTGGGGCTAGGCGTGTGGGATATGCTAGCCAGCGCATGAACCCAGTTGAGCTTGAACTGGCGGATTTTTCGGTCATACTTATGACTCGGCCGATCTTGAGACCATGGCCCCACCCATTTTGACCAATTCAGAGAAAGGTCTTCCTACCATTGAGAGCATTCTATCATAGAAATCTGTTTCTTATGAACGGATAAAAACTGACACAAGTTCCTCTTCGCCCATAGCGGTTGTACCCGGGCGGCTTCTGTTCTCCACCTACTAGCATATTCGCGGAAATTTTCGGTGGACTTTTGCTTTACTTTTTCCAAATAGTATCTATTCGGTACCGTTTCCATGTTAAAGCGGAACCTTTCCATAAAAGCTGCAGCTATGTCTTCCTATGTGATCCAACAGCGTATGTCTTATGCCGTGAACCATTCTGAGGCATCTCCGGTCAAACTTGGGCTGAACAGCCTCATAATGAGCACTTGGTTGTCTCGAACGTTGACCAATTGGTCACAGTAGGCCCATAGATGCGTTTTAGTATTGCCCTTTCCATTGAACAACTCGAAACGAGGTACTTTGAAGCCATTGGGTAAATCTAAGTTTAGATGCATACACAAATTGTCATAGCCCAAGCCTGTGCCAGTCAGGGTAGTTCTCATGGACTGTTCCAATATTGCGGTTATCTTTCGCTCAAGCCTTTCTTTCTGTTTTTCCTGCTCAGCCTTCCACGCCTTTTGTATCTCCTCGTAACTGTTATATCCCGCATTTTTGTGCAATCGGAAAATTCAAGACAATCGCGGGAAGACAACAAGCAAGGCTTTATTTTTGTTTTGGTTGGCATATGAGTTGCTTATGAAGAATTTAGAAGCGGAATCATTAAAAGAGTCTAGGGATAAAATCGGAATTTGGAAAATAGTTTTATGAATTTCAACTTGTCATGAAAAATAGAATTGGGCTTGAAATTTTAAAGAAAAAAAAGGGCCCAACCGGCCATGACATGGGCTAAGCGCATGTGGGGGTTTAATTCACAAGATAAAAAGATGACTAAGTCATCTTTATCACATAATTCTCTAGAAATTTCAAGACTTGGAGAGAAAAGAAAAGAAGGAGAAAAACAACTTGGCCATTCGGCCTTGAAGAAAAAAAAAAAAAAAAAAAAAGAGTTTCAACTTGTTCTTCCTAGCCAAACAATTCATTAAAAGGTTCTTAGCAAGTTGAAGGGGTTGTTGGAACAAGAAAAACCCATAATCATACAAGTTGCCAACTTTAGTCAAGTGAAGAATTGGAGAAAAAGGTAAGGTCTAACTCTTTTCTTATATGTCATGGATGTTTATGCATGTTGTAGTATACAAAAATGAGTGAAATTCATGAGGAATATGGAAGTGGGGGTGGTGGTCGTGTGTGTATATATGTGTGTGTAGAAATTATGTGCTAATTATTTTATCTAGTATTTGGTTGTTGTTGTTGTGGGTGTTATGTTGATAATGTAAATTGGATGATTCTAGTGAAATTGTGGTTTCTTGTGAATTATAGAAAAAGTTAGAATGGCACTAGTGAAGTTTCTTATAATGGTGGTAATGATATTGTTGTTAGTGTATCGGGTGGAGTAGTGTATTATTGAAGCCGTTTGAATATTATGTGAATCGAATTAAATGTGAATGAAGTGTTGTTGAATTGTGTGACAAAGGTTGCAAATAATGGGTTGATTGTTCAAGTTATTAGTTTGATGGTTGGCATTATTGTTGGTAGTTTGGCCGGGTTGAATTCCCGGATTGTTGTTGATTGAAAATTGGCTAAGTTGAACTTTTGGGAATGGTGTATTTACAGGGGAAGTGCTGCCGAAATTTCGGTAGCCAAGTATTATCATAAGATTCCAATTCTAAATGCTCTAACCAAAGTTTGGTAAATATGACCAATTTGTAGATTGTGGCGGATTTGCAACTTGAATTTGGAATAGCATAAGGAGCGGAAAGAGGTATGTAAGGATTCACCCTTCCTTCTATGGCATGTCTTAGATGTAATATGTTGGATATGAACCTCGGGGACAACTATATTTTCCGGAATCCGCACCTAAAGTTTCCCCTCTTTCATTCAGTAGAATTGAATTAGAAAGTGTGCGAAACGTTGGAAAAACTTTCCAAACCTCTAGAACTTGCATAAATAGGACCCGACTACCTTGAAACCCTCACAAGTAACGCCATGACATGTAATATATGTAAATTGTGCACGCTACCTCATTCGGCCCGAGGTGGGCCCATTGTTCCCGGATTTTCCTTATTGTTCCGTTTGACTTATTTTGAAGCAGAATTCAAAGGAAACTTTTGACCCTTGTCCCGATTATCAAACGATAAGTACCATACCATTCTAATGGAAATATGTCTATGATGACCATAATAACGATGATGCTAAGGAAGATAATACGTCTATGATAAGTATGACAAGAATGATTCCATGACTAAGAGTCTTAAGCTAAGGACCCAATGTGAATACGAAAGTATCAAACTAGTTCTTGATTTTTAATTCTATTCCTTGGTTATGACACTATCTTCTAAAGATTCCAAAGGCATGATCCCCAAGGCGTAAAGTCTCAAATGTCTATGATAGATATGTTGACGATATGCTCCTACTATGAATATGACAATATGACAATGTTAAATTATTTCTTGATATCTCAACTCTATTATGGGTAATGACTACTTTAGAGGTTCCAAGTATATGAAACGATGCCTTATGACCCTATTTTATGTTTTCTCATAATGACACTCTTCATTGATAGTCTCGCCTTATGATACTAGTTCCTTCAAGGTGAGACAAAGCGGTCACGGTTATACCATAATGTAATCGGAGGTCACTGACCTTACGTCACTCCGATGGATACATGGTTTTCTTTGGGCTCTCCTGCATGCTTATATGACATATGTATATGAGATATGAATATGTACATGGGGTGGGGGAAGGGATACATGGGGAAATGGGAAGGGAAACATGTTTCACTGCCACCTGGTCAGCTGGCTTATCATCCCGGACGCGGGATATATGGGCGAGCCGATGTATTTCGGTGCTATGTGGGCGAGCCGACATTGATCGGTGCTATGCTATGACCTGATACGCTATGACCTGATACGTTATGACCTGATACACTATGACCTAATATGATATGACATGATATGATATGACATGATATGATATGACATGATCTCATATGATATGATAAGATATGATATGATATGATACGATATGATATGATATGATAAGACATGACATGATATAAGTTCTATTTTCTATGCCTATGAAAAAGAAATATTTTTTTAAAGGGAAAGACAAGCATGCATGGTATCCGGCCTGAAAGGGTATTCCTATGTACAGGTTACTTTCTTGTATCACTATATGTCTTATGATCCCATGATATTGTTAATCATACCTTATGTTTCTGTTTGTATTATCTTTCATGCCTTACATACTCGGTACACTATTCGTACTGACGTCCCTTCTTGTGGACGCTGCGTTTCATGCCGCGCAGGTCAGCAGGTAGACGGACCTGATTCCTAGGAGTTCTATCAGCAGTAATTGGCAGCGCTCCAGTTGCCCCGGAGCCTCAGTTTCTTGGTACTATTTTGTGTATATATGTTCGGGCACGGCAGTACTCGGCCCTTCCTATGTATATGTGTACTATGTTTAGAGGCTCGTAGACAGATATGTACAGTTAGATGTTTTGTACTTTTGATGGTCCTCGTCGCTGTATGATGAGCTAGCAAAGTTTGTTAGCCTATGTTTATAATTATGCTACTAATGTTAATGTTAAGTAATAAAAAAAATACGGTGATGTTCATACGGCCCACTTAGTATTAAGAATATGATACGAGATAGGGGTGCTTGGTAAAAGTATCGGGTACTCGTCGCGGCCCCTAGTTGGGTCGTGACAGAAGTGGTATCAGAGCAGTTCGGTCCTAGGGGTTTGTCTACGAGCCGTGTCCAGTAGAGTCCTGGTTATGGGTGTGTAGCGCGCCACACTTATAGACAAGAGGCTGCAGGGCATTTAGGAAATATGACCTTCTTTGTATTCTAGATCGTGCGATAGAGCTATGCTATCAGGTTTCCATATTCTCTTCCTAATCCTATGTTATGGTTTCAGTAATGTCGATGAAGAGAGCAGCTTCAGATAGTGGGGGCACCAAGAAGGCCCCTAGAGTATCTCCAGAGCCAAGTAAGGGGAGCCTCGGCTATTCGATTGAGACTGATCCGTCGGAGGACCCAGCAACAATTCCTCCAGAGTTCCTGACCCCCAGAGCAGAGGATCCCACGGAGGACAACTATGATACAGATCCGTCGGAGGACCCAGCAACAATTCCTCCAGAGTTTCTGACCCCTAGAGTAGAGGACCCCACGGAGGGTAGCTATGATACAGATCCCTCGGAGGATCCGGCGACGATTCCTCCAGAGTTTCTTACCTCCAGGGAGGAGGATAGTTATGACACAGACCCATCGGAGCATTCTTCTGGGACACCGGAGGAGGAGACTTCCGGGGATATGCCAGCTGCTCCTGTGATGGAGCACTATGTCAGACAGGCCTCCCTAGAAAGTGCTACAGATTACTCCTGTCCTTTGTCCTGGTCATCAGTGAACCAAGAATCGCCTGGTTATCTATACTCCTCCGATTCGGATGCGGGAAATGACGGGAGTCAAACTAGTGGAGAGCAGACAGACGAGGATGAGGAGCATACTTCACATGGCATCTCCCTGGACCAGGCTGGAGATTGATCGGCTACAGGTATATGAGATTTTCTTTGAAATTTTCTATGTATACGCAATCTTTGCAAAATACTAATTAGTGACGGCAGACAGAAATTCAAAAGCGGCCAAAGACTTAGCGGTTGTGAGTAATGGCGATTGAGATGTCTCTGCCACCAGTACGAATTTAGAAACCCCGGATAAAAGGTAATCATATGTGTGGATGGGAGTAAATAGTGAAGATTTAAATAGAGGCAATATGGTAATTGTATGGTCAAGAAAGTGAAGATAGGAGTGGGACCCGCTGTGAGGACGTTTGGAAGTTGTTAGAACCCCGACTTACCTTAAATTATGTGACAAAGGTCGTGTGGGGCAGTCGATATAATTATACCAGTATTCACGCATTTAAATGCACCAGAGTTTCGAGGTTAGGCGTGCTAAGGTGGGAGGATGGGTGACCCCCTGGGAAATATGCTGAAAATTTCATAAATGTGGGAACAAGAGACGAATGTGAAATTAGGTAGCCTAAAGTAAATTAGAGTGTGTGAAGTGGTTAGAAACTCTATAGAAGTCGTGTAGGCTGAGACGGACTAGACCAGCAGAAGGGGAGAAAGCGTGACAGAGCTTCAGGACTAAAGAAAGTTTGATTAGCTTTTGGAAGTGTTTGTAAGAAAAAGAGTGGTGGAAATGTATATATGTACATGGCATCTTATCTGTGACTGTAGAACCCTAACAAACAGTGTCGCGATACATAGAACATGCTAGCTGGATGAAATTCGAAAGGCGTGATGAAGGATATAAGTACGGATGTTACAGGGTAAGACCGATATTGAATCCACACTAGTTAAGGTTAGAAAGCTCTAATGCGGTGATATACGGGAACATACCTAGCAAGGGAATAGACGCACAAACTCCGCGAAGAAGGAATTACAATTGTAAAAGATCGCGGAAGGCGACGATTATTTAAAAGGCATAGGCGTGTGCAGACCCTCTTAATGAAGGAAGGGAGAACATGTTAGGCCTAAAATGGACTATGACGATTCAAGTTCCAATAAAGAGGGCTTATTAACGTAGGGCCAGAGTTCGGAGTATGTTGGCATATCGTGAGGGTCATGAAGGAGCGTAGAAATAAGTTGGCAACGGATGTAATATGAGGTAGAAACCAGGAGGCCATACGAGGGATACCTGGAAAGGTCGCCGAATATAAACGACAACTGAGACGGTACTAGGTGGGGATTTGTATCTTAGGAAGAGTAAGTCATTAATCAGTTGGATTGGTATTAGCGGAGTTAAGTCAATTGGCCTACAAGCAACCTAAGCTTTTAAAATGGATATGTTAAGCGACATGTGAGATGTCTACGAAGGAGATCTCCTCGAAGTATTATGATACACTATGAGGCCAGCTTAACATTCGAGGACGAATGTTCTAAAGGGGGGGAGGATGTTATATCCCGCATTTTTGTGCAATTGGAAAATTCAAGACAATCGCAGGAAGACAACAAGCAAGGCTTTATTTTTGTTTTGGTTGGCATATGAGTTGCTGATGAAGAATTTAGAAGCGGAATCATTAAAAGAGTCTAGGGGTAAAATCAGAATTTTGGAAAATAGTTTTATGAATTTCAACTTGTCATGAAAAATAGAATTGGGCTTGAAATTTTAAAGAAAAAAAAGGGCCCAACCGGCCATGACATGGGCTAAGCCCATGTGGGGGTTTAATTCACAAGATAAAAAGATGACTAAGTCATCTTTATCACATAATTCTCTAGAAATTTCAAGACTTGGAGAGAAAAGAAAAGAAGGAGAAAAACAACTTGGCCATTCGGCCTTGAAGAAAAAAAAAAGAGAAAGAAGAGAAGAGTTTCAACTTGTTCTTCCTAGCCAAACAATTCATTAAAAGGTTTTTAGCAAGTTGAACGGGTTGTTGGAACAAGAAAAACCCATAATCATACAAGTTGCCAACTTTAGTCAAGTGAAGAATTGGAGAAAAAGGTAAGGTCTAACTCTTTTCTTATATGTCATGGATGTTTATGCATGTTGTAGTATACAAAAATGAGTGAAATTCATGAGGAATATGGAAGTGGGGGTGGTGGCCGTGTGTGTGTATATGTGTGTGTAGAAATTATGTGCTAATTATTTTATCTAGTATTTGGTTGTTGTTGTTGTGGGTGTTATGTTGATAATGAAAATTGGATGATTCTAGTGAAATTGTGGTTTCTTGTGAATTATGGAAAAAGTTAGAATGGCACTAGTGAAGTTTCTTATAATGGTGGTAATGATATTGTTAGTGTATCGGGTGGAGTAGTGTATTATTGAAGCCGTTTGAATATTATGTGAATCGAATTAAATGTGAATTAAGTGTTGTTGAATTGTGTGACAAAGGTTGCAAATAATGGGTTGATTGTTCAAGTTATTAGTTTGATGGTTGGCATTATTGTTGGTAGTTTGGCCGGGTTGAATTCCCGGATTGTTGTTGATTGAAAATTGGCTAAGTTGAACTTTTGGGAATGGTGTATTTACAGGGGAAGTGCTGCCGAAATTTCGGTAGCCAAGTATTATCTTAAGATTCCAATTCTAAATGCTCTAACCAAAGTTTGGTAAATATGACCAATTTGTAGATTGTGGCGGATTTGCAACTTGAATTTGGAATAGCATAAGGAGCGGAAAGAGGTATGTAAGGCTTCACCCTTCCTTCTATGGCATGTCTTAAATGTAATATGTTTGATATGAACCTCGGGGACAACTCTATTTTCCGGAATCCGCACCTAAAGTTTCCCCTCTTTCATTCAGTAGAATTGAATTAGAAAGTGTGCGAAACGTTGGAAAAACTTTCCAAACCTCTAGAACTTGCAGAAATAGGACCCGACTACCTTGAAACCCTTACAAGTAACGCCATGACATGTAATATATGTAAATTGTGCACGTTACCTCATTCGGCCCGAGGTGGGCCCATTGTTCCCGGATTTTCCTTATTGTTCCATTTGACTTATTTTGAAGCAGAATTCAAAGGAAACTTTTGACCCTTGTCCCGATTATCAAACGATAAGTACCGTACCATTCTAATGGAAATATGTCTATGATGACCATGATAACGATGATGCTAAGGAAGAGAATACGTCTATGATAAGTATGACAAGAATGATTCCATGACTAAGAGTCTTAAGCTAAGGACCCAATGTGAATACGAAAGTATCAAACTAGTTCTTGATTTTTAATTCTATTCCTTGGTTATGACACTATCTTCTAAAGATTCCAAAGGCATGATCCCCAAGTCGTAAAGTCTCAAATGTCTATGATAGATATGTTGACGATATGTTCCTACTATGAATATGACAATATGACAATGTTAAATTATTTCTTGATATCTCAACTCTATTATGGGTAATGACTACTTTAGAGGTTCCAAGTATATGAAACGATGCCTTATGACCCTATTTTATGTTTTCTCATAATGACACTCTTCATTGATAGTCTCGCCTTATGATACTAGTTCCTTCAAGGTGACACAAAGCGGTCACGGTTATACCATAATGTAATCGGAGGTCACTGACCTTACGTCACTCCGATGGATACATGGTTTTCTTTGGGCTCTCCTGCATGCTTATATGACATATGTATATGAGATATGAATATGTACATGGGGTGGGGGAAGGGATACATGGGGAAATGGGAAGGGAAACATGTTTCAGTGCCACCTGGTCACCTGGCTTATTATCCCGGACGCGGGATGCCCGGACGCGGGATATATGGGCGAGCCGATGTATTTCGGTGCTATGTGGGCGAGCCGACATTGATCGGTGCTATGCTATGACCTGATACGCTATGACCTGATACGCTATGACCTGATACATTATGACCTGATACGCTATGACCTGATACGCTATGACCTGATATGATATGACATGATATGATATGACGTGATCGCATATGATATGATACGATATGATATGATATGATAAGACATGACATGATATAAGTTCTATTTTCTATGCCTATGAAAAAGAAATATTTTTTTTAAAGGGAAAGACAAGCATGCATGGTATCCGGCCTGAAAGGGTATTCCTATGTACAGGTTACTTTCTTGTATCACTATATGTCCTATGATCCCATGATATTGTTAATCATACCTTATGTTTCTGTTTGTATTATCTTCCATGCCTTACATACTCGGTACACTATTCGTACTGACGTCCCTTCTTGTGGACGCTTCGTTTCATGCCGCGCAGGTCAGCAGGTAGACGGACCTGATTCCTAGGAGTTCTATTAGCAGTAATTGGCAGCGCTCCAGTTGCCCCGGAGCCTCAGTTTCTTGGTACTATTTTGTGTATATATGTTCGGGCACGGCAGTACTCGGCCCTTCCTATGTATATGTGTACTATGTTTAGAGGCTCGTAGACAGATATGTACAGTTAGATGTTTTGTACTTTTGATGGTCCTCGTCGCTGTATGATGAGCTAGCAAAGTTTGTTAGCCTATGTTTATAATTATGCTACTAATGTTAATGTTAAGTAATAAAAAAAAATACGGTGATGTTCATACGGCCCACTTAGTATTAAGAATACGATACGAGATAGGGGGTGCTCGGTAAAAGTATCGGGTACTCGTCGCGGCCCCTAGTTGGGTCGTGACAGTAACGATCAATTTGTTGATCGGGCGAAAAGGTGCCTGGGGTGACAGGTGCGTGGAAGGAAATAGCAGGGCGAGCTCGGGGAATAGGGGTGGTTTTGTTGGTTGGTAGTGAGATGACGCTTGATTGTATAGTGATGCCGGGATGGGTATTTTCTGGTGCTAGGTAAGAGGGGATAGAGTGAGCGGTTTCGGGAATTTGGTTAGTATTGAGTGGTGGTGGGTGTGGTTCGAGGCACCAATGTGCCCGTCAATTGGGGTAAATGACATGGTGGTCATAATGGACCGGATGGGGAAGCGATCCGGTAATAGTGAATTCAGAGATGGAAAAAACGGTGGAGGCCTTCTTTCTTCAGTGAGGGCCTCTCGAGCAGCATTAGTATCTTTGTTTCGCGCCACTTTCTCTTGAAGATGGGCGATTTTTTTAAACATCATTTTCATGACGTCTTCAATCGGTGACAACTAAGGCAGTTTGTGTAAAGGCGATTCTCGGAGAGCAATGTCAGTAGGGGTAGTCTTGTTCTCAGAAGTAGTAGTCATTTTTCCTTTGCCTGTGTCTTGTTGGGATAAGGATGCTATTGTAGCTTTGGATCTTGTGAAATATGCCAGTGTGAACACGAATCAGCCCATCTTTCTATAACAAAAGAATAACTCAAAGGCAAATAGAGTTAGTCCGTCAGAAAATGGAAAGAAAATCAAGATATCACATAGATGGCAATTTAAAAACAACACTTAAATAATTATTTGTTTGACTTAATTTCTCAATTGATCTCTTGTACCGGGTCTTGGGTACTTGGTTTTTTGCTAAGTGGGGAGTATATAATATATAGGAACCGAGTCTTATGTAGACTGCCTACGTATCCCTTCGCGGGAATTCAGGCCCTTCCGTAGTTCGGTTTACATAATATGAGACTCCCTATCTTAAAACCTACCCGTGACCAGGCCTGATAGGGGCTTCCTGCGTATCCCTCCTTGGGACATCAGGTTAGCACAGTCCCGTTTACATAAAATAGGGGGGGGGGGGGGGGGGGGGGACAAATCTGTATTAAGTACAAAAATGGGATCCCCTAAACTACCCAAAAAGCGACCTTTCTTTTGAGGTCAACATAGGTTGTTTGTTCGTTCAACCCTTTCTGGACCTAAAGGCCTCAAATCCTAATATTGAGATTGGAGCACCAACCAAATGGCATCTTTGTGGACCATATTTTCCAACTCAAACTTGAATGCATCTCATTCTTCTATGTCATTCCCCAAATCTCCAGAATAGTACAGATACATTTTGCAGCGGCCAACCCCTTCAGTTTGAGCCTTTCTGGTTCTGATGGGGCTAATTTTCCCAATACTGACCAATTCTGAGAGATGCTAGTGTAAGAGTCCCTAAACATTGTAAAGTCATAACACAAAATATGAGTATTCAGCATAATCCCTTCAGTTGAAGTGATGTTGTCATGGACCAAAAGTGAATGCGGGCCCTATATCATGGTTATGCTTTTCTCATCTATTAGCTTGATGAGTCTTTTCTTGAAAGCCAAGCATTCATTGATGGTGTGCCCTACCTGATCCCGGTGATAAGAACAACTCTTGTGTGAAAAGACCGGAGCACATAGAGGCAACCTGTCGAAGCAAATACTGACTATCCCTTTACTTTGAAACTTGATCATCATTTCCTCGCTCGTAATATGCTTAGGCGAGACGCGGTAGGGACAATCCAATGCCTTAATCACAATAACCCACCATTCGAGCGAACTTGGTCGAACATACCCTATTCGCTCCTCGGGTTCTTTCCGGGGACTTGATGGCGCAACATAAGTTCCTTCCCTTTTTGGGCTTGATGGCGCAGCGAAAATTCCCATTCTTTCTATGTAAGTGATGCAGTGGAGGTAGCTTCCCTTGATGGCTACGTGGGGTTTTACGGGTCCGACTCCATTTTTTCTTCCTCTGACTCCTCCATGACCGGGATGTAATCAGGAAGGATCCCTTTTCCCTTGTCTAGGACGTTCTCTCCTTGAGCTTCAACAGGTTTCTCGAGCGAACTATTTGCCAAATCCATTAACTCACCAGCCTTTTTTTTCTTGGCTTTGACTGCTTGGATTTGCTTTTCGAGATCCTGAATCTTTCGGTGAAGAGAGACCTCATTCTTCCTTATAGCTTCCAGCTCTGGTGTGTACTTGGTGTTCATCTTCATATTCTGAGAAACAATTAAGCATTTAAGTGAAACATATAAAAGCAAATAGGTCACACAAAACAGTTTATAGGATTACATTACGCGCGTTCCTAAGCATACTAATCGTTTGAAACATAAATGTGCCATTTGAATCAAACAATTGCCCCATAATCATTAATAATAATATTCTTCCCCGAAGGGTTACAAAAGATAAAGTAAAGACAGTGCATAAAATAAATCAGCAAAAGTATCCTCCAGTGGTGGATGAAGCCCGGCCCCGATCGGTCTTGGATTTCTTCGCCTTTCGGAGTCAATGTCATAGTCAATGATAAAATCCCCCATGCCTCCAATCTGGGGCATGACTTAAATCCTCCAAAATTATCTCAAAACCCTGGCAGGAGCATAAGGTCGGATCCCTCGAATTCCCATAAGTGCTAAGAATGGACATTTTCTTCCCTTTACCACAACTTTACAAGACACGAAGTAGTGGAACATCCATTGAACGCTTTTTTCCTTTAGTCTGGAAAAGGTTAATGTCCAACTTTGTATGTTTTGTTCTCCGAATTTTGGACAAAGTCCAAAAGACCATCCTTTTCGGCCGGAATATTTAAGTGTTGTTCTCCTCTAACCTTAATCATGTGCTTGAGGATCCACCATTGCAGGAGTAAGTTATAGCCTTGGAAGTATTTGTAGTGATTCTGGCATAGGCTCAGGGCTCGATACAAATCGGCCAATATGATTGGGGTTATGTCAAAATATTTGGTTTCTTCTTGTTGGGTTATGCCGTAGAAGATGGCATGGGTGACCTAAATGACTCGAGTGGCTATGGTTAATGATCAATCTTTGGGAAAAACCATGGTTCCCAGAAAGCAAATGGCGAAAGCTAAAGTTCGGGTGGTCGTGCATTCAGCGTAAGTCTTGAATTCCCTAGGATACTCTACAAATGCATCCAGGTTTCCAAACCTTTTGTATATCTCTCTAAAGCGTATGGTGGGGCCATGGGCCCAATTGGAATAATTCAAAGAAAGCATTCTACAAATTTGGGAGTGAGTGGGTTTTTCTGGGATTAAAGCATTTTGGTCGGGTTTCTTTCTTCTTTTCAACCCTGAGCCTACGCTAGTCAACATATCCCTAAACTCCTCTAGAGTTGGCGTCATTTCAATGTCATCCCCAAATCTGAAAACCATCCTATCTCTATCCCAGAATCCGAAAATCACCTCTATCAATTCCTTGCAACCCATCATAGTCATAATGGATGTCAAATTTCTTAAGTGACATGAAAGCTCTTTTTTCTCCTCCGGGGACATTTGGCCCCACCAAATCCGCAGCAACTCAGGTGTAGTCAGGACCATATCAAAACTCAAGTGGATCGACATCTACAAAATAGAAAACAAAGTTAATTCCCACCACCCCACCCCACCCCATCCCGCACTAGGCAATGGTTTCATTTATAGGCACATTGTTGTACCTCGGATTTTCACACGTTAAAGTCGCATCATGAGTTATTCGACGTAAGTGCAAAACGAAATTATGTTGAGGATAAAAGGGATTGAGTTTATCAATAAAAATGGTTACAAGAGTCTATAAATAATATTAGTAAGTGGTGGAAGATTTGGAGGGTGAATGAATCATAGAAGCATGAGTTTCGTCAAAAGTCGGCAAGTTGGGAATACGATAACTTGTACTATTGGGTGAGATTAGGAGTGCTCCACAAGATAAACAAGTAATGATATGAATTATTTCAATTGTATAATGGTCTACTGTTAAGTTTGGAAGTCAAACGAGTTGTAATATGAAAGTTGACAAAGGGCGTCGCAAGTTAAGTTTGTAAATTTCATTGAAATTTGGGTCAGATGTCTCGGAGATTTTCTCTTAATCTACTTGGAGTTACGGGGTGATCCACCTACCAAATTGAAGGTCTACGAGTCTCGTTTCCATAGAATTTTACCGTACGTCAATACAACATTGGAGTAGAGCGATATTCGCATTTCCGTCCAGGGACATAAACTGTCACGGGAACAGTGCTCTAGGTCGGTGGCAGCTTATTCCTTTTTATATAAAAGACCCACAAATCAGATTGGAACCTCATTTCTCTTCAAAGAACAAACCCTAAACACTCTCTAAACTCTCTCAAACATTTCTCCATCAATCATAAGCAAATCCAAAGGCTAATCAAGTAACTTTAACGTAAGGAATCACGTGGTAATCGTAGAATCGTCGTTTTATCATTGTTTCGCTTTTTGGAAGAAATCTTCAACTTGAAGTAATCTTTGTTTTGGGGTGATTCTTGAAGTTCAAGGTATTTTCTACCCTTCTCATGGTCCTCTTAAGCTTCTACAAATATTTAACATAGAAATTGGAGGAGAAATCCCATAGGACAAGTCCTTATTAACTCTGAGGAACTCTTAGGGAGGAACTTGATTGTTTGGGGTTGTTTTTGTCCTTAAGGTTTGGGCTTTTGGCCCAAAAGGTTTTATTCCTTCTTTTACTTTCGAAATTGGTCCAAGTTTGAACCATAAAGTCCTTTTAATTTCTTGAAAATATTTCTAAGTCTTTGATCTCTTACTCCGAAAATGGTCCAATTCATAAAAGAATACATCTTTACAGAAATATAGTCCAGAAAATCATTTTTTGCATTTATTTTTAAATCTGTCCAGTACTGAGGCCCAAAAAAAAGTTGTACGTTTTCCATAAAATACTCTCCGCAGTGGGCTTAGGGCCCAAATTATTCTACTATATTCATAAATTCCGCAAAGGGGCCGAAGGCCCAAAATCTACACTTAGCCCATTTTTGAGTTATTTAAAAATAGTCAAAGTGTCGAACCAGTTTTAAATGTTTTCTGAAATTGAGTTAAGTATCAGTTTCATTTATGAGAAGGCCCAACAACAAATAGAGAGAAAACAGGCCCAAAAATCAAATAAGCTTACAATAGCCAACATTAAAATTTTACACGAGTTATATACCCCTGTATACTGAACATATCAGCTCCTCTATACTTGTGTGTATATAAACTGAATACATCTTATATATATCAGAGTATATCCATGAGAAGAATTAATCATATAAAGAAAAAGAACAGAAAGACGACATGTTTCGACTTTCCACATTTGATGTTCATTTAGGCTCAAACAAACAGAATCAGAGGAGAAGGGGTGATACCAAACAATATAAATATACATGATATACTCAGATTCTTACTTATTTTCAAACACACAGAAGGTCCCATAGGACATAGACTCTTAAGAGGGAACCCCAGCAATCTAGAATAGGGGGATCAAACTTAGTTAGCTAGAAACGCAAAGCTTTCTTCCCTTTCCCTTGGTCCTGGGTAAGTCACATTCATAATGATCCACATACTAAGTGCCTACCTCATTAAATTAGACTTTCAATACTCAGGCTCATACACTGAACCTCAGACTGCGCCTAATTCCATTTTTTACACTCAATACCTAGATTAACAGACTCATATAGAAACAAACAAACATGCAGTCATCACAGATATGAGGCATGTTTTAACATAGGCATAGACAGATAGATATCAGGCCTTCAGGCATACTTGACTCCCTTTCATTCTGGCATGATCATTTTGAAGACTACTTATGGATTCTTTCAAAGGAATATAGCAGCAGACACAAATCTTATAGACTCAAACAGATGTCACATAAAGATATGCATTCATCTAGTTCATACAGTGTTCTTAAATGAGCACAAACAGACTCAAGCTTAATTAGAAGTCCACAACACACAGCTATCATGTTTGTTAATAGGGAACCACAAATATCATTATGATATTCAACAGAGTACTAATCACATATCCAAAGAATGTTGAAAATGAGTCTAACATGATTTTAACCTTACAAGTCATATTCTGAAATTTATAACACCGAAGCTAACAACAAGCTAATCACAGAGTCTTCATAGTTTGACTAGAGTCATTAGGGGAAGCATACAAAGGTCTGGCTCAACAGGTTCATCTCAATACTATTTTTAAGGAAGGCCACATATAACTATAATCATGCTATACCAAAATAGGTACTAAAGGCAACAGCATATGCACATAAGTTTCTGGCTTGCATCATTACTTTAAAAATGCCAAACTAATCACTTCAAACATGGGACAATGATACTTTTAAGGTTTAAAAGGTCATTTTAAAGGTTAAGATAGATTTAGATTCAGTCATAGGGAGCTATAATCACATGCTTTTGACTCAACAAATGACTTGTCATGAAACACTTAACCACAGAGCAATAGTTTAGGTGATAAATAATCATTGGACGTAATCAAACATGCTTCATAGTCATAACTGGTTTCAACACAGGGGAAAATATACGCGTATATAACACCTAAGGGGTCATAGGTTTGTACACTCACACACACATGGAATATCCCTAGCTACTAAGAATATAATTTATTATGGAGTAGCATTACGTTAACGTTCCGTTCATAAGGATCATGCCAAAAAGAAGGAAAGTTAGCATTAACATACCTCAAGTCCTCCAAGCAATCCAACAACGAGCTTATCACAACTAGAGCGCCAATCCTATAACAAAGAAATACATATACAACTTAGATGGCGCTAGTATATCGTGTATATCAATGATAACTTGATGCTAAAGTGAAACAGGCAGCATTTTCCCTATTTTCTAACCATCAACACACATCTGCCAACAACACAACAACAACCTCAAATAATCCTATTTAATTCTGCATCACTAATCACACCAAGGTTTTCATCAAAACAGCCCAATATTCACTTTAAATACAACTCTTATACACTTTCTTCTGTCTAAGACACTAAGTATAACATCCTCAACACATTCTCAATATTAACTATTATCCCAATAACAAGATTTTTGCTCAAAATACATTAACAATCATGGCTCAAGTTAGATTACAACTCAAAATAACATCAAGTTCATGTTTTAACCTTTCCTCCAATTTCTTTCTGTCAAACCCTAGCATAACTATCACATAAACTCATAAACATGGAAATAAAATGAAATATTACATCAAGAACTCATGAACACTTCAATTCTGGGATCATTTCACTCTTTAATTCTGAGATCATTTCACTCTTCAATTCTGATATAACTTCACCTTGAAGTATCTTTCAAAGCTATTACAAGAAGGAGAAACAAGCTTTAATAATTCTTCAGAACCCTTTAGCACTTGATTCTCACTTTTAATCCATGATTTCACTTTGGGTTGATTACATATGTTGGAGAAGTTTCTAGTGTTGTTTGGAGTTTGAGGATATAAGGGGAAATGAGATAAAGATAAGAGAGGTACAAAATATAACATAAAAAAAAAAATTGGCACCGACTTAAATTTACGGTCCAATTTTTTCGGACCGAAAAAATTATACAGACCATATAATTGGATCGTAAAATCCAATCAGTGGCTCACCCCCCACTGTAATTGAGTTATGGTGGGGGTCAATCAAATGTATGGTCTATAAAATTATACGGTTTGTATACCCAACTGTAAAATACAACTTTTTTGAAACATACTCTCGTCGATTCGATCAACCTCTAATCATCTCAACATATACTAAGCATGGACTTAAGCCCTCATATACTCAATATGAACACGTCTAATCTCACATATCCTCAAAAATAAATCCACTTCTGAATCTATAGTTACCAACTCATGAAGAAACTTAACGTACGAAAGTACAGAGTGTAACATCCTCCCCACCCCCTACCCACCTTTAGAAACATTCGTCCTTGAATGTTAGCACTCTTAGGAGTCTACAGAAATTTTGGCAGAGTCTCCTCGTTAGTTACACCACTACCAACCTACCACACAACCCAACAACACAGTACAATGCCACACAAGGCTGCAACAATCAATAACAA
The DNA here is from genome assembly GCF_019175385.1 of Lycium barbarum. Lineage (NCBI taxonomy): Eukaryota > Viridiplantae > Streptophyta > Magnoliopsida > Solanales > Solanaceae > Lycium > Lycium barbarum. The sequence continues at coordinate 7,878,836 of NC_083348.1, read as the reverse complement.
TAATGGTCCCACACGACCAACAAGTGTAACTGATAAATATTACATACCTGAAGTCGATGGCGTCATAGTCTACATCTGCTCTGGAGCCTGAAACAAGTGTGGATATTTGGACCTAATGTCTTCCTCAGCTTCTCAAGTCATCTACTCAACATTATTGTTCCTCCAAAGTACCTTTACCGATGCCACGTCCTTGGTCCTTAACCTATGGATCGGTCGATATATAATGGAAATGGGAATATCTTCATATGATAGTTGTTCTGTAACCTGAACATGATCAACGGGTACGACTCTGGAAGGATCTCCAATACATTTATGAAGCATAGACACGTGGAAGATCGGGTGTACAGACTCCAAGTCTGAAGGTAAAGCCAACTTGTAAGCCACTTGGCTTACTCGGCGCTTTCCCTACTTACCAAATCTCATAACACCCTTCATTGGTCATACCTTCAAGAATACCCTGTCGTCTATCTGAAATTCCAACTCTTGTCGTCAATTAGCTACATAAGACTTCTGGCGACTCTGGGCAGCCGATAGCCTTTTCTGAATAAGCTTAACCTTATCAACTGCCTGTTGGATCAAATCTGGTCCTATTAACTTAGATTCCCCAACCTCGAGCCATCCGATAGGTGACCTGCATTTTCGTCCATATAAGGCTTCATACGGAGCCATCTGAATGGTGGAGTGGTAACTATTATTATACGCAAACTCGATAAGTGAAAAATGATTATCCCAGCTACCTCCGAAGTATATCACACATGCCCATAACAGATCCTCAAGTGTATGAACCGTATGTTCAACGTATCCATCTATCTAGGGATCGAAAGTTGTGCTAAAACTCCCCTGTGTCCCTAATCCTTTCAGGAAAGATCTCTAGAAGTTAGCTGTAAACTATGCACCACTATCAGAAATAATAGATACCAGAACGTCATGAAGTCCCACTATATCCTTAATACATAACTTCGCATAATCCTCAGCAGAATAAGTAGTCCTTTTATGTAGAAAATGTGTTGACTTTGTAATCCTATCAACAATCACCCATATTGAATCAAACTTACGCTGAGAACGGGGTAAGCCTGTAATGAAATCCATATTGATCGCCTCTCATTTCCAAGTCAGAATCTTATACTCTGTAGCAAACCACTGGGCTTCTGGTGCTCAACTTTAACCTGCTGACAATTAGGGCACTAAGCCACAAACTCAGCTATATCTTTTTTCATCCCGTCCCACCAATAAAATTCCCTGATATCATGACACATTTTTGTCGTCCCTGGATGAATAGAGTAGCAAAAACGATGAGCTTCTCCTCTAATCTATTAGCGTAACCCTGAAACATCTGGAACACACAATCTGCCTCGATATCAGAGGACTCCGTCTCCAATACTCTCAAATAGGGATTTCTCCTTCTAAGGATCTATATCTCTACAATGAAATAGCATGGGATCCTCGTACTGGTGCTCCTTAACTTTGTCTACTAACAATGAGGTTGCTGAATCCTAAATAGTAACTCCTGCATCCCCCGAGTCCAATAATCAAATTCCTGGGCTAGCTAACTGGTGAAGCTCATGAGCTAAATCCCATTTCTCTGTCCGTAAATAAGATAGGCTACCCATGGATCTGCGGCTAAGGACATCGGCCACTACATTTGCCTACCCTGGATGATACAGAATGTCAACATCATAATCTTTCAACAGCTCTAACCACCGCCTTTGACACAAATTCAACTCCTTCTGCTTGAAGATGTTCTGAAGACTCTTATGATTTGTATATATATCAATATAAACACCATATAAGCAATGCCTCCACATCTTCAGCACCTGAATCACTACAGCTAACTTTAAATCATAGTGCAAGTAATTCTTCTTATGCTTTCTCAGCTGCCTTGAAGCATAAGCGATAACATTACCGTGCTGCATCAACACACAACCCAATCCAATGCCTGAAGAATCACAAAGAATAACACAACCCTCTGATAACACTGGAAGTGTCAGAACTGGCACTGAAGTCAATCTGTCCTTGAACTCCTGAAAACTCCACTCACAAGTGTCAGTCCACTGGAACTTAGCCGCCTTCTGAGTCAGCTTCGTCAGTGGTTCGGAAAGGGAAGAGAAACCTTTTACAAATCTCCGGTATTAATCTGCCAAGCCCAGAAAACTATGAACCTCTGTCAGTGTCGTGGGTCTAGGCCAATTCTTCACGGCTTTAATCTTCTACGTATCAACCCTGATGCCCTCTTCTGATATAATGTGAAACAGGAAAGCCATATAGTTCAACAAAAACTCACATTTAGTGAAATTTGCATAGAGTTATTATGGTTCGCTTTTACGCGGGTTAAGGCATAAAAGCTACTACGAGGTTGTTGGTGCTCTAATTGGATTTTAGTATTTTAGAGTCGCCACCTAATTTATTAAGGGAAAATTAGGAAAAATTGGGTAAAAGACTTCTCAAGTGAAAGAGAAATCTTTTTGGTACCAAAGTTCGAGGTAACGTTTCTGGTGATCCCCTAGGGAAGGGTTTACGCACCCTAGTATAAAAGATCCGTAGAATATGGTTGACTTACGAGCTTCAACGTGTGATTAATGTATTTATTTGCTAAAATGTTTAACTTTCCGCAAAAAACTGTCATTTCATTTTTATCATATACTCAAGAAAAAAATTGGCAAAAAGTCTCCTTAGAAAGGGATTTTGGGTTTAAAAATCCGCATAAGTGTTTAACTCACTTTATTGCCGGACTAGGACAAACCCGGAATTTCTTCCGAGTAGAGTCACTACTATTCTAATCCTAATAAAATGGGTTCAGTTCTTATGGGTTTTGTTATAATACAGAAAAACATGGAGTATATCTCCGTTTATACATAGATATAAAAAAACTGAGGGTTTTATTAAGCCCAATTTAATCCCATTTTGAAGCTCATTAGGCCAATCTCATTCTAGTCCAAAGTCCATCTCAACTCAAGCTGGTCCGCATGAATTTAGATTTTTGTCCTTAAGGTTTGGGCTTTTGGCCCAAAAGGTTTTATTCCTTCTTTTATTTTCGAAATTGGTCCAAGTTTGAACCACAAAGTCCGTTTAATTTCTTGAAAATATTTCTAAGTCTTTGATCTCTTACTCCAAAAATGGTCCGATTCATAAAACAATACATCTTTACCAAAATATAGTCTAGAAAATCATTTTTTCCATTTAGTTTTAAATTTGTCCAGTACTGAGGCCCAAAAAAACTTGTACGTTTTCCATAAAATACTCTCCGTAGTGGCCTTGAGGCCAAAATCATTTTAATTTATTCATAAATTCCGTAAAGGGGCAGAAGGGCCAAAATCTACACTTAGCCCATTTTTGAGTTATTTAAAAATAGTCAAAGTGCCGAACCAGTTTTAAATGTTTTCTGAAATTGAGTTAAGTATCAACTTCATGTAAAAATCAAGATTAGCCGAATTTGAAAACTCTTAGGCGACTTCCTAAGATACTAAGTGTCATTTCCTATGTTCTAAGCATACATAGGGGTTCCACTATGTACAAGGGTTGTTTGCATATGCAACATATATAAATGCAAGATATATGTGAAGTAAAGAAGAGAAGAAAGTAGATTTCAACTGATGGGCCTACCCAAGCCCATCAGTGCCATTTTCACCCATGACTAGGCCTTCAATATATTAGCTTCCATTTCTCCTCCGTCGGACTCGATCAAAAAAAAGGTTGTTGGGTTTAATGCAAGGGCGGCCCGAATGGCCCAGGTTGAATCACATAGCACACAAAGGGGATAAAGATTAGTAAATGTCTAAGCATTTCAGAACTAGAGTATAGACAATTCATATTCAAATAAATTAAAGGCACAAACCAAGCAGGTATATATAACAAGGGAAGTAGACACAATTTAAAAAAGAAAAAACTTCTGGTCCAAATCAGATGAACAAGGAAGATTCGAGGCCTGGATGGGCTATTGCAGCAAATCAAAACAAATTGGGCCAAGTACAAATTATTCTTAGCACATAAGAGTAGGCCCAACAATAAATAGAGAAAAAACAGGCCCAAAAACCAAACAAGCTTACAACATCCAACATTAAAATTTTACACGAGTGATATACCCCTGTATACTGAACATATCAGCTCCTATATACTTGTGTGTATATAAACCGAATGCATCTTATATATCAGAGTATATCCATGAGAAGAATTAATCATATAAAGAAAAAGAAATAGCAAGAAGACACGTTTAGACTTTCCACATTGGATGTTCAATTAGGCTCAAACAAACAGAATCAAAGGAGAAGGGGTTATACCAAACAATATAAATATACATGATATACACAAATTCTTACTTATTTTTAAACACACAGAGGGTCCCATAGGACATGGACTCTTAAGAGGGAACCCCAGTAATCTAGAATATGGGAATCATACTGAGTTAGCTAGAAACTCAAAGCTTTCTTCCCTTTTCCTTTGGTCTTGGGTAAGTCACACTCATAATCATCCACATACTAAGTGCCTACCTCCTTAACTTAGACTTTCAATACTCAGGCTCATACACTGCACCTCAGACTACACCTAATTCCATATTTTATACTCAATACCTAGATTAAAACACTCATATAGAAGCAGACGAGCATGCCGTTATCACAAATATGAGGCATGTTTTAACATAGGCATAGACAGATAGACATCAGGCCTTCAGGCATACTTGACTTCCTTTCATTCTGGCATGATCATTTTGAAGACTAGTTATGGTTTCTTTCAAAGGAATATGGCAGCAAACACAAATCTTATAGGCTCAAACAAATGTCACCTGAAGATATGCATTCATCTAGTTCATACAGTGTTCTTAAATGAGCACAAACAAATTCAAGCTTACTCAGAAGTGATCACAAAACACACAACTAGCATGTTATCAATAGGGAACCTCAAATATCATTATGAGATTCAACAGAGTACTAATCACATATCCAACGAATGTTGAAAATAGAGAAAATACTCAAAATACCCCCCAACGTTTGACCAAAATCCCAACTACACACCTAACCTTTGCGTTGGTCCTATTACCTCCCTGGACAATTTTTTTCACTATTAAAATACCTCGCTTTTGCTGATGTGGACAAGAGCGTGACTACACCACTCAGTGGCGCGTTATAGCCTTTAAAAAACAGCATCTGACGTGTTTTAAAATGCCAACTCGACTGCCACATAGATGACACATAGATAAATTTAAATTTCCTCTATTTTTACACCTAACGGCTACTTCATCTTCTTCTTCACCCTATTTAATACCCATCTCCATTTTTTTGTCAAAAAAGCAAACAACTCCATAACTTCAACCACTCCAATTGTTACATCTCCAAAAATCAACACCTTAATCACACCAATCGTTGTCAACTTAATGTCAAATAGAATCAACAAAATGATAAGCATATGCACAGTAACTGAAAACCCCAGACTACATCATTTTTTGAAAAAAAAAATCAAACAATATGCACAATATGATAATAAATATGTTGATTACAGTTGGGGAACTATGAAAATTTGTTCTTTATAGTCCAGATTTCAGGTAAGGCGACAAAGCACAAAATCCTAATATCGTTTTTAAAAAATATATATATAAAGAACTAACCTTTACTAGATGAACAATGAGCAGCAACAAAAAATGAACTTTAAATTGTCTTATGTACGTGATAATATGTTGACAAAGATTGGGGTTGAAAATGGTGCTGATCATGATATTTGGGTTAGGGGTTAGGTTTTGTGAATATGAGAATTGGGGGTGATTTAATTTAGGTAATGGGTGGGTTACGGGTCAAGTTAATAAAAAATGGGGGGAAATTGAAGATGTGGCACGCGGGCCAGGCACGTGTGGACAAGAGCCTGTTAATAATTGGGGGTTGGCATATTAGACTACCACATTAGCAAAAAAAAGGGCATTTTAATATTGAAAAAATGGTCCAGGGAGGTAATAGGACCAACACAAAGGTTAGGTGTGTAGTTGGGATTTTGGTTAAACGTTGGGGGGTATTTTGAGTATTTTCTCATTGAAAATGATTCTAAATGCTTTTAACCTTATAAGTCATATTCTGAGATTTATAACACAAAAGCTAACAACAAGCTAATCACAGAGGCTTCATAGTTTGAACAGAGTCATTAGGGGAAGCATACAAAGGTCTGGCTCAACAGGTTTATCTCAACAGGCCACATATAACTATAATCATGCAATACCAAAATATGTACTAAGGGCAACAACATATGCACATAAGTTTCTGGCCTGGATCATTACTTTAAAAATACCAAACTAATCACTTCAAACATGGGACAGTGTTACTTTTAAGGCTTAAAAGGACATTTTAAAGGGCAGACAGATTTAGATTCAGTCATAGAGAGTTATAATCACATGTTTTTGACTCAATAAAGGACTTGCTATACAACACTTAACCACATAACAACAGTTTAGGTGCTAAATAATCATTGGACTTAATCAAACATGCTTCATAGTCATAACTGGTTTCAACACAGGGTCAGACAAATAGGGATAGACCCTTTAAAATTATGTTTAATATACTACATGTCCATAGCAAGCAGAGGACAATATAGGGGTTCAAGCCAGAGTTCTTGGACTCAAGGAGATCACAGGCTCAACCAACTAAGACCAAAGCCAAACAATACAGAGTAACAACATGCTTTTAGACCCTCCTACTCACAGGAAAGCAACAAACAAACCAGTCCACAGAAGCATTTCCAATAGACTACATTGGGCAACATATTTAGACTTCTAGAGCTTTATGTAACAATTAGTGACAGGATCTGAGTGATATTGAATATAGGCAGGCTATCACAGAAGGTTCACATATATAAACATAGTTATCAAGCATACAACATAGTTCACAAAGTCTTTTTATAACATAAGTAGATCTTAATAGGTACCATACTCAGATGAACATGGCTTAAAGCAAGTTGACCTTAGGTTCTTAAGACAACAAAGATAGATTCAAGCAAATGACAGTAGGACACAACTTCAACATGAAAAAAAAAAAAGAACTAAAACAGGCATGATATCAAATAAACTGTCCATTTATATACTGAATTTGCCTAAATTAGTTTTAAACTGGGTACTGTACAAGAACTAAACTGAAATACTCTTTAAACATGAACAAGTTTACCCAAATGAACACTTAATACCTAAACAAAACCAAATACCTTAATACTAATAGCCCCATTCTCACACTACTTAACCTACATGAACAATAAACTACTTAACAGAATCATGAATCAAACAACTACGTTATATACTTAAACTAAAACGGGAAATGAACTAACAAATGCATAATAATCACATAACTAAAATCAGTCCAAGCACATGATCAACAACAAAGCAATTTAAAGCAAATAAACGCTACAAAAATAAAAGGGAAAGAAGATTACCTTTCTTGTGTGCAGCTTTGAATCGAGATTGGACTTGGAAGACTTCTAGACCTCCTTTCCTCAACCCCAAATTATTCAAAAGCCACAGTAACTCACACGAGAACAGAAAAGAAACTTTAAAATTTTGACTAGAACTCAAACTCTTAAAGTTTCGAAGCAAAATGCTAAGAAACTTAGGTATTTCGAGCATTGTGTGAATATGTGATGATAATCAGTGTTCAAGTCCCTCTAATAAACATAGCTTATGGTCCTTTATATAGCAGGCCCCAAAATTCCCCGAACCCCAATCACACCTATGTGGGATAGCTCTCAAAGATGGGATTTCCTCCTCGTATCCCATGTTGGAGGGTTAGGATCAAGTGCAAAAAATGAATGAAGGGTCAGAATTCACCCTCAAGTGGTCGATCTATTTGTTTCTTCATGAACCAATGAGATTCACGGATTCAAATCCAAAAACAACCAAAAACAATTAAGGCTTCTCAGTTATATCAGTTGCAAAGACAGAATAGCATGCAAAAAAGAGAGATAGTACCTCGTTTGGTGGTGTATCGACGGAGAGAGGATAAAGCATTAATTGCTTTACCCGAAATAGTCGAGCAACAATTGCATAAAGCGAAAACAAGTGAACCCTTTGCATTTTCAAGCCGATGACCACGAGGAGAGAGAGCGTAGAGGAGCGGTGGCTAGAAAGAAACGCTCCTCTCACTTTAGGGGTCGTTTGGCATCGAGAATAAAAGGTAAAGTGGGTTTACTCCCCTTTAGAAGCTGAATTGGGTCGGGTATTATCCTGTATTGGGCTGGGCTCGGCCAAATTGAAATAAAAATAGAGGGGCAGCCCATCTGATATACGTGTATACCTGATATACACATGTGTATATCTGTGTATATGTATATGGAGGGTCATATATGCACTAAGTAGCCAATTTTAAATAATATGCCTCAGTTGGATATTTAAATTAGAACCACAATTAAACTAATTGGCCAAACTAAAAATTAATTCTGTAAAAAGTGACCATAATTGAATTAAGCCATGAATTTGGCTATTTCAATTAAGGCCATAATTGGCTAATAATTGATTATTTCAATTACAGCAGTTTAATGAGAAATTTTCAAAATTAATCCCAATTAAAAACTTAATTAATTATGACAAAATTCTAATAAATTGATTAAACAAGAATTGAGGGGTAACAATGGTTAATTTATTTAATTAACAGATTTCTTGCATTAAACAAAGCGAGATATTTGCTAATCAATTTATGATAATTTGAACAATTAAATAAATAAATATTTTGAACTATTTTCTTGATTGAATTTAGCAAAATGTATGATAATTGTTGAAAATTAATTTCCAAATGATTTAACATTATAGAAATTATTTTACCAAATAAGAATGGTAAAATATTATCTACATAGTTTATAAAATCATTTTGACTTTTAAAAATACATATTTCACTCCGTTTAATATTCAAGGACTCTAGGTAAATAAAAATAAATTACGGGAGGTCAAAAATTAGGTGTCAACAACAGCTTCCGATCTTGAAGGGCTTTGAGTACCGCACGCAAATGTTATGCATGTTTTGCCTCTATTCGGGAGTATACTAGAATATCATCAATAAATACAATCACAAACTGATCCAAGAAAGGTCTAAATACGTGGTTCATCAAATCCATAAATACAACTGGGGCATTATCAAGCCGAATGACATCACACGAAACTCAAAGTGACCATATCTAGTCCTGAAAACTATCTTCGGAATGTCTTTCTCTTAGACCCTAACTTGATGGTAACCTGACCTCAAATCTATCTTCGAGAAATATCTGACACCCTGCAACTGATCAAATAAATCATCAATCTTCGGGAGGGGTACTTATTTTTTATAGTCGCCTTATTCAGCTTCATGTAGTCAATACACATTCGTAACGAGCCATCTTTATTTCTTACAAATAACACAAGCACTCCCCACAGTGATGCACTAGGCCTGATAAAGCCTTTCTCGAGCAAGTCCTTCAACTACTCCTTCAACTCTCTCAACTCAGTAGGTGCCATCCTATAATGAGGAATAGATATCAACTGAGCATCTGATAAAACATAGATAGCAAAGTCAATCTCCCGCTCTGGCGAAAGACCCAGAAGCTTGTCTAGAAACACATCTGGAAACTCCTTAACCACTGGAACAGATTGAAGAGCCGGTGACTCTGCTTTTGTATTCTGAATTTGAACTATATGATAAATACAACCTTTTACGATCATCTTCTTTGCCTTGAGATAAGAAATAAACATATCTCTCGGTGAAGCTATATTATTATTCCATTCCAGCACTGGCTCTCCTGGGAACTGAAATCGGACCATCTTTGTTCTGCAATCAACATTAGCATAACAAGAGGCCAACCAGTCCATTCCCATAATAACATCGAAGTCCACCATATCTAACTCAATCAAATCAGATATAATATGAAGATTACAGACTATAACTACACAACCTTTGCATACTCCTCTAGCTATCACGGGATCACCAACAGGTGTAGACACCTCAAAAGGTCTAATCGACTCGGGTTCTACCCTAAACTTACCAGCAGTAAGAGTAATATATGACAACATAGAATCTGGATCGATCAATTCATATACATCATGGGAGGATACTGATAGTATACTTATGATAACATCAAGTGATGACTCAAGATCATGTCAACCAACCAATGCATAAATGCGATTCTGAGGACAGCTCGAACTGGATGCTCCACCTCTACCTCTACCACGACTAGCTGGTGTCTGAGAACCTTGTCCTAGAGTGTGTACCAATGATAAAGAACCAACTGTAGATCATATCGGCTGAACTAAACCTCTACCACCTCTCAACGGACAATCTCACATAATGTGGACTGGCTGACCACAGGAATAACACACATCCAAACCCAAACGACACTATCTATCGTGAAACTTACCACACTGAGCACATCGCAGTATAGATGGTCTCATCTGGCTAGAACCACTGCTAAACTGGGAACTAGAAGCCTTTAAACTCTTGCTCGACTCAAAATAAGTGGGTCTGTCAAACCTCGATCCTAGGAACTTGTAACGACCCTCCCGATCGTTATGAAAAACATAGGATCACCCTACCAAATAGAACCTTCCTAAGGGTAGAACGATCTAATAAAAGCTCGATTGTATAAGTCTAAGAACTGAAAACTTGACTTGTTTGTGATTATTTCTTGATTGTGTTAAGTCCATGGGGGGTGACGTAGGAAATTAGAACTCTGTCGGGAATTCCGAGGCCACAGGTGAGTCTGTATGGAGTTTTTATATCAATATTCAAGTTTTGTTTGTGTTTGTAAGGCCTCGGATGAAATGTTGAGTGGTAGAGTTGAAAAACTATAAAATTAGCGGCATACTAGTTCAGTATATCCGCTGCAGCGGAAGAAGTACCGCTGCGGTGGGACCACTGTAGCGGCCAGCCTCTCACCACCGCAGTCAGTTGGATTTTTGATGTGTCCGCTATGGCGGGTACTGGACCGCTATAGCGATGTCGCAGGATCAGGCCCGCCATGGAGAAGGGAAGTAGTTGGTGAGGTCCGCGCTATAGCGGGACCACTGCAGCGATGGATCGGCAGCCGCAGCGGTCAACGGTAACAGAATGTCTACTTTTAAACACTTAGTTTCGAATTCTTTATTCATAAAACTCCAAAATAATTCCCCACAAGCACCTAGGGAGAATTTCCAAGCTAGGGAAAGAATATCCTGGAGACGTAAGTCTCAATCATCTTTCCACCATTACGTTATCATCTTCATGATTATCATCCCTTTTATGGGTCTACAATGGTAAATTGAAAATAGTAACTCTAAGACTTAATAGACTGTCAATAGTTGATGGGTTATGATTGTTATTGTGTGTTTATCATCTAATGGCTTGGGGTATTACCTTTTAATCAAGAATTGAACCATTAGAGACATGAACTAAGTGAATTGAGACTTAGGGTTGCATAAAAATGATAGCTTGACCATGGAAACTGCTTGTAATAGATGCTTTGATTAAATAGCTTTGTAAACTAATAGTTGGTATTTGTTAAGGCCAATGTTAGGTTGATTTACACTTAGAAATCATTCACCCATTGGAATAGGGCAAAAAGGGAAGGGTGTTCTTGCATTGATTTTGTGACTAGAGTAACTATGACTTATTGAGTATTCTAATTGCTAGACTTTGAGCATTCCGAGGCTTTACGGAAGGGAAAGGCTATAGTGGAGTAATCTGCATCGATCCAGCTCTACATTTGAGGTATTTTACAGTCTACTTGAGTTAGACTTTGATTAGTGGATTGTATGTGTTGTGAAATTGGTAGGAGAAAGCATGTCTAGTCTTGAAACATGATGTATGTGGTTGATATTCCTATATGTTGTTGATTGAGTGATTATGTGGGCTTCGTGCCACTATTTATTGTGTTGGAACATACAGGTTGATGGTGTTGTGATGAGAAATTAATATGATCTTCTTGATGGAATTGAGATACAAATGATAATTTGATTATTGAAAATAATGTGACACTAGATACAGATATATATATATATATATATATATATATATATATATATATAAGCTCATTTGACCGGGGGTGAGGATGAGGCCTAGATATGAACCGGCACATTTGACTAGGGGTGAGGATGTGGCCTAGTTGTGAGCTAAGGTCCGAGAAGTGAGTCCGGAACGAGTCGTACATGGACACCATGGGTCCCCTGCAGGCCATGACTACTGAGAAATGACATCAGTTAGCATGTGTGTACAGCGTGTAAATGGTTATTGTTGGTAGACTTATTTCCGCTGCTTACTTCCGTTGATTTGACTCTTGATGTCATTGGGTGACTTGATTGTAAATATCCTTGGTTGTCTTGTTGATTGGGTTAATTGATAATGTGTTGTTGGCTGGTTTGTCTATTTTATTGATTTTATGATGTATGCATGATACTAATCTTAGTCGGCCTATGATATCTACCGGTACATAGTGTTTGTACTGATACTACCTTGGTGCATTCTTTTGAGTGCAGAATGTGATCCAGAAACTGCTACCCGACCTCATATCTAGCATTGAGGCCGTTTGCTGACAGATTTAGGGGGAGCTTCTATCCATGCCAGGCCGCCCGAAGATCTTCTTTTCTGATGTTTATTTCTATTAAATACGTTGTTGGTTATTTGTTTAGACAACTTACGTTCCTTAGACATGTTTTGGATTAGAGTCCTTGTACGGTGACTTTCGGATTTTGGGGTTGTAATAGTTAGGACTTCCGCATTTACTTCATTATCTTATGGCATGACTTAATTTTGTTTTATTTTGTGCTCGAATGGTTAATAACTGATTGAATTGGTTAACATAAAATGGACTTGAATGAGTAGATGGCTTACGAATTGGTTCGCCCACTAGGAGTTAGTGTGGGTGCCAGTTATGGCAGGTTAGGTCGTGAAAGAACTGTGAAGGCCCACTAGCCGCTAAATAGGCTGAACGCCTAGAGAACTGCTGTCTATGAGCACCCTGGTACTCATCAAAAGACCCAGAGGCTCTAGCTCTCTTGCTATGACCCCTTTCACGCTCTCGACCAACCCGCTACTGCTGCTTCCTCTCCTTTAAACCCTGAGCATATTCCTAAATACGAGAGATATCTATACCCCACTAAAGTGAGGCCGTCATGTAATCATTAATCAAATGTGGCCCAAGTCCACTCACAAATCGGTGTACCCGATCCTGCATCTCAGCTACAATCGTCGGAGCATACTTGATTAGTTAATTAAAAAGAAGATTGTACTCTCGAACACTCATATTCCCCTAGCGTAAATTCAGAAACCGATCAACTCGAGCCCGTCGGGCCTCTACTGGCAAATAGTGTCGAAGGAAAGACTCTATTAACTCTTTCCATACTGCGGGGGATGCATTAGCCCTTCTAGGCGACACCCAGGTCTCATACCACTGAACAGAAACATCTCGCAATCGGTACGAAGACAATTCTACTGACTCAGTGTCTGAAGCATGCATAACTCGCAATGTCCTCAGCATCCAATTCATAAAATTCTGCGGGTCCTCATCTGGTTTCGATCCAAAGAATTCTGAAGGGTCCAAATTGATGAAGTCTCAATCCCTGGCACTAACAGCCCTGTCACTATAACGAGTTCCCGTACCCTGACGCTGGGCCTGAGCGGCCACTATCTGAGTCAATAATCGAATAACTTCTCGCATCTCCTGGCTTGATGCATCATACGGAGGAACTGGGGGTACTGTAGCTGCAACCCCCCTGGGATCCTTTGGAACGGAAGGGCTCTAAGAAGACTGAGATGGGGCCTCACTCTGGGACTCACCCTGGCCCGCGGCTACTAGTGGCACCCGACTGGTACCCTCATCTGTCGCAGCTTTGCCTCTCTGGCTAGCTGAAGTTCTCCTTGTCACAGGCATCGTTAAAATTACCATACGTTATTGTAAAAGAAATCCTGATGGTACAGCTCTATCGCATGATCAAAAATAAGAAAGAAAGACAATCTTCCTAAATGCCCTATAGCCTCCTCTTTATAATTGTGGTGCAAAATACACCATAAACAAGACTCTGCTAGACACGGCTTGTAGACAACCCTTGGACGCAACTGCTCTGATATCAAGTTTGTCACGACCAAACTGGAGAGCCATGATGGGCACTCGAGCCCTACCTACCGAGCACCGTTAAATATGTTTTCTTATCATGATCATAAACAAAAGTGGATCTCGGGGATCACCAGATGAAAATCTGCTAAATCAAATGAGAAATATGTTGAAAAAAGGATGAGCCCAAGAAGACATACTATACAACTATGCTAGGACATACTATACAACTATGTCGGAGAAAAACTGTGTAAGCCGACAAAGCCATCGTGAAATACTATATAGCAAAAATATAGGCTGAAGGGGCCATACAAAGTCTAATTATACCATCACAGTCTACAAGCCTTTATTGGAGTATATGACGTAACAAGGTCGGGACAGGGCCTCGCCGTGCCCATATGCACACAAAAGTATAACGAACCAAAAACACAACAGCAACTCTGGATCAAGAGGAGTGCTCCAATAATAGTCGAACAGCAGCCTACAGTGGCGGATCGTTAACCTGTATACCTGAACCTGCAGGCATGAAACGCAATACCCCTAGGAAAGAGACGTCAGTAGGACAAAGTACAGAGTATAAAACGCATGAAAGTAACACTAAAGAGACATAAGAGAACATAGGTTGAAATGAATATAACCTGTATGTTTAAACTGCCACTGTGGGCCAATGATATACATAAATACTATGTATGCATGCATAAGGGTCATACAAATATATATATATATATATATATATATCTGTGTGTGTGTGTGTGTGTGCGCGCGTAAATAACGCCAGTCAAGCCTCTGCGGGCATCCCATCGCACCATATCGGCCTCTGTGGCCATCATCATCATCATCATGTGACTAGCTGATCAGGTGTTAGTGTGTATATAACGTCGTCATCTTCCCCATACCCTACACATATATATAATACATAATATACGTGTATATAACGCCTGAGGGATCATTGGTCTATATATATATACAGAGAGAGAGAGTCACGACCCAGTTTCACTAAGTCGCGCAGGCACCTACCTTTCCTATCTCGGTAGGCGAACCCTTATCCCAACAATCTTAGAGCCATGAAATAATAATAAATTAGTGGAAGAGAAAGAAATACGTAAGGCTGATGATAATGATATAAAAACATGCAAAAGTAAGGAAATACATCAAATCTACCCAGAGTCTGGTGTAACCATACAAGAACATCTAACAAGACTCTACAAGTTGGGAAATAACAATAATACATCAATAGCTTGAATATGTCTCGGGATATCAAGTAAGACATAAATAAAAGGAGAATCTTTAAGGCAGAGGATGTCCTTGTGCTCGCCCTGTAAGACTCAAACAGCAAGTCTCGAACCACTATCAGCCACGAGAAGCAGAGGTCGATCCCACCTGGAACTCATCAATCAAAAAAGAATGCAGCAAGTGCGGGATAGTACAAACAAAAAGTACTGGCAGGTATCATAGGCTGACTAAGTTTAGCTAACACATATGAAGGCAATAAAGTAGGATAAACAGACAAATCAACAAGGCATAAATCACACACGAGCCAGAATCTAAGCACACGTCATCACCTATATTTAGCATCTAAACGTAAATGTGCCAAGTCTCAAAATACTCAATCTAAATCCGTATATCACAAGAATATCACAATAGAAGCCATAGTACAATGCAATGCAATAATGTATGAAATGTGAATGCAATGCATATGCACCGTACACAGGTACTCCGATAATGGAACATCACATCTCAGCAGCACAACCCATGGGGGACCCGCGAAGTCCATGTACCTCACAGTTCTGGCAACAACCTCGGCAACCGGTACCACACGACTCTGGCAATAACCTTGGCAATTGCTACACTCATCCTCGATTTCAGGATAAACATCGGACATCCGTCCTCACATCACTCTCATCCAACTGAGCCCAGATCATAACAATATTTCCTTAAGTATCATCAATGTATCAACAGTATATCATGAAGGATGAGAATACGTGCAATGTATGAGTTGAATGTCAATACTCAAATCAATATCACAACTACCATGCATGGGCACACCAACGATAGCATGAAAACACTACATAATAAGCCATAATAAAACACTATCCTCGTATCAAACATCAACAAGTAAGATACTACAATATCATGATCAAGATACAGCAATAGTCTCATATATCTACTCTCTCCAAGTAGCATCAAGCCAACAACAAAAGAACAAGATAAGTCACAACACAACGGGGTGGCTAACCCCAATCACACAACAGGGTCCAACCTAAGACAATATCCAACCCAACTTCATACCCGAAGGTTTACATGCTTTCTCCGACTATATAGTCTAAATATATGCTCCGCTAAATAAAGTATCCCCATAGGCTAAACCATAGCCAACCTGGAAGGCCAAACAGCAATGTCACCAACAATCACTCATTAGACTTCCCTTTCCTTTGAGCCTCGAGATAAAGAAAGTCTAGGCACATTCGAATCAAAAAATTAGAATCAAGAAGAACATCAAACGAACCCTACTTCTATTCAAGACCTAAATACCCATTCTTTGGAATGGATTTTATGAACTAGAAGGGTGAAATTAGGAATCTAAATCTCTCAACATGAAATTAATGCTCTAAGTGATCAATTCCCATCAATATCAAGCTAGGATAACCATCAATTTACTCAAATTCGAATTCTAGGCAAAACCCCCAAATTTAGGTATAAACCCTAACTTCCAATTCCATAAATTAGTGTCACGACCCGAACCGGAGGGCCGCGACTGACACCTAAGACCCTACTCGGCTAAGTGCCATACTACCAATCCATCCGTGAGTCACAACTTTTTGTGAACCTTTAATCTTCGAAATGACGCTTCCGTCAGGTAAAAAAAACTTTTCAATAAAACTCTTTTGCCAAATTAGGGACTTCTCCTTTATCGTTAATTCAAGAAAACCTTAAGTCACAATAAAATCCTTAAAAATAAAGCTTGAAAACACATCGACCTATATGGTCGCTTTATACCACTGTCGACTCCTCCACGCACTATCCATAAGACACTGTCTGCAAAGTCTCTAACATATACAAAATACCATAACATAAGTACTTTGAATCGGCAACACTCCGAACTGAGATGGAGCTCACCAATCCAGCTGATAGCCTGGGAACATCTTATAGCCAATGTCTTATACTCATCTGTATACACCTGCGTGGCATGAAACGCAGCGCCCCCAGGCAAAGGGATGTCAGTACGAATAATGTACCGAGTATGTAAGGCAGAACTCAAACAATATATCTTGACTCGGATGATAAAAGAGTAACAGACTCGACCTGTACCTGTAACTAACTCTGATAAACGTGTATGTGCATATGAACTTTTGATGCAGCATGAGTATGTGCATATATATATATATATATAATGCATGCCTTCACCCTGCGCGCTGCCCCTTCGGGTATAATAATCATCGTACACCAGTTGATCAGGTGGGTTGCGTATATAACGCTTTAGCCCTTTTCCCTTCCCCATGAAATGATGTCGTGCATGTATGTAATTATGAAAATGCATGAAAATCTTTAAAAACCATCAAAAGACTCCCTTCGGAGCAACAT